>NC_080834.1:120072450-120408419 GCF_030435755.1 Ochotona princeps | reverse complement strand
CTGTATTCTGAATCCACACAGTCCTTTCCACAGTCCTAACAATAACCCTCAATCAAAGCACTAACTCAAACCAAGCCTGAACCAGAAATGGAACCCAAACTCTCTATCTGGCATTAATCCAAACACTATTCTTTACCTAATACTAATCCTCACACAAATCCTACTTCATGCCACATACAAAACCTAAGTCTGGAACTAATCTTATTTGTCAGTTCAACCCTCACCCTAACCCTAACCCTAACCCTAACCCTAACCTTAACCCTAACCATTGGGATAACCATACTCAAATCTCAAAACCTAACAGTAACCTCACTACTAGACTTGACCTTTAGCATTAGACACAGCCCTCACCTTAATTCCACCTAAGCATAATCCTAGCTCTATTCCTACTAGTAACCCAAATCAGAAGCCTCAATTGAACCTTAACACTCCACCTTGCCCTAACCTGAAATGTAGGCTTTGACATCACTGCAACCATAAGCCTAGATAGCATTCTAACCCTGATTCAAACCCTGTATCCAGCCATGGTATTGATCCCAACCATCTCCCGGAAGTCATCTCTTTTACACTATGGTGACCCACTTACATGACACTGGACTGCACTAGGAAAACTTCACTGAGAGCCGTGACAGGAAATGGGATGTAAGGTCTGCCTATGGAAATCAGCTTGGCTTGGCTCTTCCACATCACATAGGTTTTTCCACACACTACCTCTAATGGAGAACGAGGATTAGATTGGCTCCTTGAAGAGACACAAGGATTCTCATCGAGGGAGAATGGAAATGCTTTCATAGAACCGGTTTTGAAAAACTTCTTCGCTTCACTACGTTGTCAGCGGATTTGCAAACTCACATTCAAGGGAAACCCAACCCCACACACTCACACTCTGCTGATTTCCATGGAGTCTGCACGTCTTCTCTGCTAGGGCCTGTGGCGAGGAGGAACAAAGAAAGCAGAGCTTGAACCACTCACCATCTTTCTCTACTCCACAGAGGAGGCGCCTGTCACCATGGCTTTTCTAGAATGCTGAGGCTACAGGATTCCGGGCTGCTATGACCAGGCAGCTGCTGATTGGACAGCTGGTAGGGCCACACAGCCCTGTGAGGTCTTAGAAATGCAGCCAATCAGAATGCTCCCTGTCATCAGGACAGCCACAGGGAGTGACGTGAGTGAAGCAAGAGTGATGCCCGAGCGTGTGCTGGGAAGAATCAGGCTGGACTGCAAGACCCATTGGTTCCGGTGGAAGAGAGGCCTGCAAACACAACCAACCCAGCAACTGCAACAACCAGCTGATTGGGCTGATGGGCTGTGCCGGGCCCTGGACTTGCTAGTATAGACAGAATCTCGTCTGGGAATATCTCAGACACAGAGGAGATCTGTGGGGATCTCCCCATTGAAAGTGCTGCACTCAGAACCCTAACCATGAGAAGACAGAGGACAGAACAAGTCAATCACCCACCTCAGCCACGTATTGGCAGAGAAAACCTGGGCAAACGCAGACTCTAAGATGGACTGTGTCAATCAGTGTATGCTGCAGAGACCTCATCGTGCTTGCAGTTGCATGATTGGCAGCAATTCATGACTATCAAAACCACTTGAGAATAAAGAAACAAAGAATAAAACACACTTGAGCACGACCCTCGCAGCATGCCCCACATCAGGGACCTGGGGTCGGGAGGAGACTGGCTGGGGCTTCTCCCTTTATCTCCCTCCCCATTTACCCCCAGATACAGTCAAAGAAGAGGATGTGGAAATAATAGCCTTTCTCACTGCCCTGTAGCCCTTGAACCTTTTGACCCAAAACAACTATGTAAAGATTGTCAATAATTGAATTCAACAAAAACAAAAGAAGTTAGGGTTAGGCTTTAGGAGTTTGATTTGTGTTTGAGCTAAGGATCCACTTAGTAGTAGTAGTAGAAATCGGGTCATCATTTGGTCTAGGGGTATGATCAGGTAAAGTCTAGGGCTTGGCTTAGAGTTACAGAAAGGGCTGGCTTCAGAGGAGGATTTGTTTCAGGAACCCGGCTGGTTCAGGATGAAGGGAATCTTTAGTGTTGTTTTTGACACTTGGGGCTATGACTCAGCTTGGCTTTCTGTTGAGCTTGAATGCTCCTATTTCAGTTAGATTGTTGTAAAAATGTTGGGATTACGATTGGCGTAGGACTAAGGTTAGGGTGAGGAGTAGAGATGGACAAGGATTAAGGTTAGTATTTGGGACAGGGTTAAGTCAAAGCAGAGGTCGATGAGAGTAGAGCTAGGTGTAAGATTAGAATTAGGGCTACTTCTACAGGAAGAGTTGAGACTAACCCTGCCTGTAAGGCTGACTGAGTCTCTTGACTTTTGATAGATGTAATCAGCAGACAGGCTATAGGCCTAATCCTAAACCTCACGTTGACCCTAGTCATAATTTCAAACTAGAGTAGCCATAACTTTTTTGCTTTTAAGAATTATGACGTTTAATTGGAACGTAAGATATACAGCACTTACTCAACCCATCTTCCAAAGATTACCACGAATGCTAACTACAACCTAGAGTACACCCAAAGCCAGACAGGATGATCTCCAACCCTGGCCATCATCCTCACCTGCATGCTGATACTAGCTCTAGTTCTAGCTCTAGCCCCAATCCTAAAAGTGATCCTACCCCGATACCCAACCAAATCCCTAGTCCCAACACCAACTCCAACCCTGACACAGATGGAAACATCACTGTCATACTAAGCCTAGCCCTAACACTGAACCCAATCCCAGCGACATTTCTAAACCTAAACAGCAAGGCTATTTTGAATCATCACCCTCATTAGAACACTAAGCCTAAATCCCACTCTAGCCTAAACCTTCACCACAAGATTTGCACCTAACACTGGATTTGGACCTAACCTTAATCCTTTCACACTACCATTAGCCCACACCATTACATGAACTCTAGCTTGAAGCATAATCATTCGGACATAGAACCCCACCATGATACTCAAATTCACACAAAATGACCTCTTCATCCTCAATGCAGCCACAGCTTTCATCCTAAAATCAAGAGTCACCCTAACTGTATTCTGATTCCACACAATCCTTTCCACAGTCCTAACAATAACCCTCAATCAAAGCACTAACTCAAACCAAACCTGATCCAGAAATGGAACCCAAACTCTCTATTCGGCATTAATCCAAACACTATTCTTTACATAATACTAATCCTCACACAAATCATACTTCATTGCACATATAAAACCTAAGTATGAACCTAATCTTATTTGTCAGTTGAACCCCCACACAAACTCTAATCCTCACCCTAACCCTATCACTAACCCTAACCATTGTGATAACCATACTCAAATCTCAAAACCTAACAGTAACCTCACTACTAGACTTGACCTTTAGCATTAGACCCAGCCCTCACCTTAATTCCACCTAAGCATAATCCTAGCTCTATTCCTACTAGTAACCTAAATCAGAAGCCTCAATTGAACCTTAACACTCCACCTTGCCCTAACCTGAAATGTAGGCTTTGACATCACTGCAACCATAAGCCTAGATAGCATTCTAACCCTGATTCAAACCCTGTATCCAGCCATGGTATTGATCCCAACCATCTCCTGGAAGTCATCTCTTTTACACTATGCTGACCCACTTACATGACACTGGACTGCACTAGGGAAACTTCACTGAGAGCCGTGACAGGAAATGGGATGTAATGTCTGCCTATGGAAATCAGCTTGGCTTGGCTCTTCCACATTACATAGGTTTTTCCACACACTACCTCTAATGGAGAACGGGGATTAGATTGGCTCCTTGAAGAGACACAAGGATTCTCATCGACGGAAAATGGAAATGCTTTCATAGAACCGGTGTTGAAAAGGTCCTAGGCTTCACTACATTGTCAGCAGATTTGCAAACTCACATTCAAGGGAAAACCAACCCCACACACTCACGCTCTGCTGGCTTCCATGGAGTCTGCACGTCCTCTCTGCTAGGGCCTGTGGCAAGAAGAAACAAAGGAAGCAGAGCTTGAACCACTCAACATCATTCTCCACTCCACAAAGGAGGCTGCCAGGACAGCTGATGGTATGTGAAGTTCATGAGCCAGGTAGAATTGTTTTGGCACTGGGAGAGCTGTGGTAGTTCTTCAGGATGTTGCCATCCAGCAGCGAAATTATAATCCCTTGGTGTCACATCCAATGTTCCACTTATGTGCTGCTAGTTAACTTGGTTTCCATGGCAGCGGGAAATGGCTTGGGCGCTGAACTTGTGTTTGAGTGTTTTGTTTTGAGCGCCTTGAGTGAGGAGCTACATTTTAGTTTTTTGTGGGCACTCAACTTGTTTAATTCCATCACTCTTGGCTCAATGGGATTAGACCGCAAGTGAACACTCAGGTTTTCATAGATATTTCACAGTACAGCTGATGGTATGTGAAGTTCATGAGGCAGGTGGAGTTGTTTTGGCCCTGGGAGAGCTGTGCTGCTTCTTTCAGCAGTTGTCATTCACCACCACATTTCCATGCCTAGGTGTTGTATGCACTTTGAGACATGTGTGCTGCCAGAGCACTTGAGTTCCACGGCAGCGGGAAATGGCTTGGGCATTGAACTTGTCTTTGGCTGTGGAGTTTTGTGCGCATTGAGTGAGGAGCTCCATGTTAGTTTTGTGTGGGTGTTCAACTTGCTTGATTCCATCACACTGGGCTCCATGGGCATTGGACAGGAAGTGACCAAACAGCTTTTCCTAGAAAGCTGCCAGGAGAGCTGATGGTATGTGTAGTTCATGAGCCAGGTGGAGTTGTTTTGGCACTGGAAGAGCTGTGCTGCTGCTTCAGGCTGTTGCGACTCACCAGCCTACCTATATTCTCTTGGGGTCACATCCACTTTCAGACATATGTGCTGCCAGAGCACATTGTTTCCATGGTAGCGTGAAATTGTTAGGGCGCTCAACTTGTGTTTGGCTGTGGAATTTTGAGTGCCTTGAGTTAGGAGCTCCATGTTAATTTTGTCTGGGTGCTCAAGCTGCTTGATTACATCACACTGGGCTCCATGTGCATTGGGCAGGAAGTGGCCAAATAGGGTATCTTAGATAACTGACAGGACAGTAGGTAGTATGTGAAGTTCATGAGCCAGGTAGAATTTTTTTGGCACTGGAAGAGCTGTGCTGCTTCTTTGAGCTGTTGCCATTCACCACCACACTACCTTCAATACGTGTCACATCCACTTTCAAACATATGTGCTAGCAGAGCTCTTGATTTCCATGGAAGCGGGAAATGGCTTTGGCAATGAACTTGTCTTGGGCTGTGGAGTTTTCTACTCCATGAGTTAGGAGCTCCATGACAGTTGTATGTGGGTGCTGAAGATGATTGATTTTATCCCACTGGGCCCAATGTGTATTGCACCAGAAGTGACCAAACAGGGTTTCCTAAACAGCTTCCAGGACAGCTGATGGTATGTGAAGTTCATGAGCCAGTTGGAGTTGCTTTGGCACTGGAAGAGCTCTACTGCTGCATCGGGGCGTTGTCATTCACCAGTGAACATATATTCCCTAGGTGTCATGTCCACTTACAGACATATGTGCTGCCAGAGCAATTGGTTAACTTGGCAGCGGGAAATGGCTTGGGCGCAACTTGTCTTTTGCTGTGGAGTTTTGAGTGCCTTGAGTTAGGAGCTCCATGACAGTTTTGTGTGGGCTCTCAACCTGCTTGATTCCATCACACTGGGTTTAATGGGCATTGGATAGCATGAGAAAAAACAGGGTTTACTAGAGAACTTTCAGGACAGCTGATGTTCTGTGAAATTCATGAGCCAGGGGGAGTTTTTTTGCCACTAGAAGAGTTGTGCTGCTTCCTCGGACTGTTGCCCTTCACCAGAACCCTGAGTTCCCTTTGTGTCATATCCACTTTCAGACATATGTGCTTCCAGAGCACTTGGTTTCCATGGCAGTGGGAAATGGCTTTGGCGCTGAATTTGTCTTTGGCTATGGAGTATTGAGCGCTTTGAATGAGTAGCAACATGTTAGTTTTGTGTGGGTGCTCAAGCTGCTTGATTCCATCATACTGGGCTCAAAGGGCATTGGACGCGAAGTGACCAAACAGGGTTTCCTACATAGCTGCAGGACAGCTGATGGTATGTGAAGTTCATGGGCCAATTGGAGTTGTTTGGCACTTTAAGAGCTGTGCTGCTGCTTCGGGTAGTTGCCATTCACCACGACACTGAGTTCCCTAGGTGTCATACCTCTTTCAGACATATGTGCTGCCAGAACACTTAGTTTTCATGGCAGCGTGAAATCATTATGGCAGTGAAATTGCCTTTGGCTGTATAGTTTTCAGCGCCTTGAATGAGGAGCTTTATGTTGTTTTTGTGTGGGTGCTCAACACGCTTAATTCCATCACACTGGGCCAAATGGGATTTGGACAGATAGTGATAAACAGGGTTTCTTAGAGAGCTACTATCACAGCTCATGGTATGTGGAGTTCATGAGCCAGGTGGAGTTGTTTTGGCAGTGTAATTGCTGTGCTGCTGATTCTGGCAGTTGTCATTCACTAAAGGACCTATAATCCTCGGTGTCAAATCCAATGTTCCACATATATGCTGCCAGAGCACTTGGTATCCATGATAGCGGGAATGGCATGGGTGCTGAACTTGTGTTTTTCTGTAGAGTTTTGAGTGTCTGGAGTGAGGAGCTCCATGTTAGTTTGTTTGGGTGCTCAACCTGCTAGAATCCATCATAATGGGCTCCATGGGCATTGGACAGGAAGTGACCAAACAGCTTTTCCTAGAGAGCTGCTAGGGCAGCTGATGGTATGTGAAGTTCCTGAGCCAGATGGAGTTGTTTTGGCACTGGAAGAGCTGTGCTGCTGCTGCTTCGGGCAGTTCCCATTCACCACCACACTACCTTCAATAGGTGTCACACCCAGCGTTCCACATATGTGCCGCCAGAGCACTTTGTTTCCATGGTAGCGTGAAATTGTTAGGGCGCACAATTGTGTTTGGCTGTGAAGTTTTGAGTGCCTTGAGTTAGGAGCTCCATGTTAGTTTTGTCTGGGTGCTGAAGCTGCTTAATTCCATCACACTGGTCTCCATGCTCATTTTACAGGAAGTGACCAAACAGCGTTTCCTAATAGCTGCCAGGACAGCTGATGGTATGTGAAGTTCATGAGCCAGGGGGAGTTGTTTTGGCATTTGTTGAGCTGTGCTGCTGCTTCGGGCAGTTGCCATTTACCACCACATTTCCATCCCTAGGGGTCATATCCACTTTCAGCCATAAGTTGTGGCAGAGCACTAGGTATCCATGGCAGGGGAAATGGCTTGGACACTGAAATTGTCTTTGACTGTGATGTTTTGAGCGCCTTGAGTGAGGAGCCATATTTTAGTTTTGTGTGTGCATGATCAACCTGCTTGATGTCATCACACAGGGCCCAATGGGCATTGGAGTGGAAGTGACCAAACAGGGTTTCCTAGATAGCTGCCAGGACAACTGATGGTATGTGAAGTTCCTGAGCGAGGTGGAGTTGTTTTGGCACTGGAAGAGCTGTGCTGCTGCTTCGTGAAGTTGCCATTCACCACCACACTACCTTCCCTAGGTGTCATATCCACTTTTAGACATATGTGCTGCCAGAGCACTTGGTTTCCATGGCAGCGCGAAATCGCTTGGGCACTGAACATGTTTTTAGCTCTGGATGTTTGATCGTATGGATTGAGGACCTACATGATAGTTTTGTATGGGTGCTCAACCTCTTTGATTCCATCACACTGGGCTCAATGGGCATTGGACCGCATGTGACCAAACAGGGTTTCCTAGAGATCTTAGAGCACAGCTGATGGTATGTAAACTTCCTGAGCCTGGTGGTGTTGCTTTCGCACTGGAAGAGCTGTGCTGCTGCTTCGGACAGGTGCCATTCACCACATTTTTATGACTAGGTGTCATATCCACTTTCAGACATAATTGCTGCCAGAGCACTTGGTTTCCATGGCAGGGGGAAATGGCTTGGGCTCTGAACTTGTTTTTAGCTATGGAGCATTGTGGGCCTTGAGTGAGGAGCTCCATGTTAGTTTTGTGTGAGTGCTAAACCTTCTTGATTCCATTCCACTGGGCTCAATGGACTTTGAACTGGAATTGACCAAACAGGGTTTCCAAGAGAGTTGCTAACATAGCTCAGGGTATGGAAGTTCATGAGCCAGGTGGAGTTGTTTTCGCACTGGAAGAGCTGATCTGCTGCTTTGGTCAGTTGCCATTCACCACCACAATAACTTCCCCTGGTGTCACACACACTATTCCACATATGTGCTTCCAGAGCACTTGGTTTCCTTGGCAGCCGGAATCGCCGTGCGTGCTGAGCCTGTATTTGGCTGTGGAATTTTGAGCGCCTTCAGTGAGGAGCTGCAGGTTAGTTTTGTGTGGGTGCTGAAGCTGCTTTATTCCATCACACTGGTCTCCATGCTTATTTGACAGGAAGTGACCAAACAGCGTTTCCTAATAGCTGCCAGGACAGCTTGCGGTATGTGAAGTTCATGAGCCAGGTGGAGTTGTTTTGGCACTGGAAGAGCTTTGCCGCTGTTTCGGGCAGTTGCCATTCACCACCACATTTCCATCCCTAGGGGTCATATCCACTTTCAGCCATAAGTTGTGGCCGAGCACTAGGTATCCATGGCAGGGGAAATGGCTTGGACACTGAAATTGTCTTTGACTGTGGTGTTTTGAGCGCCTTGAGTGAGGAGCCATATTTTAGTTTTGTGTGTGCATGATCAACCTGCTTGATGTCATCACACAGGGCCCAATGGGCATTGGAGTGGAAGTGACCAAACAGGGTTTCCTAGATAGCTGCCAGGACAACTGATGGTATGTGAAGTTCCTGAGCGAGGTGGAGTTGTTTTGGCACTGGTTAAGAGCTGTATTGCTGCTTTGTGAAGTTGCCATTCACCACCACACTACCTTCCCTAGGTGTCATATCCACTTTTAGACATATGTGCTGCCAGAGCACTTGGTTTCCATGGCAGCGCGAAATCGCTTGGGCACTGAACATGTTTTTAGCTCTGGATGTTTGATCGTATGGATTGAGGACCTACATGATAGTTTTGTATGGGTGCTCAACCTCTTTGATTCCATCACACTGGGCTCAATGGGTATTGGACCGCATGTGACCAAACAGGGTCTCCTAGAGATCTTAGAGCACAGCTGACGGTATGTAAACTTCCTGAGCCAGGTGGTTTTGCTTTCGCACTGGAAGAGCTGTGTTGCTGCTTCGGACAGGTGCCATTCACCACATTTTTATGACTAGGTGTCATATCCACTTTCAGACATAATTGCTGCCAGAGCACTTGGTTTCCATGGCAGGGGGAAATGGCTTAGGCACTGAATTTGTTTTGGTTGTGGAGTTTTGAACGCCTTGAGTGATGAGCTCCAAGTAAGTTTTGTGTGGGTGATCAACCTGCTTGATTCCATCACACTGGGCTCCATGCGCATTGGACCAGAAGTGACTAAACAGAGTATCCTAGCTAGCTGCCAGGAGAGCTGATGGTATGTGAAGTTCCTGAGTGAGGTGGAGTTGTTTTGGCACTGGAAGAGCTGTGTTACTTCTTCGAGCAGTTGCATTCACCAGTGAAACTACATTCCTTTGGTGTCACATCCACTGTTTCACATATGTGCTGCCAGAGCACTTGGTTTCCATGGCAGCCGGAAATGGCTTTGGCACTTAACTTTGTTTGGCTGTGGAGTTTTGAGCGGCTTTATTGAGGAGCTCCATGTTAGTTTTGTGTGGGTGTTCAACTTGCTTGATTCCATCACACTAAGCTCAATGGTCATTGGACAGGAAGTGACCAAACAGAGTTTGCTAGATAGCTGCAAGGCCTGCTGATGGTATGTGAAGTTCATGAGCCAGGTGGAGTTAGTTTGGCACTGGAAGAGCTGTGCTGCTACCTAGGACAGTTGCCATTCACCACCACACACTCTTGTCTGGGTATCATATCCACTTTCAGAAATATGTGCTTCAAGAGCACATGGTATAAATCGCAGCTGGAAATGGCTTGATCTCTGTACTTGTGTTTGGCTGCTTAATTTTGAACATCTTGAGTGTGGAGCTCCATGTTAGTTGTGTGCATGTGATCAAGCTGCTTAATACCATCACACTGGGCTCAATGGGCATTGGACCGTAAGTGACCAAACAGGGTTTCCTAGATAGCTGCCAGGACACCTCATGATATGTGTAATTCATGAGCCAGGTGGAGTTGTTTCGGCATTGGAAGAGCTGTCCTGCTTCTTCGAGCAGTTGCCATTCACCAGTGAACAACACTGAGTTCTCTAGGTGTCATATCCACTGTTCCACATATGTGCTTCCAGAACACTTGGGTTCCATGGCAATGGGAAATATCTTGGGCACTGAACTTGTGTTTCGCACTGAAGTTTTAAGCGCCTTGAGTGAGGAGCTCCATGTTAGTTTTGTGTGGGTGCTGCAATGAATTGATTCCATCACACCGGGCTCCACAGGCATTGGACAGGAAGTGACCAAAGAAGGTTTCCTAGATAGCTGCCTGGACAGCTGATGGTATATGATGTTCATGAGCCTGGTGGATTTATTTTGGCACTGGAAAAGCTGTGCTGCTGCTTCGAACAGTTGCCATTCACCCGCGAATCACACTGTGTTCTATAGGTGTCTTATCCACTGTTCCACATATGTGCTTCCAGATCACTTGGTTTCCATGGCAGCGGGAAATGGTTTGGGCACTGAAGTTGTGTTTGGCTGTGGTGTTTTGAGCGCCTTGATTGAGGAGCTCCATGTTACTTTTGTGTGTGTGCTCAAGTGGATTGATTCCATCACACTGGGTCAATGCGCCTTGGACTGGAAGTGACCAAAGAGGTTTGCTAGACAGCTGCCAGGACAGCTGATGATATGTGAAGTTCATGAGCCAGATGGAGTTGTTTTGGCACTGGAACAGCTGTGCTACTGCTCCGGGCAGTTGCCATTCACCACCACACTATCTTTCTTAGGTGTCATATCCTCTTTCAGACATATGTGCTGCAAAAGCCCTTGGTTTCCGTAGAAACGGGAAATGGCTTGGGCGCTGACTTGTATTTGGCTGTGGAGTTTTGAGCGCCTTGAGTTAGGAGCTCCATGTTTGTTGTGTTTGGGTGCTCAACCTGCTTGATTAAATCACTTGGCTCAATGGGCAATGGACAAGAAGTGACCAAACAGGGTTTCCTATATAGCTGCCAGGACAACTGTTGGTATGTGAATTTCATGTGCCAGGTGGAGTTGTTTTGGCACTGGAAGAGCTGTGCTGCTGCTTCGAACAGGTGTCGTTCACCACCACACTGAGTTCTCTGGTTGTCATAACCTCTTTCAGATAAATGTACTGCCAGAGCACTTGATTTCCATGGCAGCGGGAAATGGCTTGGGCGCTGAACTTGTTTTGTGCTGTGGTGTTTTGAGCGCCTTTAGTGAAGAGCTCCATGTTAGTTGTGTGTGTGTGTGATCAAGCTGCTTAATTCCATCACACTGGGCTCAATGGGCATTGGAGCGGATGTGACAAAACAGGGTTTCCTAGATAGCTGCCAACACAGCTGATGGTATGTGAAGTTCTTGAGCCAGGTGGAGTTGTTTTGGCACTGGAAGAGCTGTGCTGTTGCTTCGAGCAGCTGTCATTCACCACCCCACTAGTTTCCCAAATTGTCATATCCACTTTCAGATTTGTGCAGCCAGAGCACTTGGTTTCCATGGCAGCGGGAAATGGCTTGGTCGCTGAAGTTATCTTTGACGGTGGTATTTTGATCGCCTTGAGTGAGCAGCTCCAGGTTAGTTTGTGTGGGTGCTCAACCCGCTTGATTCCATCCCACTGATCTCCATGGGCATTGGACCTATGTGACCTAACAGGGTTTTCTAGAAAGTTGCAAGAACAGGTGATGGTGTGTGAAGTTCATGAGCCAGGTGGAGTTGTTTTGGTACAGGAACAGCTGTGCTGCTGCTTCTGGCAGTTGCCATTCACCACCACACTGAGTCCACTAGATGTCAAATCCACTTTCACACATATGTGCTGCCAGAGCACTTGGTTTGCATGGCAGCAGGAAATGGCTTGGGCACTGAACTTATTTTGGTCTCTGTAGTTTTAAGTGCCTTGAGTGAGGAATTTCATGTTAGTTTTGTGTGGGTGCTCAAGTGGATTGATTCCACCACACTGGGCTGAATGGACATTGGACCGCAAGTGACCAAACAGGGTTTCCTAGATAGCTGCCTGGACAGCTGATGGTATGTGAAGTTCATGAGGCATGTGGAGTTGTTTTGGCACTGGAAGAGCTGTACTGCTGCTTTGGGCATTTGTCATTCACCAGTGAACCACACTGAGTTCTCCTGGCGTCATATCCAGTGTTTTACATATGTGCTTCCAGAACACTTGGTTTCCATGGCAGTTTGAATTGGCTTAAGAACTGAACTTGTCTTTGGCTGCTTAATTTAGAGCTCCTTACGTTAGCAGCTCCATGTTAATTTTGTGTGTGTGCTCAACCTCGTTGATTCCATCACACTGTGCGCAAAGGGCATTGGACCTGAAGTGACCAAACAGGGTTTGCTAGACAGCTGCCAAGACAGCTGATGGTATGTGAAGTTCATGAGCCAGGTGGAGTTGTTTTGGCACGGGAAGAGCTGTGCTGCTGCTTCGGGCAGTTGCCATTCACTACCAAAATGAGTTTGCTAGGTGTCAGATGCAGTGTTCAACATATGTGCTGACAGAGCACTTAGTATCCATGGCAGCGGGAAATGGCTTGGGCGCTGAACTTGTCTTTGACTGTGGAGTATTTAGCGCCTTGATTGAGGAACTTGATGTTAGTTTTGTGTGTGCGTGATCAAGTGGATTGATTAAATCATACTGAGCTCAATGGGCATTGGAGGGCAAGTGTCCAAACAGGATTTGCTAGATAGCAGCCAGGACAGGTGATGGTATGTGAAGTTTATGAGCGAGGTGGAGTTGTTTTGGCACTGGAAGAGCTGTGCTGCTGCTTCGGGCAGTTGCCATTCACCACCAAACTGAGTTGCTTAGGTGTCACATGCACTGAAGACACATGTGCTGGCAGAGCATGTATTTTCCATGGCAGTGAGAAATGGCTTGAGGGCTGAACATCTGTATTGCTGTGGAGTTTTGAGTGCCTTGAGTGAGGAGCTACATGTTTATTATGTGTGTGTGTGGGATCAAGCTGCTTATTTCCATCACACTGGGCTGCATGGGCATTTGACCACATGTGACTAAACAGGGTTTCCTAGATAGCTGCCAGGAGAGCTGATGATATGTGAAGTTCTTGAGGCAGGTGGAGTTGTTTTGGCACTGGAAGAGCTATGCTGCTGCTTCAGGCAGTTGCCTTTCACCACCACACTGAGTTCCCTAGGTGTCACATCCACTGTTCCACATATGTGCTGCCAGAGCACTTGGTTTCCATGGCAGCGGGAAATGGCTTGGGGGCTGAACTTGTCTTGGGCTTTGGAAAATGTGCGCCTTGAGTGAGGAGCTCCATGTTAGTTGTGTGTGTATGATCAATCGGCTTTATTTCATCACACAGGGCTCCATGGGCATTGGAACCGAAGTGACCAAACAGGGTTTCCTAGATAGCTACCAGGACAAATGATGGTATGTGAAGTTCATGAGCCAGGTGAAATTGATTTGGCACTGGAAGAGTTGTGCTGCTACATCGGGCAGTTGCCATTCACCACCACGCTGAGTTGCCTTTGTGTCACATCCACTGTTCCACATATGTGCTGCCAAACTTTTGGTTTCCATGGCAGCGAGAAATGGCTTGGGGGCTGAACATCTGTATTGCTGTGGTGTTTTGAGCGCCTTCTGTGAGGAGCTCCATGTTAGTTTTGTGTGGGTGCTCAACCTGCTTGATTCCATCACAGTGGGCTCCATGGCCATTGGATCAGAAGTGACCAAACAGGGTTTCCTAGATAGCTGCCAGGACAACTGATGGTATGTGAAGTTCATGAGCCAGGTGAAGTTGATTTGGCACTGGAAGAGTTGTGCTGCTGCTTCGTGAATTTGCCATTCAACACCACACTGAGTTCCCTATGTGTCACATCCACTGTTCCACAAGTGTGCTGCCAGAGCACTTGGTTTCCATGGCAGTGGAAATTGCTTATGCACTGAACTTGTCTTTGGCTATGGAGTATTGAGCGCCTTGAGTTAGGAGATCCATGTTAGTTGTGTGTCAGTGTTCAAGCTGCTTGATTCCATCCCCTTATGCTCAATGGGATTGGTCAGGAAGTGACCAAACAGTGTTTTCTTGATAGCTGCCAGGACAGCTGATGGTATGTTAAGTTCATGAGCCAGGTGGAGTTGTTTTGGCACTGGAAGAGCTGTGCTGCTACTCCTGGCAGTTCCCATTGACTACCACACTGAGTTCCCTAGGTGCCACATGCAGTGTTCCACATATGTGCTGGAATAACACTTGGTTTCCATGGAAGCGGGAAATGGATTGGGCGCTGAACTTGTGTTTGGCTGTGGAGATTTGAGCGTCTTAATGAGGAGCTGCATGTAAGTTGTGTGTGGGTGTTCAACATGCTTAATTCGATCACACTGGGCTCAATGTGCATTGGACTGCAAGTGACCAAACAGGGTTTCCTAGATAGCTGCCAGGACAGCTGATGTTATGTGAAGTTTATGAGCCAGGTGGAGTTGTTTAGACACTGGAAGAGCTGTGCTGCTGCTTCGGGCAGTTGCCATTCACCACCACACTACCTTCCTTAGGTTTCACATCCAGTGTGCAGACATATGTCCTTCCAGAACACTTGGTTTCCATGGCAGCGGGAAATTGCTTGGGCACTGAACTTGTGTTTGGCTGTGGTGTTTTGAGCGCCTTGAGTGAGGAGCTCCATGTTAGTTTTGTGGGTGCTCAAGTGGATTGATTCCATCAAACTGGGCTCATTGGGCATTTGACATGAAGTCACCAAACTGGGTTTCCTAGATAGCTGCCAGGACCGCTGATGGTATGTGAAGTTCCTGAGCCAGGTGGAGCTGTTTTGGCACTGAAAGAGCTGTGCTGCTGCATCAGGCAGTTGCCATTCATCACACTGATTTCCCTAGGAGTCACATCCACTTTCAGACAAATATGCTGCAAGAGCACTTGATTTCCATTGCAATGGGAAATGAGTTCGACACTGAACGTGTCTTTGGTTATGGAGTTTTGAGCGGCTTGAGTGAGGTGATCCATGTTAGTTTTGTGTGTATGTGATCAAGCTGCTTGATTCAATCACCCTGGGCTCAATGGGTGTTGGACCGGATGTGACCAAACAGGGTTTGCTAGATAGCTGCCAGGACAGGTGATGGTGTGTGAAGTTCTCGAGCGAGGTGGAGTTGTTTTGGCACTGGAAGAACTGTGTTGCTGCTTCGGACAGTTGCGAATCACCACCACACTTTGTTGTCTTGGTTGTCACATCCACTTTCAGACAGATGTGCTGCCAGAGCACTTGGTTTCCATGGCAACGGGAAATGGCTTGGGTGCTGAACTTGTGTTTGGCTCTGCAGTTTGGGCACCTTGAGCAAGAAGCTCCATGTTCGTTGTGTTTGGGTGCTCAACCTGCTATTTAAATCACTTGGCTCCATGGGCATTGGAAAGGAAGTGACCAAACAGGGATTCCTACATAGCTGCCAGAACAGCTGATAGTATGTGAAGTTCATGAGCCAGATGGAGTCGTTTTGGCACTTGAAGAGCTGTGCTGCTGCTTCGGGCAGTTGCCATTCACCACCACACTTATTTCCCTAGGTGTCATATCCACTTTCAGACATATGTGTTGCCAGAACTGTTGGTTTCCATGGCAGCGGAAAAAGGCTTGGGGGCTTAATTTGTGTTTGGCTGTGGATTTTTGACTGCCCTGAGTTAGGATCTCCATGTGAGTTGTGTTCGGGTGCTCAAGCTGCTTGATTAAATCACACTGGGCTCAATGTGCATTGGACTGCAAGTGATCAAACAGGGTTTCCTAGATAGCTGCCAGGACAGCTGATTTTATTTGACTTTGATAAGCCAGGTGGAGTTGTTTTGGCACTGGAAGAGCTGTGCTGCTGCTTCGGGCAGTTGCCATTCACCACCACACTACCTTCCTTAGGTGTCACATCCAGTGTGCAGACATATGTCCTTCCAGAACACTTGGTTTCCATGGCACGGGGAAATTCCTTCTGCACAGTACTTGTCTTTGGCTGTTTAGTTTTGAGTGCCTTGAGTGAGGAACTCAATGTTAGTTTTCTGTGTGTTCTCACGCTGCTTGATTCCATCACACTGTACTCAATGGGCATTGGATTTTTTTTTTTTTAGGATTTATTCATTTTATTACAGCCAGATATACACAGAGGAGGAGAGACAGAGAGGAAGATCTTCCATCCGATGTTTCACTCTCCAAGTGAACCGCAACGGGCCAGTGCTGCGCCAATCCGAAGCCAGGAGCCAGGAACCTCTTCCAGGTCTCCCACGCGGGTGCAGGGTGCCAAAGCTTTGGGCCGTCCTCAACTGCTTTCCCAGGCCACAAGCAGGGAGCCTGATGGAAAGTGGAGCTGCCGGGATTAGAACCGGCACCCATATGGGATCCCAGGGCTTTCAAGGCGAGGACTCTAGCCGCCAGGCCACACTGCCGGGCCCCGGGCATTGGATTTTAAGTGACCAAACAGGGTTTCCTAGATAGCTGCCAGGACAGCTGCTGGTATGTGAAGTTCATGGGCCAATTGGAGTTGTTTGGCACTGGAAGAGCTGTGCTGCTGATTCGGGCAGTTGCCATTCATCACCACACTACCTTCCCTAGGTGTCGCATGCACGTTCAGACATATGTGCTTCCAGAGCACTTGGGTTCCATGGCAGCGCGAAATGCCTAGGGTGCGGAACTTGTTTTATGCTGTTGAGTTTTGAGTGCATTGAGTGAGGAGCTTTATGTTAGTTTTCTATGGGTGCTCAAGCTGCTTGTTTCCATCACACTGAGATTAATGGGCATTGGACCGAAAGTGATCAAACTGGATTCCCTATATGGCTGCCAGGACAGCTGATGGTATGTGAAGTTGATGAGCCTGGTGGAGTTGCTTTGGGACTGGAAGAGCTGTGCTGCTGCTTCGGACACGTGCCATTCACCACCACACTGAGTCCTCTTGGTGTCTTATCCACTTTCAGACATATGTGCTTTCACAGCACTTGGTTTCCATGGCAGCGGGAAATGGCTTGGGCACTGTACTTGTGTTATGATCTGGAGTTTTGAGCGCCTTGAGTGAGGAGCTACTGTCAGTTTTTTGTGGGTTCTCAACCTGCTGAATTAAATCACACTAGGCTCCATGGACATGGGACCGGGAGTGACCAAACAGGGTTTCCTAGATAGCTGCCAGAACAGCTGATGGTATGTGAAAATCATGAGCCAGGTAGAGTTGTTGTGGCACTGGAAGATCTGTGCTGCTGCTTCTGGCAGTTGTCATTCACCAGCGAACCTACATTCCCTTGTTGTCACGTCAACATTCCACCTGTTTGCTGCCAGAGCACTTGGTTTCCATGGCAGCGGGAAATGGCTTTGGCACTGAACTTGTGTTCGGCTGTGGAGTTTTGAGCGCCTTGAGTGAGGAGCTCCATGTTAGTTTTGTGTGTGGGTGCTCCAGTGGATTGATTCCATCACACTGTGCTCAAAGGGCATTGGAGCAGAAGTGACCAAACAGAGTTTCCTAGATAGCTGCCAGGACAGCTGATGATATTTGACGTTCATGAGCCATGTGGAGTTGTTTTGGCACTGAAAGGGCTGTGCTGCTGATTCGGGCAGTTGCCAATTACCACCAAATTGTGTTCCCTAGGTGTCACATCCACTGTTCCACATATGTGCTGCAAAAGCACTTGGTTTCCATGGCAGCACAAAATTGCTTGGGCACTGAACATGTGTTTGGCTGTGGAGTTTTGAGGGCCTTGAGTGAGGAGCTCCATGTTAGTTTTGTGTGGGTGCTCAACCTGCTTGATTGCATCACACTGGGCTCAATGGGCATTTGGCCCGAAACTGACCAAAGAAGGTTTCCTAGATAGCTGCCAGGACAGCTGATGGTATGTGATGTTCATGAGCATGTGGAGTTGTTTTGGCACTGGAAGAGTTGTGCTGCTGCTTTAGGAAGTTGCCATTCACCAACACACTGCCTTCCCTATCTGTCACATTCTCTTTCAGGCATATGTCTTGCCAGAGCACTTGGTTTCCATGGTAACGAGAAATTGCTTGGGTGCTGAACTTGTCATTGGCTGTGGAGTTGAGTGCCTTGAGTGAGGAGCTCCATGTTAGTTTTCTGTGGGTGCTCAACTTACTTAATTCCATCACACTGAGATCAATGAGCATTGGACCGAAACTGAACAAACAGGGTTTCCTAGATAGCTGCCAGGACAGCTGATGGCATGTGAAGTTCATGGGCCAATTGGAGTTGTCTTGGCACTGGAAGTGCTGTGCTGCTGCTTTCGGCTATTGCCATTCTTCAGCACACTACCTTCCCTAGGTGTCATATCCACGTTCAGACATATGTGCTGCCAGAGCACTTTGTTTCCTTGGCAGAGCGAAATGGCAAGGGCGCTGAACTTGTCTTTGGCTGTGGAGTTTGAGCGCCTTGAGTGAGGAGCTTTATGTTAGTTTTTTGTGGGTGCCCAAGCTGCTTGTTTCCATCACACTGGGCACAATGGTGATTTTTTTTTTTTTAGTGGCTCAGAGGATAACTTTATTGAACGGGGCAGATAGTGGAAGTAGATAGTGGCATGAAAATCAGAGTTGCACCATCACAGCAGCAAGGCAGACATCAGTAGGGGCATTCGGGGAGCAGAGACGTGGGTGCTGTTGGGTGTGTTGGGGGTGATGGGGCATACCACTGGTGGCAATGTGGGTCCTTCCGGGGACGGAGGCGGCAGAGCGGGGAAGACACGTCCTCTTCATCCACCTCTTGTTCCCAATCAGGTGCTCACTCCCTCCCTCTTCATCCACCTATGCACAGCAGCCGCTTTTCCCTGAGCATCTTGGTGGGGCCAGCAGAGGCAGGTCATCACTGAATGTTGAGCCCAGCTTCCCCTGCTGGAATGAGTGTTCCTTTCTTTCTCTTAATGGTTTCACGTCCTCTTGAACTCTCTCTTCAAAGTTCTTTTCAACTTTCCCTTAAGGTACTTGTTGACTATAGGTGTCGTGCTGGTATTTAGCCTTAGATGGAGTTTATCACCCGCTTTGGGCTGCATTCCCAAAGCAACCCGACTCCGGGAAGACCCATGCCCGGTGCGCCGGGGGTCGCTACCAGCCTCACCCTGTCCACGGGCTGGGCCTGGATCAGAAGGACTTCGGCCTCCCACGAACACGGCCGGGTTGTGGGGGATTCCGTACGCCGCATTCCCTGCGCCCCACCACGGGACGGGGATTCGGTGCTGGGCTCTTCCCTGTTCACTCGCCATTACTGAGAGAATCCTGGTTAGTTTCTTTTCCTCCTCTGACTAATATGCTTAAATTTAGCGGATTGCCACTTCTGATCTGAGATCCATCTCAAAGGGAGGGAACGGAAAGCAATGGAGCTCCACGGAGAGAGCGATGGAGGCCCCACAATGGTCATTGAATTGCAAGTGATCAAACAGGGTTACCTAGATAGCTGCCAGTACAGCTGATGGTATTTGAAGTTCATGAGCCTGGAGGAATTGTTTTGGCACTAGAAGAGCTGTGCTGCTGCTTCGGACTGTTGCCATTCACGACCACGCTGAGTTCTCTAGGTGTCAAATCCACTTTCAGACATATCTGCTGCCACAGCACTTGGGTTCCATGGCAGTGGGAAATGGCTTGGGCACTGAAATTCTGTTTTGCTGTGGAGTTTGAAGCACCTAGAGTGAGGAGCTCCATGTTAGTTGTGTGGGTGCTTAATCTGCTTGTTTCCATCACATTGGGCTCAATGGGCATTGTACCGGAAGTGACCAAACAGGGTTTCTAGATAGCTGCCAGGACAGCTGATGGTATGTGAAGTTGATGAGCCTGGTGGAGTTGCTTTGGGACTGGAAGAGCTGTGCTGCTGCTTCGGACACGTGCCATTCAACACCACACTACCTTCCTTAAGTGTTGCATCCACTGTGCAGACATACGTGCTGCCAAAGAACTTGGTTTGCATGGCAGCGGGAAATTTCTTGGGCGCTGAACTTGTGTTCGGCTGTGGAGTTTTGAGCGCCCTGAGTGAGTAGCTCCATGTTAGAATTTTGTGTGGGTGTTCCATTGCATTGATTCCATCACACTGGGCTCAATGGGCATTGGAGCAGAAGTGACCAAACAGGGTTTCCTAGATAGCTGCCAGGACCGCTGATGGTATGTGAAGTTGATGAGCCAGGTGAAGTTGTTTTGGCACTGGAAGAGCTGTGCTGCTGCTTTGGGCAGTTGCCATTTACCACCACTCTATGTTCCCTAGGTGTCACATCCATTGTTACACAAATGTGCTGCAAAAGCACTTGGTTTAAATGGCAGCAGGAAATTGCTTGGGCACAGTACTTGTCTTTGGCTGTAGATTTTTGAGCGCCTTGGGTGAGGATCTCCATGTTAGATGTGTGTGGGTACTCCACCTGCTTGATTGCATCACACTGGGCTCAATGGGCATTTGATCGAAAGAAATCAAACAGGGTTTCCTGGATAGCTTCCAGGACAGCTGATGATATGTGAAGTTCATGAGCCAGGTGGAGTTGTTTTGGCACTGGAAGAGCTGTGCTGCTGCTTCGAACTGTTGCAGTACACCACCACACTGAGTTCTCTAGGTGTCATATCAACTTTCACACATATGTGCTGCCAAAGCACTTGGTTTCCATGGCAGCAGAAAATGACTTGGGCACTGAAGTTGTGTTTGGCTATGGAGTTTTGAGTGCCTTGAGTGAGGAGCTCCATGTTAGTTTTGTGTGGGTGCTCAACTTCCTTGATTCCATCACACTGTGCCCAATGGGCATGGCTCAGAAGTGACTAAACAGGGTTTCCTAGATAGCTGCCAGGACGGACAGCTGATGGTATGTGAAGTTCCTGAGCCTGGTGGAGTTGTTTTGGCACTGGAAGAGCTGTGCTGCTGCTTCGTGAAGATGCCATTCACCACCACACTAGCTTCTCTAGGTGTCACATCCAAATTCAGACATAAGTGCTCGAAAAGCACTTGGTTTCCATGGCAGCGGAAAATGACTTGGGCACTGAAGTTGTGTTTGGCTATGGAGTTTTGAGTGCCTTTAGTGAGGAGCTCCATGTTAGTTTTGTGTGGGTGCTGAACCTGCTTGTTTCCATCACACTGTGCTCAATAAGCTTTGGAACGGTAGTTTACAATCAGGGTTTCCTAGATAGCTGACAGGACAGCTGATGGTATGTGAAATTCCTTAGCCAGGTGGAGTTGTTTTGGCACTGGAAGACTTGTGCTGCTGCTTCGGGAAGTTGTCTCTCACCACCACACTACCTTCCTTATATGTCACATCCACTGTGCAGAAATATGTGCTGCCAAAGCAATTGGTTTCCATGGCAGCGGGAAATGTGTTGGGCACTGAACTTGTATTTGGGTGTGGAGTTTTGAGCGCCTTGAGTGAGGAGCTCCATGTTAGTTTTTTTTGTGTTCTTAAGCTGCTTGATTCCATCACACTGGATTCCGTGGCATTGGACCGAATGTGACCAAACAGGGTTTCCCATATAACTGCCAGAGCTGACAGCTGATGGTATGTGAAGTTCATGAGCCAGGTGGAGTTGTTTTGACACTGAAAGAGCTGTGCTGTTGCTTCGGGCAGTTGCCATTCATCACCACACTACCTTCCCTAGGTGTGGCATCCACGTTCAGGCATATGTGTTTCCAGAGCACTTGGTTTCCATGGCAGCGGAAAATGCCTAGGGCGCTGAACTTGTCTTGGGCTGTGGAGTTTTGAGCGCCTTGTGTGAGCAACTCCATGTTAGTAGTGTGTGGGTGCTCAAAGTGTTTAATTAAATCACTCTGGGCTCAATGGGCATTGGACCGGAAGTGACCAAAAAGGGTTTCCTAGATAGCTTGCAGGACAGTTGACGGTATGTGAAGTTCATGAGCGAGGTGGAGTTGTTTTGGCACTGGCAGAGCTGTGCTACTGCTTCGGGCAGTTGCCATTCACCACCACAGTGAGTTCCCTAGGTGTTATATCCATTTTCAGACATATGTGCTGCAAAAGGACTTTGTTTCCATGGCAGAGGGAAATGGCTTGTGCACTGAACTTGTGTTTGGCTATGGAGTTTTGAGCGCTGTGAGTTAGGAATTCCATGTTAGTTCTGTGTGTGTGATCAAGCTGCTTGATTCTATCACACTGAGATCAATGGGCATTGGAGAAGAAGTGACCAAACAGGCTTTCCTAGATAGCTGCTAGGTCAGCTGATGGTATGTGAAGTTCATGAGCCAGGTGGAGTTGTTTTGGTACTGGAAGAGCTGTGTTGCTACTGCTTGAGGAAGTTGCCATTTACCACCACACTACCTTCCTTATATGTCACATCCACTGAGCAGACATATTTGCTGCCAAAGCAATTGGTTTGCATGGCAGCGGGAAATGTGTTGGGCACTGAACTTGTATTTGGCTGTGGGTTTTCGAGCGCCTTGAGTTAGTAGCTCCATGTTAATTTTGTGTGGTTTCTCAACCTGCTTGATTCCATCACACTGGATTCCGTGGGCATTGGACCGGATGTGACCAAATAGGGTTTCCTAGATAGCTGCCAGAACGGACAGCTGATGGTATGTGAAGTTCCTGAGCCAGGTGAGTTGTTTTGGCATTGGAAGAGCTGTGCTGCTGCTTCGGGCTGTTGCCATTCACTACCACTCTGTGTTCCCTAGGTGTCACATCCACTGTTGCACATATATGCTGCCAGAGCACTTGGTTTCCATAGCCGCGGAAAATGGCTTCATCACTGTACTTGTCTTTGGCTTTGGAGTTTTGTGCGCCTTGAGTGAAGAGCTCCATGTTAGGTGTGTGTGGGTGCTCAGCCTGCTTGATTGAATCACACTGGGCTCAATGGGTATTTGACCAAAAAATCAGAGTTTCCTAGATAGCTTCCAGGACGGACAGCTGAAGGTATGTGAAGTTCATGAGCCAGGTGGAGTTGTTTTGGTACTGGAAGACCTGTGCTGCTACTCTCGGCAGTTGTCATTCACCAGAGTACCTACATTCCCTTGGTGTCACATGCACTGTTCCACATATGTGCTGCCAGAGCACTTGGTTTCAATTACAGCTGGAAATGGCTGGGGGGCTGAACTCTTTTCTGGCTGTGGAGATTTACATGAATTCTTTGAGGATATCCATCTTTGTTTTCTGCGTGTACTCAAGCTCCTCATTTTCTCCCCCTGGCCTCCATGGGCATTGGACAGGTGACCAAAAAGGATTTCCGGGAAACCTTTTAGGACAGCTGATGTTATTCAAAGTTCATGAGCCAGGTGGAGTTGTTTTGGCACTGGAATAGCTGTGCTTCTGCTTCGAGTAATTGCCATTCACCACCACAATGAGTTCCCTACGTTTCACATCCAATTACAGACATTAGTGCTGCCAGAGCACTTGTTTGCCATTGCAGCGGGAAATGGCTTAGGCACTGAATTTCTCTTTGGCTCTGTCATTTTTCATGGATTTTTTGAGAATAACCATCTGTTTTTTGTGCGGTTACTGAACATATAAACTACATCACCCTGGGCTCAATGGGCATTTTACAATAAGTGACCAAAAAAGATATCCCGGAGACCTGACTGGACAGCTGATGGTATGTGAAGAGAAAGAACCAAGTGGTGTTTTTTTGACACTGGAAGTCCTGTGCTGCTGCTTCGGGCAGTTGTCATTCACCAACACACAGAGTTCTCCAATTTCACCTTCCAGCTACTTCCAGACATATGTGCTGCCAGAGCACTTGGTTTCCATGGCAGCTTGAAATGGCTTGGGCGCTGCAATGCTCTGTGGCTTCAAGTTTGTCATGCCTTGAGTGAGGATCTCCATCTTTGTTTTGTGCGGTTACTGAACCTATAAATTAGATCATACTAGACTCTATAGGCATTGGACAAAGTGACCAAACAAGTTTTCTCAGACACCTGCAACGACAGCTTATAGTATGTGAAGTGAATGACCCAGTTTGAGTTGTTTTGGCACTGGAAAAGCGGTGCTGCTGCTTCGGGCAGTTGCCATTCACCAACACACAGCCTTCTCCAAGTGTCACATCCCAGCCGATTTCAGAAATGTGTGTTGCAGTCAAATGGAGTCAGATGGAGTTGTTTTGGCTGTGGAAGACCTTTTCTGCTGCTTCGGGCAGTTGCGATACACCACCACACTGAGTTCTCCAAGTGTCCCGTCCATATCACACATATCTGCTGCCACAGCACTTGGTTTCCATGGCAGCTGGAAATGGCATGGGTGCTGAAATTCTCTCTGGCCATCCAGGTTTTCATGCCTTGAATGAGGATCTCCATCTTTGTTTTGTGTGGATATTCAGCCCTCTTGATTCCATCAACCTGGGCTCAGTTGACATTGGATATGAAGTAACCAAACTTGGTTTTCGGGAGACCTGCCAGGACAGATGATGGTGTGTGAATTGAATGAGCCAGGTCGATTTGTTTTGGCACTGGGAGAGCTGTTCTGTTGATTCGGGCAATTGTCATTCACCAACACATTGAGTTCCCCAGGTGTCATGTCGACTTTCAGATATATGTGCTGCCAGAGCACTTGGTTGCCATGGCAGGTGGAAATGGCTTTTGCACTGAAATTGTTCCTGGGTGTCGAGTTTGTCATGCCTTGAGTCAGGATCTCCATCTTTTTTTGTGCTGTTGCTGAGCCTACACATTCCATCAGCCTGGGCTCAATGAGCATTGGAGAGGAAGTGACCAAAAAAGATTTCCTGGAGACCTGTTTGGACAGCTGATGGTATGTGAAGTGAATGAGACAGGTGGAGTTATTTTGGCACTGGGAGAGCTGTTCTGTTCATTTGGGCAAATGTCATTCACCAACACATTGAGTTCCCCAGGTGTCATGTCGACTTTCAGATATATGCTGCCAGAAAACTTGGTTGCCATGGCAGGTGGAAATGGCTTTTGCACTGAAATTGTTTCTGGGTGTCGAATTTGTCATGCCTTGAGTGTGGATCTCCATCTTTGTTTTGTGCTATTGCTGAGCCTACACATTTCATCAGCCTGGGCTGAATGAGCATTGGAAAGGAAGTGACCAAAAAAGATTTCCTGGAGACCTGTTTGGACAGCTGATGGTATGTGAAGTTTATGAGCCAGGTGGAATTGTTATGGCACTGGACGTGCTGTACTGCTTCTCCAGGCAGTTGCCATTCACCAACACACTGAGTTCGCCAAGTGTCACGTCCACTTTCATACATATGTGCTGTGAGAGCACTTGGTTTCTTTTTTTCTAAACATATTTTTATTACCTTTCATTTTTTAATTAATTACATTTCATTATGTGATACATTTTTTATGTACTGGGATTCCCCCGCGCCTCACCACACCCTCCCCTATGACGGATTGCTCCACCTTGTTGCATTTCCATAATTCAAATTCAGTTGACATTCTTTCATTGGAGGTATTTACCAAGCATAAAGTCCAGCATCTTATTGTCTTGGTAAGTTCCATGGTTTGTTTGTGAGACCATCTCTGGTCTGATGGTAGAGCCGGCAGAGTATCATCCCAATCCATTAAAAGCCCCAACATAATATTTCCAACCATTTACAACATCGTGCCAATAATTGACATGGTATTGATTAACTAATATATTACTAGGAAAATGCAGGTTCTCAACCACAACCTGTGACTTCTTCTTAGACATTTCAATTTTGCTTTATGTTCAACCGTGCTCTATACACATTAAATGACTATAGATTGCTATTCAGGTGTCTCATGCGTATTTTAATTTTAGTCTTTAGCAGTTTACACCGTTGAAACATGTTTTCGCAGAACCTGGCTGTTTTTCAGGTGGTCTAACTCTATGATTCTAACAGGATATAAGTCAACTGTTTAGGTGAGCATGTTTAGGAGGGGTGTGCAGAGAAATCATCCATACCCCAGTGAGGAGTAACTAATCTTTGTGTCCCACCCAGTGAGTTATAAGTGCATCCCTGCTGACCGTTTCCTGTCTGTTTCTAAGCTTTCCTTGTTGTTCTCTATGTATTCTAATTTTGTTTGTTTGTTTTGAGGGGTTTCTGGAATGCTTCTGATGGTTATTACGATAGGGGGTGGGGACCCAAAATTGGAAGCAGAAAAGGACCAGAGAAAGCTGCTCTCCCTAGTCCCAAAGGAAGTTTACTGTTCTTCTGTTTCTGCGGACCGCTCAGGGATCCTGGTTGTTGTTCCAATGACCTTGGATCCTGCAAGGCAGGATTTGGGCTTCTTCCATCCTATGTGGTAGGTCCAAATGGGGGTGGGTGACCTCAGAGTTCTTGGTCTCCGAAGGCACTCCATTTCCCTGTGGTCTCCTTGGCAGTAGGGATGTAGTCCTCGGTGCTCATACTGATAGTCCTTGGTGAGGATCTTGGAGTCTTAAGTTTTGGGATAAAAGCCTCCTTCTGTCCACCTGCTCCACTCTGGGAACCCCTCCCTGCTCTAAGGGCATGACCTCCTGTTATTACTCTTGATTCCCCCATTTGCCTTTGTAGTTTTGCTATTGTCTAATGCTAATTCGAGTCTGTTGCCTATGAGTTGCCAGTTATGATCCTGATAGGTTATATTTCCCGTCTTCCTCACACCTTCTGGGTGATGCAAGATTTCTCTGCTCTTCCTCCCCATTTCCAAGTATCATGGGTTCTTACAAGTACATTAGGTTTTACAATTCTTTGATGTAGATCATAAGCAATCTGCCTCATATCATTGGTTACTTCACAAAATCTTATTGCATGAGATACAGGCTGTTTGGGGTTGAGATAATATTACTGTTTTTTGGATTGACATCATTTCATAACAGCCACATCGATCACAATAACAACAACAACATCAACAACAAATTGTAGCACCCTGCTAAAATAATGTGCCACTGAGTATGCAACACATGCTTAACTAAAAGGAAACACAGAAGTCTTTTGGGAAATGTGATGCCCTCGTATACTTCATGAGCATTTGATGAATTCTAATAGAGAATAGAGATTATTTGGAAGCAAACAAACTGACATAAAAACATCAAAACATATGTGATACAGCCAAAAGAGCAAACAGATAATCACCGAAAAAAAAAAAAGTATAGTTTGGACTGTTGGAGTTACACTTTCCATGTTGGCCTCCTTATATGAAAGAGAATATATGGTATTTGTTCTCTTGTGAACGACACATTTCACTGAGCATAATGACTTCTACTTGGGACCACCTGGATTTAAATAGAATAATATCATTCTTTTCAATAGCTGAATAACATTCCATAGAGTAGATGTACCACAGTTTCTTTAACCACTCTTCCTTGGACGCACATCTGTTTTGTTTCCATGACTTTGCTATTGTAGATTGTGCTGCTATAAATATAGGATTAAAGATCCCCTTCTCATATGTAGGTTTCACTCCTTTTGGGTATATTCCTAAGAGTGGGATTGCTGGGTCATATGGCAGGTTTATTTGCAATTTTCCAAGCACTCTCCATACTGATTTCCACAGTGGTTGTACTAGCCTACACTCCCACCAGCAGTGAAGGAGGGTGCCAGAGTCCAGCTCTGGCTGAGTTTGGAGCTCGGGAAGCATGCGTGGATGAGGCGTGAAGAGAGAAAGAAAGGAGACGGACCACCAGGATTCCTTGAACGTAGTGGACAAAGCGAGAAAGCTGTCCGCTTTATTTATACAGAAGCAGTACAAAGTTTTTTTTCTTAGGGGCATATTGACATAGCTTCAGGGGGGCACAATTTACAACTTCTTGAGAAATGATTGAGGAAGGATTCCATATTCCTTGCTTATCTTGGCTTGACAGTCTTCATCTGCTCTCCTCAGGTCTGGACTATAACCTAGGTGCCGCCTGCGTCAACCAGACCCCTATCTTGTATGAGTTAAAAGGTCTGGGGCCTTGGTCTATGGGGATCAGGGTTATTGACATTAGTTGGCCATTAGGTCTGTAAGCTCACACAATTTGTTGACCAAACAAGTAAAGCAAGGATTATAACGGCAGAAAGAATTGCAGTTAGCAATGAGCTAACTTACTCTATTAAAGTTTCAACTCTACAATGGATGAGTGAGCGTTTCCAAAGACAATTCTACAAATTGTTTCAGTATTAGACAAGGCATTGTCCATTCCAACGTTGCAGCCAAGAGTTTCTCAGTAGACAACACATCTTATGCAGTAATACACTCCTACTACAATTCTTATTCTACAACTTAGCTATCACTCAATGGGAGAAATACATCAAGAAAGAAAAAACATGAAGATCTAAGACAAAAGTTTTAAACATTACATTCCTCTACAGCTGCAGGCTCTACAACTTCATAAGTGATCAAACAATAATCAAAAATATATCTTTATGATATTAGTGAAATCACCCTGTATTTCCTCTAGCTAAAAATTTATGAAAACAACTAAAGCAACTACATTTTCTATATTCTAAAGAATTGCAAGGACAGGCTAAACTTTTAAGACCACAGTAATTATATTTTTTGCCTTAGTAGGATAGCCTTCAGAGTTACAGTAGCTATATTCTTCGTCATAACAGGATGGCCTTTAGGGTCAAAGTAACTATATTCTTTGTCATAGCAGGACGGCCTTTAGGGTCACAGTAACTATATTCTTTGTCATAGCAGAATGACCTTTAGGGTCACAGTAGCAGGATAACTTTTAGGGTCCCTCTTATCAAGCCATTTCCTAGAAAGCATGGTAAATATCTGGGCCAGATTTTCTGGCAATGGGTAAACAGCACAGACTTAATTATACTCCTGTGTGTAGTTAAAGGCCCACTCACCAGGACATCCTCAGTCACATTAACTTTTAAACTCACTTTGGTTGTAAAAGCCATCCTACAGGGGCAGACAATGCCTCAATAGATTACAAAATTCTTAGTGGGGTGGTTGAGTGCCCATGCGAAGGGGGGTGAAAACTGCATCAAGGTGGTCAGAAATGAATCCACTTAGCCCTGCTAAGCAGCTGGTAGCTCCCCGGGCCCTGCCAGTCAGGGAGCTGTTCTCTTCACACCTTCGTGTTATTCACACCTACTGCATGGAACCCATCAGGAGGGTGCCTTTCTCCCCACATCCACACCAGCAGGTGTTGTTTTTTGAGTTCTGAATGTAGGCCAGTCTCACTGGAGTTAGGTATGTACCTCAAGGTGGCTTTCATTTGTATCTCTCTGATGGCTAGAGAGCCTGAGAATCTTTTCATATGTCTGTTAGCCATTTGAACCCGTTCTTTTGAGAAATGTCTGTTCATTTCTTTTGCCCATTTTGCTACAGGGTTGGTTCATTTTACTGTCCCTGTGTTTCTGAAGCTCTTTGTAGATTCTGGATGTTAGTCCACTATCACTCATGTAGAATGCAAACATTTTCTCCCATTCTGTTGGTTGCTTCTTCACTTTGTTAATTGTTTCTTTTGCTGTACAGAAGCTTTTTAGTTTGATGTCGTCCCATTTGTTCATTTTGGATTTGATTGCCTTTGCTTTAGGCGACATTTCTAAGAAGTCTTTCCCTGTTCCTATATCTTGGAATGTGTTTCCGATGTTTTCCTTTAATAGTTTGATGGTTTCTGGGTGTAGATTTAGGTCCTTGAGCCAGTTAGAGCTGATTTTTGTATAGTGCGACAGGTGCGGGTCTTGCTTCTTTATTTTGCAAGCTGCTATCCAATTGTCCCAACAGCATTTGTTGAATAGACCAGGTTTTTTTTTTACCTGGATTGTTTTCCGTTTTCTTGTCAAAGATTAGTTGACTATACATGTGTGGATTCCCTTCTGGTGTTTCTATTCTGTTCCGCTGATCTTCTTCTCTGTTTCTGTACCAGTATCAGACTGTTTTGATAACCACTGCTCTGTAATATGTCTTGAGGTCTGCAATTGTGATTCCTCCAGTTTGATTTCTATTTTTCAGGACAGCTTTAGCTATTCGTGGTCTTTTGTGATTCCAGATGAACTTCTGTATCATCTTTTCTATTTCTGAGATGAATGTTGCTAGGATTTTGATTGGGATTGCGTGGATTCTATATATTGCTTTTGGTAATACGGCCATTTTGATAATGTTGATCCTGCCAATCCAAGAACATGGTAAGGTTCTCCATTTTTCATGGTCTTCTTTTATTTGTTTTTTAAATGGTTTATAGTTTTCATCATAGAGGTCTTTCACATCTTTAGTTAGCTTAATTCCTAGGTATTTAAGATTCTTTCCTCTATTTTAAAGGGAACTATACTTACAATTTCTTTCTCAGCAGTGGAATTATTTGTGTGCACTAGTGCCATCGATTTGTGTTAATTAATTTTGTATCCTGCTACTTTGCCAAAGTCTCTTAGGAGTTTCAATAGTCTCTTGACTGAGTCTTTTGGTTCTCCTATGTAGAGAATCATGTCATCTGTGAATAGCGATAATTTCAATTCCTCATTTGCAATTTGCATTCCTTTAATTGCTTTTTCTTGTCTAATAGCTCTGGTGAGGACTTCCAAAACTACATTGAAGAGTAGCGGTGAGAGTGGACATCCCTGTCTAGTTCCAGATTTTAGCGGGAAGGCTTCCAATCTTTCCCCATTTAGTATGATACTGGCATTGGGTTTATCGTAAATTGCTTTGATTGTGTTATAGAATGTTCCTTCTATGCCTATCTTGTTTAGGGTTTAACATGAAGTGGTGTTGGGTTTTATCAAATGCCTTCTCTGCATCTATTGAGAGGATCATATGGTTTTTATTTGTCAATTTGTTGATGTGATGTATCACATTTTTTGTTTTCCGAATGTTGAACCATCCCTGCATGCCTGGGATGAATCCCACCTGGTCCGGGTGAATGATCTGCCTGATGTGTTGTTGGAGCCTGTTGGCTAGTATTTTATTGAAGATCTTTGCATCTATGTTCATCAAGGATATCGGTCTGTAGTTCTCTTTTTCTGTTGTTTCTCTCTCTGGCTTTGGTATTAAGGTGATATTAGCTTCATAAAAAGAGCTTGGAAGGATTGCCTCTTTTTCTATTGTTTGAAAAAGCTTGTGTAAGATTGGGGTAAGTTTCTCTTGGAATGTTTGGTAGAATTCAGCAGTGAAGCCATCTGGTCCTGGACTCTTCTTGGTTGCGAGGGCTTTAATTACTGATTCAATCTCAGTATATGTTATTGGGCTGTTTAGATTGTTAATTGCTTCTTGACTCTATTTTTTCTGATTTGTTCGCATATAGTTGCTTGTAATAGTTCCTGATGATTCTTTGTATTTCTGAGGTATCTGCAGTTATATCTCCTTTCTCATCTCGGATGCTATTGATGTGTATTTTCTCCCTCCTTTTTTTAATTAGTCGAGCTAGTGGGGAGTCTATTTTGTTGATTTTCTCAAAGAACCAGCTCTTTGATTGATTGATCTTGGTCTCTATTTGGCTTATTTCCTCCCTTATTTTGATGGTTTCTATTTTTCTACTCATCTTGGGATTGCTTTGTTGTTGTTTCTAGTTCCTTCACCTGTAAGGTTAGCTGATTTACTTGGTGCTTTTCTTGTTTCTTGACATAAGCACTGATTGAAATGAACTTTCCTCTCAGCACCGCCTTGATTGTGTCCCATAAGTTTTGATAAGTTGTGTTGATGCCTTCATTTGCTTCCAGCAAATTTTTAATTTCCCCTTTGATTTCCTCTCTAACCCATTGCTCATTTAGTAACATATTATTCAGCCTCCATATGTTTGTAAGTCTTCCTTGGTGTTTTGAATTCTTGGTCTCAAGCTTCACTCCTTGGTGGTCTGAGAAGATGCATGGTATGATTTCCACTTTTTAAAATGTGCTGAGGCTTGTTTTATGGCTTATAATATGATCAATTCTGGAGAAAGTTCCATGTACTGATGAAAAAAAGGTGTATTCTCTGTCTGTAGGATGAAAGGTTCCATAGATGTCAACTAAGTCCATTTGCTCTAGAGTTTGGGTGAGTTCTATCGTTTCTTTGCTGAGTTTCTGGTTTTTTGATCTGTCCATTTGCATTAATGGGGTATTAAGGTCTCCCACTATGATCATATTGGAGTCTGTTTCTCCCTTTAAGCCCGTTAATATTTGTTTCACGTAGCTAGATGCTTTGGCATTTGGAGCGTAAACATTTATTATGCTGATCTCTTCCTGCTGGAGGCTTCCTTTGATCATTATGTGGTATCCTTCTTTGTCTCTTTTGAGGCTCTTCACATCAAAGTCTATGTCATCTGATGTAAGAATGGCTAACCTGCTCGTCTTTCTTTACCATTAGCTTGAAATATCTTTTTCCATCCTTTCACGTTCAATTTTTTCTGATCTTTGTTGGTGAGATGCGTCTCCTGTAAGCAGCAGATAGTTGGGTTTTGGTTTTTGATCCAAACCTCCAATATATGGCGTTTGACTGATGAGTTTAAGCCATTTACATTCAGCATTATTATGGATAAGGTGCAGTCTGGTCCTGTCATTTTGGCGATGTGTTGTTCTATGATTGGGTCTTCTGTTAGCCTTTTAGTGGGATGTTTTCCACATTTGCCTTTGTTTCTGGTAGTTGCTATTTCGTTTTTCTTTCAAGGGAACATCCTTGAGTATCATTTGTAGGGCAGGTTTAGATGAGACAAAATCTTGAAGTTTTTCTTTATTGTGGAAGAATTTTATTTCATTTTCAAAGACAAAGGAGAACTTTGCAGGGTAAGTTATTCTGGGTTGAAAATTTTTCTCTTTTAGAATCTGGAATATGTCACTCCAGTCTCTTCTGGCCTGTAGTGTTTCCTCTGAAAGGTCAGCTGTGAGTTTGATTGGGGTTCCCCTATATGACACCTGATTTTTTTCTCGTGCACATTTAAGGATTTTTTTCTTTTTGTTCAACTGAAGAGAGCTTGATTATCATGTGTCATGAGGAAGTTTGTTTTTGGTCAACTCTGTTGGGAGTTCTGTAGCCCTCCTGTATATTACTTTCTAATTCTTTGCTCAGATTAGGGAAGTGTTCCTGTATTATTTCACTGAATAGGCCTCTAATCCCAGCTTCTCTTTCTGCACCTTCTGGAACTCCCATAACTCTTATGTTAGACCTTTTAATTAGATCTTTTCATTCTTGGATACTTTTTTAGCTTGACATAGCTCTGCTTCCAGCTTTTTGCTTGCTTTTTCATGGTGACAGAAACTATCTTCTAATTCTGAAATTCTTTCTTCTGCCTCATTCATTCTGTTGTTGAGACTCTCCACTGTATTTTTAGTTTGCTCTACTGTATTCTTCATTTCTGATATATCAGCCTTAATTTGATGTATTACTGCTATTTCTTCTTTGAACTCTTGTTTGTACTTCTCATTGTTGACCAGCAGCTTTGCGATGAGTTTTCTGACTTCTCTGTCCCCCATTTTCTCAATGTCTTCTTCAGTTAACTCTGGGAGTGGGCGAAGCTTTTGCTCCTTTGTTGGAGAGACTTCAGTAACATTCATAGTGCTTTTGTCTTGTCTTTTACCTTTTGTAGTTGCCAATCTGGTTGATGAAATCATCTCTATGGTGTATTACCTGCAGGTCTATTAGTTGATTGTTATGTTCAATCAGTGCCCTGGGTTTGGGGAACACAGCTGCCAGGAATAATTGCTTCATCTGCGGCACTGATTTTGTAAGCAGCACTGAGCTTGTCGCCCCCTGCTGGCCAATAAGTCTAAGTACCTCCTGGGGTTATTTTGGGTGGAGTTGGAGGCGTACCTTTTTGGGGCTGTTTTTTTCCGTGGAGCCTATGCAGTGCTCTAAGACGGAGGTATTTTTGTCCCCAGGTCAGCCCTTGGGTGACTCAGCTGACCTCCCTTCAGTGTAACAGCATCTGCTCCCGTGACACTGTTATCTGAGAGTCGCTGAATTAGCGCATGCGCAGCTTGCAACTCCTCCTCTTGCAATTTATCAGTGTTTGGAGCACATGCATCAGTGTCCAAGATGGCACCTGTATGAGGCAACAGTAAAGATCAGGGGGCTGTAGCCATCAACTCCAGAGACCACACAGACCCCACAGGTTGCAAGGCTGTTGCCGTGGGATCAGCTCCGTGCAATTAACCAGCAATACGCCCACTCTGGATCTCCACTTAGGGTTCACACCTGCTGCCCTGCCACCCGATATGGCTCCAGGTGGAGAACTGCAGCTGCTGGCTTTCAGTTCCAGCGACCACACAGACCCTGCAGGGAGCAAAGCTGGTGCTCCCCTCCACCCTTGGATCAGTTCCATATGAACAGCCAGAAAGGAGCCTGTGTGTTGCTCTGTCAAATCCGTGTTCTGTCTCTCCACACAAGATGGCGCCCTCAGTCCCTCACTTTCTCTGCCTGCAGCTAGTCCCAGTCACTCAGCTTGTCTGTCTGCTCCCAGACCACACTCACTTTCCTAGCTCACCACGTGGACACAGGCTCTGACCTGGCGGTCACAACGTCTGTGTGGAGACCACTGCTGGATGTTTGGCTGGCGCTGGAAACGGATTGCTGGAGCCTGGATCACCAGAGCCTGGATCGTTGGAGACCGGATCACTGGGATTTGAGTTGCTGCTTGCCGACTGATGGTGGGATCTTCGATCTACTACAACACTGCAGTCTCATTTCCGCAGCTTCCCTGTGTCCAGGGCGGTTCCTGGTAACACTGCTTACTGCCTGAGCCCTACTTATCCCCTGTAATCTACTTATTGTACTACTCCCTGCCTAAAGATTCCCCACCTTATCAAACGTGCTGTACTATATGCCGTCATCTTGGTTCCTCAGCACTTGGTTTCGATGGTAGCTGGAAATGGCTTGGGCATTGAAATTCTCCCTGGCTGTTGACTTTTGCATGAATTCTATGAGGATCTCCATCTTTGTTTTGTGCGGTTGCTGAACCTATAAATTATATTATACTGGGGTCAATGGGCATTGGACAGGAAATGACCAAACAAAATTTCCTGGAGACCTGACAGGACAGCTGATGGTATGTGAAGTGAATGAGCCAGGTGGAGTTGTTCTGTTACTGGAGGAGCTGTCCTGCTGCTTTCGGCAGTTGCCATTCATCAACACACTGAGTTTCTCAAGTGTCACGTCCACTTTCAGAAATATGTGCTGCCAGAGCACTTGGTTTCCATGGCAGCTGGAAAAGGCTTGGGAGCTGAACTCGTCTCTGGCTGTCGGTTTTACATGTGCTCAGCCTGCTTGATTCTCTCCCACTGGGCTCAATGGGCATTGGAACGGAAGTGACCAAACAGGGTTTCCTAGATAGCTGCCAGGACACCTATGGTATGTGAAGTTCATGAGCCAGGTGCATTTGTTTTGGCACTAGAAGAGCTGTGTTGCTGCTTCAGGCAGATGCCATTCACTACCACAAGCAGTTCCCTAAGTTCACCTCCCAGCCACTTTCAGAAATATGTGCTGCCAGATTTCTTAGTTTCCATGGCAGCTGGAAATGACTTGGGCGCTGAAATTCTCTCTGGCTTTGGAGTTTTGATCGCCTTGAGTGAGGATCTCCACCTTTGTTTTTTGTGGGTGCTCAACCTGTTTGATAACATCACACTGGGTTCAATGGACATTGGACAGGAAAGGATCAAACCGGGTTTCAGGAGACCTGCAAGGACAGCTGTTGGTATGTGAAGTGAATGAGCCAGGTGGAGTTGTTTTTTCCCTGGATGAGCTGTGCTGCTGCTTCGGGCAGTTGCCATTCACCAACGCACAGAGTTCCCCAAGTGTCACCTCCCAGCCACTTTCAGAAATATGTGCTGCCAGAGCACTTGGTTTCCATGGTAGCTGGAAATAGCTTGGGCGATAAACTTCTCCCGGACTGTGGAGTTTCGAGCGCCTTGAGGGAGTATCTCCATTTTTTATTTCTGTGTGTACTCATCCTACTTGATTACATCCCCTTGGGATAAATAGCATTGGATAGGAAGTGACCAGACAGGGCTCCGGGAGACCTGCAAGGAGAGCTGATGGTATGTGAAGTGAATGACTCTGATGGATTTGTTTTTTTCCCTGGACAAGCTGTGCTGCTTCGTACAGTTGCCATTCACCAACAAACTGAGTTTTTCAAGTGTCACGACCCAGCCACTTTCAGACATATGGGCTGCCAGAGCACTTGGTTTCCATGGCAGCTGGAAATGGCTAGGGCGCTGAACTTCTCTCTCGCTGTGAAATTTTGAACGCTTTGAATGAGGATCTCCATCTTTGTTTTTTGTGGGTGCTCAACCCGCTTGATTCTATCCCCCTGTGTTCATTGGGCATTGGACAGGATATGACCAACTAGGGTTCCAGGAGAACTGCAAAGAGAGCTGACAGTATGTGAAGTGAATGACCCAGGTAGAGTTGTTTTACCAATGGAAGATGAGCTGCTGCTTCGGGCATTTGCCATTTACCAGCACACTGTGTTCCCTAGGTGTCACATCCTCTTTCAGACAAATGTGCTGCCAGAGAACTTGGTTTCCAAGGCAGCTGGAAATGGCTTGGGCACTGAAATTCTCTCTGGCTATCAAGTTTGTCATGCCTTGAGTGAGGATCTCCATCTTTGTTTTGTGCGGTTGTTGGACATACAGATTCCATCAGCTGGGGCTCAATGGGCTTTGGACAGAAAGTGACCAAACAAGATTTCCTGGAGACCTGTTTGGACAACTGATGATATGTGAAGTGAATAACCCATGTGGAATTGTTTTGGCACTGGAATAGCTATGCTGCTGATTGGGGCAGTAGCCATTCACCAACAGACAGAGTTAAGCATGTGTCACGCCCACTTTTAGACTTAGGTGCTGCCAGAGCTTTTTGTTTCCATGGCAGCTGGAATTGGCTTGGGCGCTTAACTTCTCTCTGGCTCTGAAGTTTTGAGTGCCTTTAGTTTGGATCTCCATCTATGTTATTTGTGTGTGTTCATCCAGCTTGATTCCATCCCCCTGGGCTCCTTGGACATTTCACAGGAAGGAAACAAACAGGGTTTCCAGGAGACCTGCAAAGATTGTTGATGTTATGTGAAGTGAATGACTCAGATGTAGTTGGTTTGGCACTGGAAGAGCTGTGCTGCTGCTTCAGGCAGTTGCCATTGATCAACATACTGAGTTCCCCAAGTGTCACGTCCACTCTCAGACATATGTGCTGCCAGAGTTCTTGGTTTCCATGGCAGCTGGAAATGGTTTGGGCGCTGAACTTCTCTCTGACTGTGGATTATAAGCGCCATTAGTGAAGATCTCCATCTTTGTTTTGTGTGTGTGCTCAACCTACAAATTCCACGTCCCAGGGCTCAATGGGCATTGGACATGCAGTGAACAAACAAGATTTCTGGGAGATTTGTTAGGACAACTGATGTTATTTGAGTGAATGTGCCAGATGGAGTTGTTTTGGCACTAGACGAGCTGTCCTGCTGATTTGAGCAGTTGGAAGTCACCACCACACTGAGTTTCCTAGGTGCAATAACACTGCTAGATATATGTGCTGCCAGAGTACTTGGTTTCCATTGCAGCTGAAATGTCATGGCGCTGAATTTGTTTCTGGCTGTGTAGTTTGTCACGCCTTGAGTGAGGATTTCCATCTTTGTTTTTTATGTGTGCTCAACCTGCTTGATTCCATCCCACAGGGCTCAATGGGCATTGGACAAGAAGTGACCAATCAGGATTTTACATAAACGTCTTAGAAGGTCTCCTGAAAAGCATGTCTGGTCACTTCCTGTGCAATGTCCGTTGAGAGCAGTGGGAAGAAATCATCCTGCTTGATTCCATCCCACTGGCCTCAATGGGCATGGGGCAGGAAGTGATCAGATAGGGTTTCTGGGAGACCTGCAAGGACAGCTGATGGTATGTGAATTGGAGGAGCCAGTTGGAGGTGTTTTGGCACTTGAAGACCTGTGCGGCTGCTTCGGGCAGTTGCCATTTACCAGCACACTGTGTTACCTAGGTGTCACATCCACTTCAAACAAATGTGCTGCCAGAGCACTTGGTTTCCATGGAAGCTGGCAATGACTTGGGCGCTGAAATTCTCTCTGACTGCCTAGTTAGTCACGCCTTGAATGAGGATCTCCATCTTTGTTTAGCGGGGTTGCTGAACAAACAGACTATATCACACTGGGCTCCATGGGCATTAGACAGGAAGTACCCAAACAAGATTTCCCGGAGATGTGACAGGGCAGCTGGTGGTATGTGAAGTGAATGAGCCAGGTGGATTTGTTTTGGCACTGGAGAGCTGTGCTGCTGCTTCGGGCAGTTGCCATTCACCAACACACAGAGTTCCCCAAGTGTTGCCTCCAAGCCACTTTCAGAAATATGTGCTGCCAGAGCCCTTGGTTTCCATGGCAGCTGGAAATGGCTTGGGAGCTGAACTTCTCTCTGGCTTTGGAGTTTTGAGCGCCTTGAGTTAGGATCGCCACCTTTGTTTTTTGTGGATGCTCAACCTGTTTGATTACATCACATTGGTTCAATGGGCATTGGACAGAAAGGAATCAAACAGGGCTTCCGGGAGCCCTGCAAGGAGAGCTGACGGTATGTAAAGTGAATGAGTTAGGAGGTGTTGTTCTGTCATGGGACGAGCTGTGCTGCTGCTTCGGGCATTTTCCATTCACCACCACACTACCTTCCACAAGTGTCACCTCCCAGCCACTTTCAGAAATATGTGCTGCCAGAACTCTTGGTTTCTGAAGCAGCTGGAAATGGCTTGGGCGCTGAACTTCTCTCTGGCTGTGGAGCTTTGAACGCCCTGAGTGAGGATTGCCATCTTTGTTTTGTGTTCGGGCTCAACCTGCTTGATTCCATCACCCTTGTTTCAATTGGCATTGGAGCTGTTTTGGCACTGGAAGGGCTGTGCTGCTGTTTCAGGCAGTTGCCATTCACCACCACACTAAGATCTCAAAGTGTCACGTCCCAGCCACATTCAGACATATGTGCTGCCAGAGCACTTGGTTTCCATGGCAGCTGGAAATGTCTAGGGTGCTGAGTAGATTTGAGCGCCTTGAGTGAGTATCTCCATCTTTGCTTTGTGTGTGTGCTGAACCTACTTGATTCCATCCCCCTGTGCTAATTGGGCATTGGAAAGGAAGTGACCAAACAAGGTTTCTGGGAGGTCTGCAGGGACAGCTGACGGTACGTGAAGTGAAGGAGCAAGTTGGAGTGTCACGTTCATGTTCAGACATGTGTGTTGTTAGAGCACTTGGTTTCCATTGTAGCTGGAAATGGCTGGGGCACCGAAATCTTCTCTGGCTGTGCAGTTTTATACAAATTCTGTGAGGATCTCCATAACACTGGGCTCAATAGGCATTGGACAGAAGGGACCAAACAAGATTTCCCAGAGACCTGATTGGGCAGCTGATGGTATGTGAAGTGAATGACCCAGGTGCATTTGTTTTGGCACTGGACGAACTGTTCTTCTTCTTTTTGGGGCAGTTGCCATTCACCACCACACTGAATTCCTCAAATGTCACATCCAATTACAGACATATGTGCTGCCACAGCAATTGGTTTCCATGTAAACTGGAAATGGCTTGAGCGCTGAATTCTTCTCTGACTGTTGAGTTTTACATGAATTCTGTGAGGATCTCCATCTTTGTTTTGTGTTGTGCTCAACCTGCTTGATTGTATCCACCTGGGCTCAATGGGCATTTTACAGGAAGTGACCAACCAGGATTTGGGGGAGACCTGCAGGGACAGCTATTGGTATGTGAAGTGAATGAGCCAGGTTGAGCTGCTTTGACACTGGAAAAGCTGTGCTGCTGCTTCGGGCAGTTGTCATTTAACAATCCACTGTGTTCCCTAGGTGTGACAGCCACTTTCAGGCATATATGAGGCCAGAGCACTTGGTTTCCATGGCAGCTGGAAATGGCTTGGGCACTGAACTTATATCGTGTTGTCGAGGTTGTCACGCCTTGAGTGTGGATCTACTTCTTTGTTTTGTGTGGTTGCTGAAACTCCAGATTACATCACATTGAGCTCAATGGGCATTAGACAGGAAGTGAGCAAACAGGGTTTGCGGGAGACCTCATGGATGTTGATGGTATGTGAAGTGAATGAGCAAGGTGGTGTTGTTTTGGTACTGGAAGTTCTGTGCTGCTGCTTCGGGCAGTTGCCATTCACCACCAACCTGCTTTCCCAAGTGTCATGTCCCAGCCAGTTTCAGACAAATGTGTTGCCAGAGCACTTGGTTTCCATGGTAGGGGTAAATGATTTGATCTCTGAACTTCTCCCTGGGTGTGGAGTTTTGAGCACCTTTAGTTATGATCTCCATCTTTTTTTGTGCGGTTGCTGAACCTACAGATTCCATCACACTGTGCTCAATGATCATTGGACAGGACATGCTCAATGATCATTGGACAGGACGTGATCAAGCAAGATTTCCTGGACAGCTGCTGGACAACTGACGGTATGGGAAGTGAATGAGCTAGGTGGTGTTGTTTTGGCACTGGAGAGCTCTGCTGCTGCTTTTGGCAGTTGCCATTCACGAACACAGTTTTCCATAGGTGTCACATCCACTTTCAGACATATGTGTTGCCAGAGCACTTGGTTTCCATGGCAGCTGGAAATGGCTTGGACGCTGATCTCTTGTCTGGCTGTGGAGTTTTACATGAATTCTGTGAGAATCTCCGTCTTTGTTTTGTGCGGTTGCTGAACCTATGTATTACATCACACTGGGTTCAATGGGCATTGGACAGGAAGTGACCAAACAAGAAATCCTGGAGACCTGCAGGGACAGCTGAAGGTATGTGAATGAATGAGCCAGCTGGAGTTGTTTTGGCACTGGACAAGCTGTGTTGCTGCTTTGGACAGTTGCCTTTCTCCACGACACTGATTTCCCCAAGTGTCATGTCCCAGGCTCTCTCAGAAATAGGTGCTGCCAGAGCACTTGCTTTCCGAAGCAGCTGGGAAATATCTTGTATGCTGATCTTCTCTCTGGCTGTGGAGTTTAGAGCACCTTGAGTGAAGATCTCCATTTTTGTTTTGAGTGTGTGCTCAACCTGTATGATTCCATCTCCCTGGGCTCAATGGGCATTGGACAGGAAGTGACCGTACAGTGTTTCCGGAAGACCTGCTAGGACAGCTGATGGTATGTGAAGTGAATGAGCCAGGTGGAGTTGTTTGTGTCCTGGAAGACGTGTGTTGCTGCTTCAGGCACTTGCCATATACCACTGCACTGAGTTCCTTAAGTGTCACCTCCCAGCCACATTCAGAAATATGTGTTGCCAGAGCACTTGATTTCCATGGCAGCTGGAAAAGGTTTGGGTGCTGAAATTCTCTCTGGCTGCAGAGATGTGAGTGCCTTTAGTGAGTATCTTCATCTTTGTTTTGTGTGCGTGCTCAACCTACTTTATTGTATCCCCCTGGGCTCAATTGGCATTGGACAGGAAGTGACCAAACACTGTTTCCTTGAGACCTGCCAGGACTGTTGATGGTATGTGAAGTTCATGAGCCAGGTGGATTTGTTTTGGCACTGGAGAGCTCTTCTGCTGCTTTGGGCTGTTGTCATTCACCACCACATTGAGTAACTCATGTGTCACATCCGCTTAAAGACATATGTGCTGCCAGAGCACTTGGTTTCCGAAGCAGCTGGAAATGATTTGAGTGATGAACTTCTCTTTGGCTGTGGAGTTTTACATGAATTCTGTGAGGATATCCATCTTTGTTTTTTGTGTGTGCTCATCCTGCTTGATTCTGTCCTACGGGCCTCAATGGGCATTGAACAGATAGTGACCTTAGAGGGTTTCTGGGAGACCTGTAAGGACAACTGATGACATGTGAAGTGAAGGAGCCAGTTGGAGTTGTTTTGGCAGTGGAAGAGCTGTGCTGCTGCCTTGAGCAGTTGCCATTCACCACCACACTGACTTCTACAAGTGTCGTGTCCACTTTCAGACATATGTTCTGGCAGAGTCTTTGGTTTCCATGGCAACTAGAAATGGCATAGGCGCTGAACTTCTCTCTAGCTCTGGAGTTTTCACTGTCTTGAGTTAGGATCTCCAACTTTATTTTGTGTGTGTGCTCAACCTGCTTGATTCCATCCCCCTGTGCTCAATGGGCATTAGACATGAAGTGACCAAACAAGGTTTCTCAGAAATTTGGTAGGACAGCTGATGGTATGTGAAGCGAATGATCCAGGTTGAGATGATTGTGCGCAGGAAGAGCTGTGCTGCTGCTTCGGGCAGCTGCCATTCACCACGACATGGAATGCCTAGGTGTCACATACACTTTCACACATAATGCTGCCAGAGCACATGGTCTATGACAACTAGTAATGGCTTACGCACTGAACTTCTCTCTGGCTGTCGAGTTTGAGTGCCTTGAGTAAGGATCTCTATTCCTGTTTAGTGTGTGTTCTCAACCTGCTTGATTCCATCCCACTTTGCTCAAGTGGCATTTATAGGAAGGGACCAAACAGGATTTCTTTGAGTCCTGCTAGGAAACTGCTGGTATGTGAATTGAATGAGTCAGGTGGAGTTGTTTTGGCACAGGAAGACATGTGCTGCTTCTTTGGGCAGTTGACATTCACCAACACAATGAGTTCCTCACATGTCACATCCACTTTAGAACATATGTGCTGCCAGAGCACTATGTTTCCATAGCAACTGGAAATGGCTTGGGCGTTGAACTTCCCTCTGTCTGTGGAGTTTTGAGCACCTTGAGTGTGAATCTCCATCTTTGTTTTGTGAGTGTGCTCAACCTGCTTTATTGCATCACACTGGGCTCAACGGGCATTGGACAGGAAGTGACCAAACAGGGTTTCCGGGAGATCAGCCATGATAGCTGATGGTATGTGAAGTGAATGAGCCAGGTGGAGATGTTTGGCAATGAAAGGCCTTTGCTGCTGTTTCAGGCAGTTGCCATTCACCACTGCACTGTGTTCCCTAGATGTCCCATCCACTTTCAGACATATGTGCTGTCAGAGATTTTGGTTGCCATTTCAGGTGGAAATGGCTTTGATGCTGAAATCCTCTCTGGCTCTGGAATTTTCAACGTTTTGAGTTGGGATCTCCATCTTTTTTCTGTGCGTATGCTGAACATGCTTGAATCCATCACATGGGGCTCAATCGGCATTCAACAGGAATTGTTCAAACAGGTTCTCTGGTAGACCAGTAAGAAGAGCCGATCTTATGTTATTTGACTGACAAAGTTAAAGTTTTTCTTGACTGGATGACCTGTGCTGCTACTTCGGGCAGTTGCAATTCACCACCACACTGAGTTCCCCAGGTGTCACAGCCACTTTCAGACATATGTGCTGCCAGAGCACTTGGTTTCCATGGCAGCTAAAAATGGCTTGGGCGTTGAATTTCTCTATGGCTCTGGAATTTTTAACGCATTGAGTGAGGATATCCATCTTTGTTTTGTGTGGGTGTTCAATTTGCTTGATTCCGTTATCATGGTTTCAATGGGCATTAAACAAGACGTGTCCAAACAGGGTTTCTGGGAGACATGCTAGGACAGCTGATGGCATGTGTAGCGAAGGAGCCAGTTGGACTTGTTTTGGCACTGGAAGTCCTGTGCTGCTAATTCGGGCAGTTTCCCTTCACCACCTCACTGAGTTTAATTCTTGTCACATCCATTTTCAGACATATGTGCTGCCAGAGCACTTGGTTTCCATGGCAGCTGGAAATGTCTTGGGGGCTGAACTTCTACCTGGCTGTGGAGTTTGACGTGCCTTGAGTGAGGATCTCCACCTTTTTTTTAAGTGTGTGCTCCACCTACATCATTCCATCATCTGGGCTATGGATTTGGAACATAAATGACCAAACAGGGATTCTGGGAGACCTGTTAGGCCAGCTGATGATATGTGAAATGAATGAGCCAGATGGAGTTGTTTTGGCCCTGGAAGACCTGTACTTCTGCTTAGGGCAGTTGTCATTTAATACCACACTGAGTTCTCCAAGTGTCACATCCACTTTCAGTCATACGTGCTGCCAAAGCACTTGGTTTCCATGGCAGCAGGAAATGGCTTGAGGGCTGAACCTGTCTCTGGCTCTGGAGTTTAAGCGCCTTGACTGAGGATCTCCATCTTTGTTACTTGTGAGTGCTCAGCATGCCTCATTGCATCACACTGTTCTAAATAGGCATTGAATAGGAAGTGAGCAAACAGAATTTTCGCGAATCCTGCTATGACAGCTGATGGTATGTGAAGTGAATTAGCAGGTGGAGTTGTTTTGGCACTGGAAGAGCTGTGCTGCTGCTTTGGGCATTTGCCATTCACCACCAAACATAGATCCCGAAGTGTCACATCCACTTTCAGATATATATGCTGCCAGAGCACTTGGTTTCCATGGCAGCGGGAATGGCTTGGGCGCTAAACTTTTTCTCTGGTTCTGGAATTTTTAGTGCACAGTTTTGTGTGTGTGCTCAACCTGTTTGATTCCATTCACTTGGGCTCAATAGGCATTGGACAGGAAGTGACCAAACAGCGTTGCCGGGAGACCTGCTAGGAGAGCTGATGGTATGTGAAGTGAATGACCCTAGTTGAGTTGTTTTGGCACTGGAAGGCCTGTGCTGCTGCCTCGGGCTGTTACCATTCACCACCTAAATGTTTTTCCCAGGTTTCACCTCCACTTTCAGACATATGTGCTGATACATCATTTGTTTCCATGGCAGCTGCAAAAGGCTAGGGTTCTGAACTTTTCTGTTGTTGTCGAATTTTGTGTGGGGGATCAACCTGAATGTTTAATCCCATTAGGCTCAATGGTCACTGGACAGAAAATGACCAAACAGGGTTTCTGGGAGACCTAATAAGAGAGCAGATAGTATGTAACATGAATGAGGCCTTGGTTTCCATGGCAGCTGCAAATGGCTTGGGCGCTCAACTTCTCTCTGGATATCGAGTTTTGTGTGCCTTGAGTGAGGATTTCCATCTTTGTTACGTGTGTGGGTGTCCAGACAGCCTGATTCCATCACACTGGGCTGAGTGGGCATTGGACAGAAAGTGACCAAATAGGGTATGCAGGAAACGTGATAGGACTGCTGATTCTATATGAATTGAATGAGCCAGGTGGAGCTGTTTTGGCACTGGAAGACCTGTGCTGCTCTTTCAAGCAATTGCAATTCACTACCACACTGAGTTTCCTAGATGTCTCAGCCGCTTTCAGACATATGTGCTGCCAGAGCACTTGGTTTCCATGGCAGCTGCAAATGGCTTGGGCACTAAATTTCTCTCTTGCGGTGGAGTTTTTGGCGCCTTAATAAGGATCTCCTCCATGTTTTCTGTTGCACTGGGCTCTGTTGTCATTGGACAGGAAGTGATCACACAGGGTTTCTGGGAGACATGCGAGGACAGCTCATTCTATGTGTCGTGAATGAGCCAGATGGAGTTGTTTTGCCACTGGAAGACCTGTGCTGCTGCTTCATGCATTTGCCGGTTCACCACTACACTGAGTTCTTCAGTTGTCACAGCCAATTTCATACATATGTGCTGCCAGAGCACTTGGTTTCGATGGTAGGTGGAAATGTGTTGTGCGTTGAACGTCTCTCTGGATGTCGGGTTTTGAGCGCCTTGAGTGAAGATCTCCATCTTTGTTTAGTGTGTGTGCTCAACCTGTATGTTTCCATCCCATTGAGCTCAATGCTCATTGGACACAACGTGACCAAACAGGATTTCCGGGAGACCTGCTAAGAGAGCTGATTGTATGTGAAGTGAATCAGACTCGTGGAGTTGCTTTTGCATTGGAAGGCCTATACTACTGCTTCGTGCAGTTGCCATTCACCACCGCCTAAATGATTTTCCCAGGTTTCACATCCACTTTCAGACATATGTGCTTCCAGATCACTTGTTTCCAAGGCAGCTGCAAAAGGTTAGGGTGCTGAAATTTTCTCTGGTTTTCGAAATTTAGCGCCTTTAGTGAGGATCTCCATCTTTGTTTAGTACAGTTTGAGTCTTTCAAATTTTGCTAAATTGGCATTGGACAGGAAGTGACTAAACATGGTTTCTTGGACACCTGCCAGGACAGCTGATTGCATGAGAAGTGACTGACCCTGGTGGAGTTGTTTTGGTACTGGAAGACCTGTGCTGCTGCTGCTAGCAGTTTCCATTCACCAACACACTGAGTTCCCTAGGTGTCACATCCACTTTCAGATATGTGTTCTGCCAGAGAACTTAGTTTCCATGGCAGCTGGAAATGGCTTGCGCGCTGAACTTCGCTCTGGCTCTGGATTTTTTGCGCCTTGTGATAGGATCTCCATTTATGTTTACTGTGTGTTCTCAACCTGCTTGATTCCATCCCCCTGAGCTCAATTGGCATTGGACAGGAAGTGACCATTCAAGTTTTCTGGGAGATCTGTCAGGATAGCTGATGGTATGTGAAGTGAATGAGCCAAGTGGAGTTCTTTTGGAACTGAAGACCTGTGCTGGTTTTTCGAGCAGCTGCCATTCACCACAACACTGAGTTTCCTAGGTTTCACATCCACTTTCAGACATATGTGCTGCTACAGCACTTGGTTTCCATGGCAGCTGAAACTGGCTTGCGCGCTGAACTTCTCTCTGGCTCTGAATTTTTTCGCGCCTTGTGTTAGGATCTCCATCTATGTTTTCTGTGTGTGCTCAGCCTGCTTGATTCCATCACACTGGGCTCAATGGGCATTGGACAGGAAGTGACCACACATGGTTTCTGGGAGTCCTGCTAGGACAGCTAATGGTATGTGAAGTGAATGAGCCAGTGGAGTTGCTTTCCCACTGAAGACCTGTGCTCATGCTTCTTGCAGTTGCCATTCACCACTACACTGTGTTTCCTAGGTATTACATCCTCTTTCAGACTTATATGCTGCCAGAGCACTGGGTTTCCATGGCAGTTGAAAATGGATTGGGCGCTGAACTTTTCTTTGCATATTGAGATTTTAGCGCCTTTATTGAGAATCTCCCTGATTGCTTAGTGCAGCTGCTCTAACTGTTTGATTCCTTCAAGCTTTGCTCAATTGGCTTTAGGGAGGAACTGACAAAACAGGGTTTCTGTGAGACCTGCTAGGACAGCTGATGGTATGTGTAGTGAATGAGCCAAGTGGAGTTGTTTTGTCAGGGGAAGACGTATGCTGCTGCTTCGGGCAGTTGCCATTTACCACCAAAATGAGTTTGCTAGGTGTCCCAACCACTTTCATACATCTGTGCCTCCAGAACACTGGGTTTCCATAGCAGCTGGAAGTGGCTTGGGCGCTGAACTTCTCTCTTGGTCTGGAGTTTTGAGTGCCTTCAGTGAGAATCTCCATCATTGTTTTGTGTTTGGTTCAACCTGCTTGATTCCATCCCCCTGGGCTCAATGGGCATTGGATAGGAAGTCATCTAACAGGGTTTCTGTGAGTTCTGCTATGACAGATACGAAGTGAATGAGCCAGGTGGAGTTTTTTGGGCACTGGAAGACCAGTGCTGCTGCTTCTGACAGCTGCCATTCACCACCACACTGAGTTCCCTAGATGTCACATCCACTTTCAGACATGTGCTGCCATAGCACTTGGTTTCCCTGAGGGTGGAAATGGCTTAGGCGCTGAAGTTCTCTCTGGCTGTGAAATTTTGAGTGCCTTGAGTGAGGATCTCCATGTTTGTTTTGTGTTGGTGTTCAACCTGCTTGATTCCATCACACTGGGCTAAAAGGGCATAGGACAGGAAGGGACCAACAGGATATCCGAGAGACCTGCTATGACAGCTGATGGTTTGTGACGTGAATGACCAGTGGAGTTCTTTTCGTACTGGAAAACCTGAGCTACTGCTTCGGGCATTTGCCATTCACCACCACACTGAGTTCCCTAGGTGTCACATCCACTTTCAGACATATGTGCTGCCAGAGCACTTGGTTTCCATTTCAGCTGGAAATGGCTTGAGGGCTGGACATCTCTATGGCTCTGAAGTTCTTCATCCCTTGACTGTCGTTCTCCATCTTTGTTATGTGTGAGTGCTCATCTTGCTTAATTCCATCTGACTGGGCTCAATGAGCATTGGAAAGCAAGTGATCCGATCAATTAAAGGCTCCAACATATCGTCAGCAACAATTAACTTCGTTTTCTAATCAATAGTTATAATATTGAGTAACCAATATGTTAAAAGCAATTGCAATTTCTTAACCTTCTTCTGTGATCACCCCATTGTTAATTCAGTTTTAGTTTATATACGATATATCACATAACATCCATAACATAACATATTATGCACAACATCATATCATCTTAAATTAAAACAAACATGTGGTATCTTAACCTTTTGGGATTGGCTCATTTTCCTTAGCATTATCGTTTCCAGTTTGGCCCATTTGGCCACAAAGAACTGTACTTTGTTTTTTTTTAATAGCTGAGTAGTATTCCATGGAGTAGGTGAACCATAGCTTTCTTATCCAGTCTTCTGCTGATGGGCATTATGGTTGCTTCCAGGTTTTTGCAATTACTGATTGTGCTGCTATGGGCATAGGGGTTCATGTTGGCTTCTCATAAAACAGGTGCTTTGGGTATATTCCTAGTAGTGCTATTGTTGGATCATACGGTATGCCAATTTTGAGTTGTTTGAATGTTCTCCATACTGATTTCCATAGAGGCTGTACCAACCTGCAGCCCCACCAGCAGTGGAGTAGGCTTCCCTTTTCCCCACAACCTCGTCAACAAGTGTTGTTGGTGCTTTTATTCATGTGGACCAGTCTTACTGGCGTAAGGCAGTACCTCATTGATGTTTTAATTTGGATTTCCCTTATTGCCAGGGAACTTGCACATTTTTCATATGTTTATTTGCCATTTGGGTTTGTTCCTTTGTGAAGTGTTTGCCCATTTCCCATGCCCATTTCTTGAGTGGCTTGTTTGTTTTGACACTTTGGTTATTTTGTAGTTCTTTGTATATTCTGGAAATTAGCCCTCTGTCACCTATGTCGTGTGCGAAGATCTTCTCCCATTCTGTGGGTTGCTTTTTTACTTTGTTTATTGTTTTCTTTGCTGTACAGAAGCTTCTTAGTTTGATGAGGTCCCATTTGTTTATTGTCGTCTTGATTTCTATTGCTTCTTGAGTCCTTTTTAGGAAGTCGGGACCTAACCCTAGATCTTGCAGAGTATTTCCGACATTTTCTTCCAAAAGGTTGAAGGTTTCTGGATGTAGGTTTAGATCTTTATCCATTTAGATTTGATCTTAGTGTATGGTGAGAGATACGGGTCTAGCTTTTTGTTTCTGCAGGCTATCAACCAGTTGTTCCAATAGCATTTATTGAACAGACCTTCCCATTTGCCTGGATTGTCGTTTGTCTTTTTGTCAAAGATTATTTGGCTGTATCTGTGTGGGATCCCTTCCGGTGTTTCTTTTCTGCTCCATTGATCTTCTTCTCTATTTTTTTCCAGTACCAGGTTGTTTTGATAATCACTGCCCTATAGTATGTCCAGAGGTCTGGGACTGTGATTCCCCCTGCTAACTTCCTGTTCTTGAGAATGGTTCTAGCTATTCGTGGTTTTTTGTGTTTCCAGATGAACCTTTGAATCATTGTTTCCAGATCTGTGAAGAATGTTGTGGGCAATTTGATTGGGATTGCATTGAATGTATATAATGCTTTTGGCAGTATAGACATTTTAATGATATTGACTTTACCTATCAAGGAGCATGGGATGTTACTCCATCTTTTGAGGTCTTGTTCAATTTCTTTTTTAAGCAGTTTGTAGTTTTTTTCAAATAGGTCTCCTACATTTTTGATTAGGTTTATTCCCAGATATTTCATACTTTTCTCTGTTATTTGGGATGGTATCTTGCTGGTTAGGTCTTTTTCCATCTTTGGGCTATTTGCATACACTATAGCTGTTGATTTTTGTTCATTTATTTTGTACCCTGCCACTCTTCCAAACTCTCGTATAAGATCTAGCAGTTTCTGTATTGAGTCTCTTGGGTCTTCTATGTAGAGAATCATGTCATCTGCGTGTAGTGAAAGCTTGACTTCTTCGATTCCCATTTGGATTCCTTTGATTTCTTTTTCTTGTCTTATGGTCTGAGTGAGTACCTCTAGAACTATGTTGAATAGTAGTGGAGAAAGTGGACATCCCTGTCTTGTTCCAGATCTCAGTGGGAAGGGTTCCAGCTTTTCTCCATTCAGTATGATGCTGGCGTTGGTTTTTTCATATATTGGTTTGATTATGTTGTGGATTTTTCCATCTATGCCTACCTTGGTTAGGGTTTTTAGCAGGAAGTGGTGTTGGATTTTGTCGAAAGCTTTTTCTGTGTCTATTGATACTATCATGTGGTACTTGTTTTGCAATTTTTGGTTGTGGTGTATCACATTTATGGATTTCCGGATGTTGAACCATCCCTGTATACCAGGGATGAATCCTACTTGATCTGGATGAATAATCTGTCTGATGTGCTTTTTAATTCTATTGGCTAGGATTTTGTTGAGAATCTTAGCATCGATGTTCATCAGAGAAATAGGTCTGTAGTTTTCCTTCTCAGTTGGGTCTCTGTCGTGTTTTGGGATTAAGGTAATATTAGCGTCACAGAATAAGTTTGAAAGAGTTGCCTTTTTTTTATTGTATTGAAGAGTGTGTAGAGGATTGGGGTCAGTTGTGTTCGGAATATTTTGTAGAATTCTGCAATGAAGCCATCTGTGTCTGGGCTTTTCTTTGTTGGGAGATCTTTAATCACTGATTCAATCTCTGCTTCTGTTATGGGTTTGTTCAGTTCTTTTGTTGCCTCTGGGCTAAGTTTTGGCAGGTGGTAGAAGTCTAAGAACTTTTCCATTTCTTGGTGGTCTTCTGATTTGTTGGAGTACAGTGCTTTGTAGTAATTTCTGGTTATGTTCTTAATGGTTGCAGTGTCTGTTGTTATGTTGCGTTTTTCATCTTTGATGCTGTTAATTCTTACGTTCTCTTCTTTTTTCCTTTGGCAGTCGGGCCAGCAGGGTGTCTATTTTGTTTATCTTTTCAAAAAAACAGCTTTTGGATTCATTGATTTTGTGTATAGTTTTTTTGTTTCTATCTGATTAATTTCCTCCCTTGTTTTGATGATTTCTTGTTTCCTATTGTGTGTGTGGCTCTTCTGCTGTTGTTTTTCCAAATCCTGGAGGTGTGTGTTTAGTTCCTGTATTTGGTGCCTCTCTTGGGTCTTGACATGGGCTCCAATTGCAATGGATTTACCCCGCAAAACTGCTTCGGCTGTGTCCCATAAGTTTTAGAATGTTGTGTCAGAGTTTTCATTGGTTTCCATAAATTTTTTGATCTCATCTTTAATTTCTTCTCTGACCCATTGTTCGTTTAACAGGATATTTTTCAACCTCCAGGTGTTTCTGTATTTCCTGGGGCATTTTGAATAACTGGGGAAGGTCCCATATACTGCTGAAAAAAATGTATAATCTGAGGCCTTGGGGAAAAAGTTCTATAAATGTCTTCCAAGTCCAGTTATTCTATTGTTTATATGAGCTCTGTTGTTTCTTTGTTGAGTTTTTGCTTTGTTGATCTGTCTGTTGTTGTTAATGGGGTGGTAAGGTCACCAACTATTATTGTGTGCATATCAATGTCTCCTCTTAAGTCTGTACGTAATTGCTTCACATAGATAGGCGCGTTGGATTTTGGCGCATATATATTCACAATGGTGATTACTTCCTGAAGTATCAGTCCCTTCACCAATATAAAATGACTATCCTTGTCTTTTTTGATGTCTGTCTGCTTCAAGTCTATATCATCTGAAATTAGAAAGGCTATCCTGCTTAGAGCTAGACCAACACATTATACTTTTTTTCAGTAGTATATGGCAACTTTCCCAGGATTGACCACATGATAGGACACAAAGCAAACCTAAATAACTGCAAAAAGATAGAAATCATACCATGTACCCTCACAGACCAATATGGAATGAAACTGGAAATCTAGCTCTAAGCATAATCATTTGGACATAGACCAGAACCTCACCATGATACTCAAATTCACACAAAACAACCTCTTCATCCTCAATGGAGCCACAGCTTTCATCCTAACCTCAAGTGTAACCCTAACTGTATTCTGATTTCACACAGTCCTTTCCACAGTCCTAACAATAACCCTCAATCAAAGCACTAACTCAAACCAAGCCTGATCCAGAAATGGAACCCAAACTCTCTATCTAGCATTAATCCAAACACTATTCTTTACCTAATACTAATCCTCACACAAATCCTACTTCATGCCACATACAAAACCTAAGTCTGGACCTAATCTTATTTGTCTGTTGAACTCTAACCCCAACTCTAACCCTAACCCTAACCCTAACCCTAACCCTAACCCTAACCCTAACCCTAACCATTGGGATAACCATAACTCAAATCTCAAAACCTAACAGTAACCTCACTACTAGACTTGACCTTTAGCATTAGACCCAGCCCTCACCTTAATTCCACCTAAGCATAATCCTAGCTCTATTCCTACTAGTAACCCAAATCAGAAGCCTCAATTGAACCTTAACACTCCACCTTGCCATAACCTGAAATCTAGGCTTTGACATCACTGCAACCATAAGCCTAGATAGCATTCTAACCCTGATTCCAACCCTGTATCCAACCACGGCTTCGATCCCAACCATCTCCCAGAAGTGATCTTTTTTACACTATAGTGACCCACTTACATGACACTAGACTGCACTAGGGAAACTTGACTGAGAGCCGTGACAGGAAATGGGATGTAATGTCTGCCTATGGAAATCAGCTTGGCTTGGCTCTTCCATATTACATAGGTTTTTCCACACACTACCTCTAATGGAGAACTAGGATTAGATTGGCTCCTTGAAGAGACACAAGGATTCTCATCGACGGAAAATGGAAATGCTTTCATAGTACCAGTGTTGAAAAGGTCCTAGGCTTCACTACATTGTCAGCAGATTTGCAAACTCACATTCAAGGGAAACCCAACCCCACACACTCACACTCTGCTGGCTTCCATGGAGTCTGCACGTCTTCTCTGCTAGGGCCTGTGGCGAGGAGGAACAAAGAAAGCAGAGCTTGAACCACTCACCATCTTTCTCCACTCCACAGAGGAGGCTGCTGTCACCATGGCTTTTCTAGAATGCTGAGGCTACAAGATTCTGGGCTGCTATGACCAGGCAGCTGCTGATTGGACAGCTTGTAGGGCCACACAGCCCTGTGAGGTCTTAGAGATGCAGCCAATCAGAATGCTCCCTGTCATCAGGACAGCCACAGGGAGTGACGTGAGTGAAGCAAGAGTGATGCCCGAGTGTGTGCTGGACAGAATCAGGCTGGACTGTAAGACGTATTGGTTCCAGTGGAAGACAGGCCTGCAAACACAACCAACCCAGCAACTGCAACAACCAGCTGATTGGGCTGATGGGCTGTTCCGGGCCCTGGACTTGCTAGTATAGACAGAATCTGGTCTGGGAATACCTCAGACACAGAGGAGATCATTGGGGATCTCCCCATTGGAACTGCTGTACTCAGAACCCTAACCATGAGAAGACAGAGGACAGAACAAGTCAATCACCCACCTCAGTCACGTATTGGCAGAGAAAACCTGGGCAAACGCAGACTCTAAGATGGACTGTGTCAATCAGTGTATGCTGCAGAGACCTCATCGTGCTTGCAGTTGCATGATTGGTAGCAATTCATGACTATCAAATCCACTTGAGAAAAAACAAACAAACAAGAAACCCACTTGAGCAGGACCCTCACAGCATGCCCCACATCAGGGACCTGGGGTCGGGAGGAGACTGGCTGATGCTTCTCACTTTATCTCCCTCCCCATTTACCCCCAGATACAGTCAAAGAAGAGGATGTGGAAATAATAGCCTTAATCACTGTCCTGTAGCCCTTGAACCTTTTGACCCGAATCAACTATGTAGATTGTGAACAATAGAATTCAACAAAAACAAAAGGAGTTAGGGTTAGCTTTAGGAGTTTGATTTGTGTTTGAGCTAAGGATCCACTTAGTAGTAGTAGTAGAAATCGGGTCATTATTTGGTCTAGGCATGTGATCAGGTAAAGTCTATGGCTTGGCTTACAGTTACAGAAAGGGCTGGCCTCAGGGGAAGATTTGTTTCAGGAACCCGGCTGGTTCAGGATGAAGGGAATCTTTAGTGTTGTTTTTGACACTTGGGGCTATGACTCAGCTTGGCTTTCTGTTGAGCTTGAATGCTCCTATTTCATTTAGATTGTTGTAAAAATGTTGGGATTATGATTGGCGTAGGACTAAGGTTAGCGCGACGAGTAGAGATGGACAAGGATTAAGGTTAGTATTTGGACAGGGTTAAGTCAAAGCAGAGGTTGATGAGAGTAGAGCTAGGTGTAAGATTAGAATTAGGGCTACTTCTACAGGTAGAGTTGAGACTAACCCTGCCTGTAAGGCTGACTGAGTCTTTTGACTTTTGATAAATGTAATCAGCAGACAGGCTATATGCTTAATCCTAAATCTCACGTTGACCCTAGTCATAATTTCAAGCTAGAGTAGCCATAACTCTTTTGCTTTTAAGTATTACGACGTTTTGATGACTCGCAAGATGGCCAAAATAGGAGAAAGTCTGTGAGCGAGCTCACAGATCGAGAGGGCTAGAATGCAACAGATGCGTAAGTTGAGCAGCATAGAGCTACAGGGAGAAGAACATGAAGTTCCCTGGACAGTGTGGAGACAAAAAACTCCACACAACTCGGAAGTGCAACCAGGGAAAAACAAAACAAAGCAAAACAAAGGGCAGGGAAGTTGGCTTTCCGCTCCTGACCTGCTGAGTCACCTTTGAATGCAGCTGCTGAGAGCCGCAGTTGACCCGCAGTGCTCAGGACCTGCAGACGCTGTGGCCATCAGGACCTTCAGTCATCAGGACCTGCAGCCATCAGGACCCTCTGGCACCTGCCCACCCTATTCGCCAGGGCCCGCAGGGACCTGCACCCGCTGCAGTCATCAGGACCCGAAGTCATCAGGAGCCGCTGGCACCCGCCCACCCTAGTCGCCATTTCCCGCCAGGACCTGCACCCACCACAGTCTCCACGTCCCATTGGGACCCGCCGGGACCTGCACCAGACGCAGACACCAGGAGATGCACCCGCGGCGTGGGTCCCCACCAGAGGAAGAGGCAGACTGCAAGAACCTGAGGTTTGAGTGAGTTGGATGGGGACAGTGGTGGGTCGGAGGCTCCGGGAATTGGCCCCCCAGAGGCATGCACAGAGTCTGAACACCCTTGGTGCTCATCTCCCCGCCCCTTCCCCCCGAGATTCCAGCGTCTGGGGACACAGGGCAAGTGCCTTGAAACTGCCAAAACTGTGTCTGGGAGGTGACGCACAGCGGTCCTGTGTGCTGAGGAGAAATGCAAAAGGCACACTGAATACTCCCCCGTACCTTTGCGGTCTGGCACTCAGCTGGGCGGTGCTGTCCCACAGGAACCAGAGCACGCCTCTGGGCTGGGCGGTCCCCTGCAAGTGCTGGGGTAGGCGGGCCTGCGCAGGAGGCGCTTCCAGAGAGTACCTGGAACACCCCATGCCCTATAGTCCCGTGCTTGGGAGACGCACCAGGAGGGCACTGCAGACCCGCATGCAGGGGGTGTTCCCAGAGAGCACCTGGAACCTCCATGCCCTGCACTCCCTGGCACTGTGGACACACCAAGAAAGCACCTAGAATCCTCTGAGAACTGCGATCTCGCGCACAGGGTGCGCGCACAGAGAGTGCCTTCACTCCCCCACGCCCTGTGGTAGCATACCTGTAGGGGACAAGCTGAGAGTGCGCTTTGAATCTGCTGGGCCATGGAAGTGGCGCCCTGAGGTCCAGGGTTCCGGAGATGCACCAAAAGTGCCTTGAAAATTCCCACACCCTGCTACTCCACGCATGCAGACTCCAATCTCTGTGAGATAGCGCTTGGAGACCCCTCAGCACGCTGGTGCCTGGGTCTCTCATAAAAGAAACACTAACACAATGGGAAGAAATACCAGAAAAGGTAATGATTCAGATGAGAGAGCCAACACCCCACCAATAAAGGATCAAAAGCTAATGTCTATTTCGGAGATGTGAGATGAAGACATAGAAGATCTACCAGACAAGGAATTCAAAAAAATAATGTTAAAATCTCTCAGAGACAATGAGAAGAACTGGGAGGACTTCAAGGAATTCAAGAACCACATAGTCGCAGAAATACAACAAATGAAAACTAAAATCATTGACTTAGAGCACAAAATTGAGAGCCTAACTAACCAAATAAATACAGCAGAAGAGAGGATCTCTGAAACAGAAGACACACAAAACGAACATACCCAGCTCATTAAACAGCTGGAGACAAGTCTGAACAAAGCCAATAAGACCATACAAGAAATGAAAGACAACCTCAGAAAATTGAATATTAGGATTATCGGCCTTCCTGAAGGAGCGGAAAGAGAGTCAGGAATGCAAATGGTACTTGAAGAAATTATACAGGAAAATTTCCAAAACACTTGGAACTTGAACCCAGCCCAAATCCAGGACGGTCAGAGGACTCCCAGCAGATATGACCCAAAGTGATCTTCACCCAGAAATATGGTGCTCAAGTTCCACTCCAACGAAGACAAAGAAAGAATTCTGAGACAAGTACGAAGCAGAGAAAAGATCACATACCGGGGAAAACCAATCAGAATCACTGCTGATTTCTCTGAAGAGACCTTACAGGTAAGAAGGGAATGGACAAAGATCTTCCAAATCCTGAATCAGAACAACTGTCAACCAAGAATATTGTACCCAGCAAAGATCTCATTCGTATTTGAGAATGAAATCAGATACTTCCATAGCAAAAAGAAATTAGAAGAATATGCCAGCACAAAACCAGCTCTACAAAATCTCCTTAGAAATGCACTAAATCCAGAAAAAAAGAAGGTGAATCATAAGCAAAGATGGCAAACAGGAAGGTCTCTCCACTAAAGTCCACACAAGGAAGGGCAATTACACAGATATCAACACCCACAAAAACAAGTATGGCAGGGCAAAATCACAACCTCTCAATTTTAACTCTTAACACAAATGGCCTGAACTCACCAATCAAAAGGCACAGATTAACAGAATGGATTATCAAACAGCACCCAACTATCTGTTGTCTACAAGAGACAAATCTAACCAGAAGAGATTCTAAGAAACTGAAAGTGAAAGGTTGGAAACAGATATTTCATGCCAATGGACGAGAAAAAAAGGCTGGGGTAGCTGTCTTAATTTCAGATGATGTGGACTTCAATCTGACACACATCAAAAAGGACAGAGAAGGACATTATATATTGGTGAAGGGACTGATCCATCAGGAAGTAATTACCATTGTGAACATATATGCACCAAATTCAAACGCACCTAGCTACGTGAAGCAATTACTCACGGACTTAAGGGGAGACATTGATATGCACACAATAATAGTGGGTGATCTTAACATCCCACTAACAACAATAGACAGATCAACAAAGCAAAAACTCAACAACGAAACAACAGAGCTCATACAAACAATAGAACAACTGGACTTGATAGATATTTATAGAATTTTTTTATCCTAAGGCCACAGATTATACATTTTTTTTTAGCAGTGCATGGCACCTTCTCCAGGATTGACCACATGATAGGACACAAAGCAAACCTAAATAACTTCAAAAAGATAGAAATCATACCATGTATAATCTCAGACCACCATGGAATAAAACTGTAAATCAGTTATTCAAAATGCCCCAGGAAATACAGAAAACCTTGGAGGCGGAACAATATGCTATTAAACAAACAATGGATCAGAGAAGAAATTAAAGATGAGATCAAAAAATTTATGGAAACCAATGAAAACTGTGACACAACATTCCAAAATTTGTGGGACACTGCCAAAACAGTGGTACGGGGTAAACTCATCGCAATTGGAACCCATGTCAAGGCCCAAGAGAGGCGCCAAATACAGGAACTAAACACACACCTCCAGGAATTGGAAAAACAACAGCAGAGGAGCACCACACACGATAGGAAACAAGAAATCATCAAAACAAAGGAGGAAATTTATCAGATAGAAATAAAAAAAAAAAGATACAAAAGTCATTGAATCAAAAAGCTGTTTTTTTGAGAAGATAAACAAGATAGACATCCCACTGGCCCAAATGAAAAAGAAAAAAATAACAAAAGGCAAGAATTAACAGCATCAAAGATGAAAAAGGCAACATAACAACAGACACCGCAACCATTAAGGACATAATTAGAAATTACTACAAAGCACTGTACTCCAACAAATCAGAAGACCACCAAGAAATGGAAAAGTTCTTAGACTTCTACCACCTGCCAAAACTTAGCCCAGAGGCAACAAAAGAACTGAACAAACCCATAACAGAAGCAGAGATTGAATCAGTGATTAAAGATCTCCCAACAAAGAAAAGCCCAGGCCCAGAAGTCTTCACTGCAGAATTCTACAAAACATTCCGACCGAACTAACCCCAATCCTCTACAAACTCTTCCAAACAATGGAAAAAGAAGCAACCCTTCCAAACTCATTCTATGAAGTCAACATGACCTTAATCCCAAAACACGACAGACACCTAAAGAGAAAGAAAACTACAGACCTATCTCTTTGATGAACATCGACGCTAAGATTCTCAACAAAATCCTAGCCAACGGAATTAAAAACACATCAGACAGATCATTCATCCAGATCAAGTAGGATTCATCCCTGGTATACAGGGATGGTTCAACATAAGGAAATCCATAAATGTGATACACCACATCCAAAAACGGAAAAACAAGTATCACATGATAGTATCAATAGACACAGAAAAAGCTTTCGACAAAATCCAACACCACTTCCTGCTAAAAACCCTAACCAAGGTAGGCATAGATGGAAAAATCCACAACATAATCAAACCAATATATGAAAAACCCAACGCCAGCATCATACTGAATGGAGAAAAACTGGAACCCTTCCTCCTGAGATCTGGAACAAGACAGGGATGTCCACTTTCTCCACTACTATTCAACATAGTCCTAGAGGTACTCGCTGAGGCCATAAGACAAGAGAAAGACATCAGAGGAATCCAAATGGGAAACGAAGAAGTCAAGCTTTCACTATATGCAGATGATATGATTCTCTACATAGAAGACCCAAGAGACTCAATACAGAGACTGCTAGAACTTATATGAGAGTTTGGCAGAGTTGTAGGGTACAAAATTAATGAACAAAAATCAACAGCCATAGTGTATGCAAATAGCCCAAAGATGGAAAAAGATCTAACCAGCAAGATACCATTCAAAACAACAGAGAAAAGTATGAAATATCTGGGAATAAATCTAACCAAAAATGTAGGAGACCTATTTGAAGAAAACTACAAACTGCTTAAAAAAAGAAATTGAACAAGACCTCGAACGATGGAGTAACATCCCATGCTCCTGGATAGGTAAAATCAGTATCATTAAAATGTCTATACTGCCAAAAGCAATATATACATTCAACGCAATCCCAATTAAACTGCCCAAAACATTCTTCACAGATCTGGAAACAATGATTCAAAGGTTCATCTGGAAACAAAAAAAACCACGGATAGCTAGAACCATCCTGAAGTACAGGAAGTTAGCAGGAGGAATCACAGTTCCGGACCTCTGGACATACTATAGGGCAGTGGTTATCAAAACAGCATGGTACTGCCACAAAGATAGAGAGGAAGATAAGTGGAGCAGAATAGAAACACCAGAAGGGAACCCAAACAGGTACAGCCAAATAATCTTTGACAAAAAGACAAATGACAATCCAGGCAAATGGGAAGGTCTGTTCAATAAATGCTGTTGGGACAACTGGTTGATAGCCTGCAGAAACAAAAAGATAGATCCACATCTGTCACCATACACTAAGATCAGATCTAAATGGATAATAGATCTAAACCTACATCCAGAAACCTTCAAACTTTTGGAAGAAAATGTTGGAAACACACTGGAACACTTAGGGGTAGGCCCTCACTTCCTAAAAAAGACTCCAAACGCAGTAGAAATCGAGACCAAAATAAGCAATTGGGACCTCATCAAACTAAGAAGCTTCTGTATAGCAAAGGAAACAATCAACAAAGTAAAAAGGCAACCCACAGAATGGGAGATCTTCGCACACGACATAGGTGATAGAGGGCTAATCTCCAGAATATACAAAGAGCTACAAAACAACCAAAATGTCAAAACAAACAAGTCACTCAAGAAATAGGCATGGGAAATGGGCAAACACTTCACAAAGGAACAAACCAAAATGGCAAATAAACATATGAAAAAATGCTCAAGTTCCCTGGCAATAAGGGAAATCCAAATTAAAACATCAATGAGGTACCACCTAACGCCAGTAAGACTGGCCCACATGAATGAAAGCATCAACAACACTTGTTGACGAGGTTGTGAGGAAAAGGGAAGCCTACTCCACTGCTGGTGGGGCTGCAGGCTGATACAGCCTCTATGGAAATCAGTATGGAGAATATTCAAACAACTCAAAATCAACATACCGTATGATCCAGCAATAGCACTGCTAGGAATATATCCAGAACACTTGTTTTATGAGAAACCAACATGCACTCCTATGTTCATAGCAGCACAATCAGTAATTTATGTATTTTTTAAAATATTTTAAGATGTTGATTATAAGGCAACATCCACTAGTGAATACAATGTGTCAATCACCCACCTGTTAGGGCAATAACTGGTACCCTTATGTGATGCTGTTTGCACAACCATAAACTTAACTTGCTCAGTCACGGAGACTGTCCCCACCACTGTCTTTAAGCCAGAGTGGAGAACAGGGGAAAAATCTCAATTCTCGTTCTGGGCTGGCCACATCTTCAAGGGTTCTGAAATGACTCCTGCATTTCCGATGATCTACACTTTGTGAATACACCAAGATTTTCTGAACTACTCTGTTGTATTTCTACACCAGGAAGGGTAAGAGTCATGCTTCTGATCTTAAAGTCTTGGTCTTTGCTCAGGCCACTTCTAGTAGCTATGTGACCTCTTACATTCCCGGATGTCTTTTTCTACAAAATGAGAATTGGAGAGAATAGCTTACAGTGGTACTGGAAGGATGTGCAGCCATGTATCAATCACTTGGCCTCTTGTAAAGTATCTTGTAATGTCCATAAGGAATCTCAGAATCAAAGACCATCAGAGGAAGCTGAGTAAACAGGGCATCCCAACAGGGAAGGGAGAACTGGAAGAGCAATCTAAGCAATGCAGCACATTTTGACTATTTGTAGGTAACATGGTCAGAGACACAGTACTAGCTCAAGGATGTACAGGAAGAAAAAAAACAGGGACTCTAAGGCCATGTTGCCACCTAGAAGTTCTACTCATAGGTGTACCTGGCTGGTGGCTCACAGTGAAATCTCAGGATGGACTTACGGAGAAGATGCTGATCCTGCTGCTTCTGTGATGAGCAGAGAGAGACAGTGAGCCTCAGAGCCACAGTCTAGAGCCAAGCCAGGATGAGGGCCCAGAGGTTAGTCACTCTGGGGAGCAGACTTTAAACAACTTCACACATTACTAACACTGGGGAAAGCAAAGGGGAAGAGGCCAGCTCCAGGAAGATAGTTCAGAGATGGAGGCTGCTTGTGAGAAAACCAGGGCAGAGCGACGATGGTGGATGGTGGGTAGTGGGCGATGGGTACCTTTCTCCACTGTTGGAGTTTGTGGTCCTAGATGTGAGTGAGTCTCCTGTGAGGGTGTCTGACTCTGGGTCTCAGATCTGTGTACTGCTTACAGCAAAAGCTGTTGATTGCACAAAGCTTATGAACAGAGTCTCCTCACACTAGCAGCATTGATAATCAGTAATTCTGGAGTCACCTGTGTGACATACAACCCTGAAAAGTAGAAACCATATGCACTTAAGAGTATCTTGGAAATAGTAGGTATTTAAGGTTTCAAGGTATATGTAAAAAAATAACTTAAACCCATGTCTGTGAGGGCTTGGCTCCTTAACAAGGCACTGTGATAGAGACTTAAGGGAGAACATTTTAGGTCCAGAAGATTTGTTTAAAAACCTGCTACCGGGACCGGCAGCGTGGCCTAGCGGCTAAAGTCCTCGCCTTGAAAGCCCCGGGATCCCATATGGGCGCCAGTTCTAATCCCGGCAACTCCACTTCCCATCCAGCTCTCTGCTTGTGGCCTGGGAAAGCAGTCGAGGACGGCCCAAAGCTTTGGGACCCTGTACCTGCGTGGGAGACCTGGAAGAGGTTCCTGGTTCCCGGCTTCGGATCGGTGTGTACCGGCCCGTTGCGGCTCACTTGGGGAGTGAATCATCGGATGGAAGATCTTCCTCTCTGTCTCTCCTCCTCTCTGTATATCCGGCTTTCCAATAATAATAAAATCTTTAAAAAAAAAAACTGCTACCCAGTAGCTGAATCAGCTAATCTCTTAATTGTACTGGACTTACTTTTTGTGATTTTAAGTTGGGTATGAGAGCAGCCACGTCTCTGGTGGTTTGTTTCAAGGGTAACTTGCGATGGATGCTAATAGGAAGTAGAACTCAGGTCAAATGTTAACTGTTTCATGGATTATCATTAATCAGAACATTTAGTATAATCATTGAAATACTATTAGACTTTCTAATCATTTTGCTTGTTTTTTGCCCACATTGGTCTGTTATCTCCTTACAGAGTTAGGAAAAATTTTTTGCAACAAATATCTAGTATTTTTCTATGGGACAGAAAAACTACAGGAATTCAAAATTGTCAACTTAAATCAATCTTGGTTTTGTTTATACTAGACATTTCCAGGTTCATACTCCCTGTCTCTCTCTTTCCCCTCTCTTTCCTTTCTCTCTCCCCACTCTTCTCTTTTACTCTCATTCTCTCCTCTCTCTGTCAGTCCTCCAGTCTGTATCATCAATATTCCCAACTTGGATTTCTATACCTGCATCTCTTTTCAGTGGTGAACCAAGGAAGAATAAGGCAGAGTCAAGATATCTAGAAAAAGAAATCTAGGTGAGCCAGAAAACATACCACCTTCCAAGTTAGTTTCCGCTAAAATAGAAAACACTTGAAATTATGTTCCTGGAGAAAACTTTAAGAATTTATTCCTTTGATTTTATTCTCAGATATTAAATTCCCATCAAAACTCTCTTGCCATTTTATCATTAAGTCCTGATCTCAAGATAGAGGATCAATTATGAGGCTGCAGGAACACAACGTAAAAATGGCTAGAAGAATTGATCTCTTATTTTAATTCTTCTCTTTGAGTCTTCTCTTCTGCCCAGCAATAATGATTTCAGATGGCATCCTATGGACTTGCTTTTGTTCCAGTCAAAATTGATATAGTTTTCAATGCCTTAAATTAGCCTTGGCTGCCTTTCAATTCATTGATGAATCAATGGCTCCCATATGAAGTGGGAGGAAATGAATTTACGGGTGAGTCACATTCCTCAAATCAGCAATCATTGCAATGACCCTTGGCTTTCAACCACGTGATAAATTGGCAGCCTCATTGACTTAGGGTTCAGGGAGTTATTATGGGTCAAGCAACAGCCCTGGAAACTTCAACTGTTCATCTGGAGCTCAGGATGTCATCAGTGTTGGCTGTCAGGTTCCAGGTAATAATCAACTATTTTTCTCAATTGGCTTATTTCTAGTGGGAGCTGAGTAAATGTCAGTCGGTTATGTGATTTGAATATTTTTTCTTATGGAAATGGCCATTATTCAGAGCAAACATCTATCACAAACATAAAGCACCCAAGGGAATGCACGTGTAAATTGTAGATAATAATAATCTGAATAGTTGCTACTTTCCACCAATTTGGAAAGTAGCACATTCAGACATCTTGATGCATCTGTACCACAAATGCTGCCTTCAATGAACCTTTCCCTTCACAGACATAACAACATTTTATTCCATGTTTATGATATATTTATATACTGGAAACACACACACAAACACTATCCATATGTTGGTGCACTCCCCAAATGGCTGCATTCCCCAAATAGCCAAGAATGGGCTGAACTTAGAATTAATTCAGCAGCCCAGCTCCATTTGAGTTCCACAGACAGGTGGCAGGAACCCATCTACTTGGGAAATGTTTCGTTCTGAGACACATTAGCACAGAAACTAGGACTTAAACCAGTGATCCAAGAACCCATTACATCACAATACGGTCCCCTAGTTTTGCAATAATATTGTATCAAACAAATGCATTCATTGAGAATTTATTACTTCCAATTTTGAGGTTTTAAAGAAGTGTAAACAGAATTAATGCTACTTGTGTTTTGTGACTTTGTGCTTTCAATTGAGTTTTTTTTTAATTCATCAGAACTAAGCAAATGAATGCAGTTTGTGCTTACTGCTCGTCAATGTTTAAATAAATCACAGTCCATATACTCTTTACTGTTGTTGTGTTCAGATTTTTACTTTTATTTTTGTTTAAAAGCCCCATAAAACTGTTCTCCACATTTCTTGGCTCACGTATATCACAATGTGAATAGTAGTACCCATGGAGAATTTCTGGAGCTTTACTACCTGATGCCATACTAGTTTATGTCCACCCATAATCTGTGAGAAACAGATGTAGAATTTCATCTCTCGCTGTTATCTAAAAATACTTAGCATCTCATGGCTTTTTTAAAAAGGTGATAAATTTGGCAAATGTGAAATTGTATCTCATTCTAATTGTAGTTGATTTCTACTAAAATTTTCGTACAACCAGGGTGAAATGTGTTTTTATTCATTAGAGCCCTTTTTCATTGACCTGTGCAATATTTGCCATCCTCTCTGCCTTCTTAGGTCACAGGCAGAGAGCCAGATGGGTAGTGGAGCAGCTGGGACACAAACAGAACTCAGTATGAAATCCTAGTGCTCTCAAGCAGAGGATCAGTTAATTGAGCCATCTTGCTGGCACCACAGCATTTAGTTTTTTAAGGTCACAGAATAGCACGTTTTGTTTATATGCAATATTTTCTGTACCTATTCGTTTATTAATAGACATTTAGATTGCTGCTATATTTAGGGTGTGATGACTAATGTTGCAATCAGTTTAGTCATGCAAAACATTCTGTCTTGAATACATTTTTTAAGCATTTATTTTGAATGTCAGAGATATAAAGAGAAAAGGAGAAATCTTCCATGAGAGAGATATCTTTGATGAGACAGAAAAAGAAAGAGTGAGAGTGAGTGAGAGCAAGAGAGAGATCCTCCATGAACTGATTCATTCCCCACCTAGTCACAATGGCCAGGTCTGGGGACAGGTAACAGCCAGGGCCCAGGATCTTCAACCAGATCTTCCAAGATAAGAGTTCATGGGCACAAGGACTTGATCATCTTCCTCCGCTTTTCTAGGGTCAACTCCAGGGAGTTGGATTGGAAATGGAGCAGCTCAGATGTGAACTAGTACCCACTGGGATGCCAATGTTATACAACATGGCATCCTTGCCTCACCAAAACACTACCCTGTGATTTCTTTTGAATATACATTCAGAAGTGAGGTTGTTGCATCATTAGGGGGTCTTAATTTTTTTAAAAGCATTTCCATATAATTTTCCTCACCCTAGGCCATGTTTCTTAGTTTATATTACAGCAGCCATCAAGAGTGTGATGTAATGTTGCAGTCGTACTTTTAAAATTTCCTTCATGATTATTGATGTTGAAATCCTTTTCATATGCATATGAGCCATTTATATATACATATATATGGTTATTATATGATGTTATATATTATTTAGAGAAATGTTCAAATCATTCGAGATGCTTTGTTTATTTTTAAATCAGGGTATTTATTTTTCTTGTCACTGAGCTCTAGAAATTTCTGTTATATTATGGATGTCAACCCTTGATCATAACTAGATAGTGATGCAGCATTACTTACCCCATTCCACTGAGTGTCTTCTCACCCTTTCAATTGTTTCTTTAAGTGTTTAGAAGATTGTATGTTTGGTGCACTCCCTATTATATGTCTGATTATGTTGCCTTTTCTGGTGTCATATCTAATCAGTCATTGCTAATTCCACATCTTAATTTTTCCCTTGATTTAAGTCCTACAGACACCTGTTCGGTTAATTTTGAGTTAATCATTAATATGGACTCAAATAAGAGCCCAAAGTCATTCTTACCCATGTGAATATCCATTCCAACTAATATTATTTGTCAAAGAGACATTGGTTTTCTGTGGTATAGCTTTGATGCTGTTACTGAAAATCATTTCCCATATACTTAAGATTTACTTGCTGAGTTCCTTGTTATGCTTCATTTGTCTGCAAATTTATCTTTATGCCAGTAAAAATCTGTCTTCATCACAGTTCCCTGGTGTATTTCCTTAGAGAAGACAGTGAGGCCACCAAATGTGCCTTTTTTCATATATATAAATTATTTTGGCTATTCAAGGTCCTTCAGATTTCATATAAATTTTAGGCTCATTTTTCTGTAACTAATGAACAGTAAACATACTCTGAATTTTGATGGAGATTGCATTGAATCTATAAATCATTTTGAGTAGTAAAGAGATTTTGTAAACATCATTTTTAGGAATCCATGATTAAGTGACTTATGTAAATTTGTTTCCAACTCCTTCAATTTTCTTTATTGATATTTTATAGTTTTCACTGCAGAATAATTTTCTGCAGAATCCTTGGATAACTTTATTCCTGCATATTCTCCCTTTACAAAGGAACATTTTTAAACTTCAGGGCTTTTTACAAATGTTCAGATAACTTGAAAATATTACAAAATGCCTCTATTGCAATTTCAAAATATTTTGCTTTTCCTTTATGTCTCCTCTGGCTGAAATTTTTGATACTGCATTGAAGCTAAATAATATTGTATTCTTTTTGAAATTGCAAGAAAAGCTTACAATCCCTTCTGAATATGTAGCTATATCCTTTTCAAATATAGCTTTATTATGTTGAGAAATGTTCACTTTACTCCCAGTTTGTTGATCATTTTTGTTTTTTAATCACGAAAGACTGTTGAAACTTCTGGAATGATTTCTACGGGTTGAGTAGATGATGATGTAGTTTTGTGACCTTTATTCCTCAATTTATTAATTTGGGAAAATGCAAAGATTTTGCCTGTTGTGTGTTTAACTATCCTGGCATTACACAGATAAGTCTGATTGGTGAGGATATGCAATTCTTTAAATTTGCTATTAAATTCTATTACCAATATCTTGTCTAGAATTTCTGTTTGGCAGCAGTTATCATCAGAAATATAATTTATAATTTCCTTTGTCTTCCTTGATGTGTCTTTGCTTAGTTTTATGATTTGAATTGATTCTCTTCAATTCTTGGGAACAGTTGAAAAAGAATTGGTACTAGCTCTTTGAATATTGTGAACTTGTCCAGTGAAATAACTAATCCTTAACATTATTTTTATATTGAGAGCAGTTGGTTAAAAATATTCCTATGAAAGCATTTGCATTGTCTTCATGTTCATTAAAAACCCTAACAATTTGAGTCATCATTTTTCTTAGTCTTATTATTATTTTTTATCTAAAATTCAACTTTTGATGTTAATTTAGGGAGACTTATTTTCTGTTCTCTTTTTCTCATCTCTATGTTTTTAATTTTTTTTCCTTCTTATTACTTTGGGTTTATTTTATTCTGCCTTTAGAGGAAGCTTGTAAAAATGCGCAACAGTGGTTGCTACAACTCCTGTTCCTGTATATTAGTCTGTCAGGTCTTTGTTCCTTTAATTATCCCTGAGCTGAAGTTTATATACTTAGTTTTTAAATATTTATTTATTTTCAATGGAAAATCACATTTGTAGAGAGAAGAGAGACAGAGACATATATTCCATTCGCTGGTTCACTTGCTAATGACTCTAATGGCTAGAGCTGAACCAATATGAAACCAGGAGCCAGGAGACTTCTCAATGTCTCCCACATGATGGGTACGGGGTCATAAGCCTTTGGGCCATCCTCCATTGCCTTCCCAGGCTACAGGTAGGAAGCTGGATTGAAAGTGGAACAGCCACGACACAAACGGGTGCCCATATGGATTCTGGCATTTGGAGGTGGATGATTAGCCAGTTGAGCCATTGCACCCACTCGTCTAGCTCCTACAATACACAATTTAGTGTTTAAGTAAAACTGTTTGCTTGTTTCCTTAAAAGATTTGTTTGCTTTTATCTGTGAGATAGGATCAGTGTGTGTGTGTGTGTGTGTGTGTGTGCGTGTGTGTGTGTGTAGACACCTAGAGAGATATCCATCCATGGCTTTACTTCCCAAAGGCCCACAAAAGTCAAAGCTAAAACCAAAAATCAGGGATTCTACCTTGGAATCTGAAATATGTAGTAGGAAGCCAGATATGTGAGAGATTATCTGCTGCCTCCTGGGGCTTCTATTAGTAGAAATTATTGAATGCAAGGCAGGATTCAAATCCAGCCAGTGCAGTCTGAAACATGGTTTCCTCAGCATGGATGATAGTGCAACTCCTGGGCTGTAATACCACTCTTTCCCTCTTATTAAAAAGTTAAATTATGCAGTTGAAATATGGAGGGAGAGAAAAAGCATCTTGTTTTCATTGGTTCACTCTCCAAATTTCCTTAACAATCAGAACAGATCAGGCCAAAGGCAGGAGCCCAGAACTCAATCTGAGTCTCCTGCTTGGGTGGCAGATTTCATTCTTTGGAAATCATCTGCTGCCTTCTGGCTCAGTAATAACAGAAGGCACACGAAGAAGCAGAGAAGGCAGGCATTGAAAAAGTGCTTTCAATTTTGCATGCCGGTGCCTATAAAAGTAACTATAATCATGATAGATGTTTCTATTGTTTTTCTTTTTGTAAATTTTTATTCTGCATGATACAATTACTTAGGCTCAGGGATGTCCCTTTCCATCCTCCTATTATTCTTCAATTGCACAACTTTTTTTGTATTGGTACAATAGTATGGTCCTTCAACAACTGTCACAAGTCCATCATTCTTCTGTTTAGGTGTATCATGACATTGAAGGTATGGACAATGGTAGAAAGTCTGCCATCTTATTGTCATGATATGTTGTACTGTTTCATTGGAAACCCCTGTTTTATTCAGGAGATCGATTAAAGATAGATAGATAGATAGATAGATAGATAGATAGATAGATAGATAAATCTTGCATTTTCAACTATGTTGCCTTTTACTAGAGAACATATACTTTGGGATTGACTTATTTCATTTAGCATTATGCTGTGTAGCCATTCCCCATGTTGATGGTAACCAACCAATGCTTGATGATTAGGAAGCAAAAGTGTGGCCCAAGTATGCTATAGTACCCGACCCCCTTTCTAAGAGGACCTTGCAGTAATGGGTAATTTTTCAAATCAGCCAATGCCTCATCAGTGCTGTTGACAACAACTGGGCACAGCAAGACTCACTGTTTGGTCGCTGCCAATGGGACCTGGTGAGCTTGCCAAACCGGATTGACTCCTTGCACCTATGGAAAAGTATTGAATGAAAGTGGCAATGATTTTAATCATATTGCTTCCAAAAATAATATATTGGGAAGAGATACATCCTCCAGAGCCCTCTAACCTATTCCTGAGAGTCAAACGAGAACTAGTGACTGCCCTCACCCTGGTTGGCCTAATGGGCCTGAATCTCGCCGGGGCAGGTATGGGCATCTCCGCCTTGGTATCAAGACCAGACAGGGATGGTTTGAGTCATGGTTTAATTCCTCTCTGTGGCTCACCACCTTAATTTCCACCCTTGCTGGCCCTTGTATTTTCTTATTACCTCTTCTCACCCATGGTCCCTACATTTTTAATAAACTTATTCAGTTTATTCAACAGTGCTTTAGGACTGTGACCCTATTGGTTGAAGTGGTTGAAGACTTGGCTGCCAATCACTGCCCGCCTGATGCCTGGGTTCATGCAGCCCTTCAATTAATAGCCAAAATGGCCTAGCACCCCATAAGCCCTTTAAGCCCATCTAATCAGCTTAGCCAGTTAGTCAATGACGGGTAAGACCCACAGAGGAGGGCAATCTAAGCCAGGCACAGACGTTATGGATCCCTGCCCCATTTAACAAAGAAGGGAGGAGATGTGGGGGCTCAGGGATGAAAGGGTCACTAAGTCAATAAGATGGCAACTAACAGTCCAGGTCACTGGGTTACATGTTGTGAGCAAGATGGTGGCCCTGGGCGTGAACCAGGGCAGGGGTCACGTTGTTTCAAAGAAAGACTGATTGGCCAGGGCCACTTCACTCACCTACCCCTGGCCTATGGGACGAGACTTCTGCATTGATGCTCCTAGTAATTGACTCCTAGTTTCTCCCCTCCTGGAATTCCTGAAGTTCCTGGCCTGAGGCTATCCGTTACCCTACATATGAATCTGTACTTCCCAAATAAACTGAAACTGCTGAACAGAACCCCTGCCCGTCTGTGTCTCACGACCTGGGAGTCTGCATGGTGGGCAGCAGGCTCACCCCCACTGACAACGCAGTACTACAGGAATCTAGGGGGGAGACCCTGAAAAAAAGTATCATCAGATACAAATGAAAAACAAATTATTCCTTTTCCAAATTTCGTAACTTTTCTTTTCCTTGACTGTTTTTTCTCTAAGAATTTTACAGAAAAGAATAAATGTGATGATATTGGAAACTTTGATTTTTATCACAGATCATTGAGAAAAAGTCCCTAACATTTCAACAATAAGGGTATTACCTGCTATAAACTTTTCTTGGTTTAAAAATGATTGCTTCATATCTAATTAAGGGGTATTTCCTTTTTATTGCTGTTTGGTCAAATGGATTATTGTTTGAAAACACAAAACAGCTGGTTTTTTTTTTTTTTTTATGGAGCACTTTTTACTTAACCATTGAAATGAATGAAGTTGTTTCCTCTAATCAGTTAATGAGGTAAATTATGATAATATATTCTTTCTCCTGATAATACTTGCTTTTCTAAATGAATACAATTTGGCTTACCTATCTCTTAACCATAGGTATAATCTTTTCTTGCTATATACTCTTAAGTGAGTTGACTTAGTCTTCTTACCAGCTAGTTAATCAACAAAAAGCCGTCTTTATAAAACAAATAGTGACTATTTTTTCTCATATACTGAAGGAATAATGGAAGATTGGTACCATTCTTTGTTAAATGTTGCACAGATTTGTCAGTAAACCCCTGTTGGCCTAGAATTTGTGTGTGTGTGAGTGTGCATGTGTGTGAGTGTGTGAGTGTAAGTGTGCATTTTAACCTGCAAATTCAATTTCTGAATAGTTTTAACAGCATGGTTTTTGCTACTTTTGTGTTAGTCCTGATATCCTGTGTTCCAATGGGATTATATGGGGCTGTCTGATTCATTATAAAAACCTTTCTCCCTCTGCAGAATATGTGATCTCCACTAATGATCCTGCTCTGTTGATGTTGACTCCTTCCTTGTCCCATAATCTTTTCATTATTCAATCTTCCAATGGATCATGTGTTTCACTAGACTTTCTAAATATCAAGTTTGCCTTTCTTAATTGTATGTTTACATTTTTCATATTAATTTCACTCTCAACCTGAATATTAGTTTCTACCTTACTAATGCCTATTTGTCTTACTTTTTAACTTTCAACTTTTGATGTTTTACAATGAAAGTTATTAATTCCTTCTAAGCAGAGATTTTTCCTGTTGCTGTGAGCTTTGATCTTACCAGTTTAATTTTCACTTAGTTTAAATTAGTTTCTAATTATCTTCTTGACCCATGGGGCTTTAGAGATTTACTTTTAAACTTCCAAATTTATGGATTATCATTTTTTCTGTTATCCCTTTTATCATTATTTCTAACTTAATTGTATGTGATTTCTATGACACAGATCTTTGACATATTAACAATTCAATAAGATGAAACATTTTCAAAAATTTTTAGTGTGTGTTGATTAAGAAATACATTTTTCAGTTACTTGGGGAAGCATTTGATATATGTTTAAGCAAGTTTATTTTCCAAATCAAAGCTCCAAAATTCTTTCTCTTCTAATTTATTTTTCAGTCAATGTACTTTAAGAATAATTTAACTTTATCATGTTACTTTATTAATTATATATACTATACATAAATAGACATAAACAGTATGCATACTAACGAAATGACTTGTGTATTTATTTAGAGCATCATAGAAAAAGAGAGAGTGAGAGATCTTGCACCTGAGGGTTCACTTCCCAGGGGTCACAATGACTGGCACTAGGCCAGTCTGAAGTCAGGAGTCAGAAGCTCCATCTGGGATTCTGACACAGGTGACCAGTACCCAAGCATGTGTCGTATGTACCACTGCCCTTTTAGATGAATATGAAGGGAATTGGATGGGAAATAAACCAGATGAGCCTCAAACCGGTGCTCAGAAATGCAATGCCAGCATTGCAAGCCAAGGTTGACTCACCACAATGCTGGTGCTATCCTGTCATTTTTAAAATTATTTCTCTTACTTCAATCAGTTCTTTTTTTAATCTTTTGCCTTAGTTAGAAATATAAAAATTGAGATTTTTAGATCTCCCAATTATAATACTCTGGAGTTCTTATTTTTAATAACCACTTGGTTTTTGTTTGTTTGCTTTTTTGCTAGCTGAAAGAACCGTGGAGAGATGGAGGAAGGCAAGGCGCATTACTTAGAGGATGTGAGGAGTTTACTCTAATCTACATCTACAGGACTCTGATTAGGGGTTTCTTAATCTGGTACTTGCCACTACCTGGAAACTGCAATTTCTCTGCATCACTTGTCGTAGAAATCATGGCCATTCACCATGTCTCTCAGAACACATTCAGCAGATCAGCATCCTGCAGGACTTATCAGAAATCTGCTTCTAGGCTCAACCACGGACTCTAAATACCAGGGTAAATTCTGGCTTTTATTTGTATGCTTTCTTGCAGTAATGTTCCAAAGTAACTAGTTCATCAGAACAGAGACCTTGGATCTCTCATTCAGAGCCATATTCTCATCACAGCCAGCAAGTCTTCTAGGCAATGAATAAAGTCAAGGATGAAGGTATTTAGTGACACCGACCCAGACAAGCAGGCTCTTGGAACATGGGTTGAATTTCCCTATGATTATGGAGCTGAGTGGAGCTGTGTTTGCCAGTTTTCTGGATCTCATGTCACAGTTCATTGTCTGCATGCATTAGATGTAAAAAACAAGACCTTGGAGTTCCTAAAACAACCAAGCAAACCTTACTTCCATTCTGCTTCTCCGTCCAGACCTAGAGAGTGAGAGATGAGAGGCTATGCTCCCAGAATAGGACAAGATAATCACTTGCATACTCTCATTCAATTCTCTTCATCAGTCCAGATATTTAAGTCCACCTATGCGCTCCATATGCTTATGACTGCGAGCAACAAAAGAAAACATTAAAAAGCCCAAGCCATTTCTGCCAAAGCCAGTGTCCAGTCAGACTCTCCACTCCCTACTCCTGTGTGAGCAGTACTTTCCTATGGTTTTGCTTTGAATAGATTCTGTTATTATTGCACTAGCTTCCAGGCATTTTATTTTCATACTAGGTTGAGAAAAAAACCTCACTGAGCTTTGCCAATAACATTTGCGGTTGAAACCGTGAAGACATTAGCCTGAATTAATTAAGTAAAATATGGAGGAACTAAATATAAATCTATGAGCTACTTCAATAGACAAATTTATAAAGACAGAGGTAAAATAGTGATGTCAGGGTATAGAGGGGGCAGAGGGGAGTTACTGTTTAATACATTCAAAGATTCTACTCTCAAATATTGATATTGTTCTGGAGATGGGTTGTGATGCTGGATGTGCAACAAAATGAACGCACTTCTTGCCACTGAACTGTACAGTTAAAAATGAAACTGCATTAAATATTATTTTTCTTTATTTATTTTAAAGATTTATTTATTTTTATTGGAAAGGCGGATATGCAGAGAGGAGGAGGGACAGAGAGGAAGATCTTCCACCTGATGGTTCACTCCCCAAGTGATCACAATGGCTGGAGATGAACAAATCTGAAGCCAGGAACCAGGAACTCTTCCAGGTCTCCCACATGTGTGCAAGGTCCCAAGGCTTTGGGCCATCATTAACTGTTTTCCCAAGCCACAAGCAGGGATCTGGTTGGGAAGCAGGGCTGCCAGGATTGGAACTGATGACCATATGGAATCCCAGCACATACAAGGCGAGGACTTTAACTATTACGCTATCGCACCATGCCCTATTTTTATTTACTTTAGCTGATGAAAAGAGGCTAAACTATGTGGCTGCATTTCCATGAATTTCTATGCTAATACAGATCTGTGCTTGTTTGATGATGGAGGGAATGGGGAGACACAAGAAAATGACTATGCAGAGGCTCCTGGAAGCAAAGGAGTTGGTTTTTGAGAGTTTTAGCCAACATCTGTCCCATCTTCCATCCGCAAACATGCCACAGGAGTATGTGTGATAGTCTTAACTTTTAAATAAGCTTTAAAGTAACTTAGAAATGTAAATTGATTCACTGGAGCAACAATAAAAGTACAATGTGACTTTTCGATAGAAATGAATGAAACCAGAAGGAAGTGGGATATGATTGTTAATATTCTAAAAAAAACAAAACAAAACAAAAGAAAGTGCTGACTGTTGCGCTCACTTGGGGAGTGAAACATCAGATGAAAGATCTTCCTCTGTCTCTCCTCTTCTCTGTACATCTGACTTCACAATAAAAATAAAATAAATCTTTAAGAAACTTATGATGAATAAGGTGATATACTAATAAAATAAAAAACCTAAAAATAGCTGAACCATGCCTATTGACACTTTGCCGATCCTGTTTCCTCAGTAAAGTGTCCTTATGCTTCTGTACTTTATTCACTCATTTGAAGCATTGAGATGCCAGCTTGCCTGGCTTCCCCCGATCCTCCTGGGTGATGTTCTAGGATGCCTGTGCATCCTCTGTAGCACTGAGATGTCCATCATTGGCTGCTGGTGAGCTACCCAGATGGAGAGATTTTTTTTTATTTTGCAAATTCCCAAGCTTCTTATTTTTCGCACTTTGTATTTAACAAGTACATCTAAAACTGTTCCATTGCTCAATTAAGTATTCCTATAGCCACTTAAAATTCATTCTCTAATGTCTTGCATTTGCTGACAAATTTGTAATGGAAATTCCATTGGACAGCAGTGCTTGTGATGCTTCCCAAAACCCTGAGAACCAATTTCTTAAAAACAGGGTGTGGCTAATGCCAACCAAAAGCATGGTTTAAACAACATCAGCTGTCAAGCAAGAAATATGAAAAAGTAAATGATAAAGCTTGAGATAACAACCTTGAGGTGCCATAGCCTTGACATTGTGTTTTCCTGTGGAATCTGTGCATAGTGAGGACCTGAAAATAAATAGAAACCCCAATAACGTCAATGTTGAAGTTGGAAGAAAGTCACGGTAATCAAGAGCCTGGAGTTGTGGCTATTCAGCAGAATGCAGATAGCAGCTAGAGATGGGAGTCTGGGGCAGTCGCAGAAGCTGAGCACTTGAGTCCTGGATACTGTGGTTGTGAATACATGATAGTGAGCAAGGAACTTAACCTTGTTGAACCTTGGGGGTTGCTAAATAATTCTAGATAAGATACTTCCATGAGGTTAAATAATACTGTGCTCAAGAATGGTATCCAGTACAGTACAGAGGGGTATAATCTACTTGTACCAGACACCGGTTCCCTAGGCTCAATCCCCCTAACTGGAGCATTTGAAACAAACAACAAAACAAAATAGCTTGCAAACAGATGTAGGCCATGGTGTGTCCTGAGCACTGAGTACAGGTTTGGAGGGGGTCTTGCTGCAGAGAAATATTTGCTTGGTGACTCATTCTTCTGGGAGCACAGGAAGTGCAGCTTTGGAAGGTAATGAGTGTATTACACAGGATATAACATCAGGGCACCCTTAACAGACTCAGTCCTGGGCTAGACATGAAGGACACACGGGCGGGGAAGCATCAGCTGTAGCGTGGAGCACTCCTATGATGTGAAATTGTTAGAAATTCTTACAATTATTCTCCAAGGACTTTCAGTGTCACCAAATCCCATATTCACTGACACAGCATTTAACACAGTTGACACGGGCATGAATGTAGGTCACAAACCTGCTTCCATAAAGGCAGGAAGAAGGGGAGCTAAGGAAAAGGTAGGAAGGTAATGATTTTCTTCTTCGTATTTTTTTGTTTTCCTGTTTCATTTTTTTTTATTTTGCAAATATTTTCCTTTTTTCATTGCCATTATTGATGTCCATGATACAGTTTCAAAGGCATAAGGATTCGCTCCTCCCACTCTTCATTCCTCTTTCCCTATTTTTCCCATTATTATTACAGTACTATTCAAATGCGGATTTATTTATTCCTCTGGGTAGCTCTGACAGACAAAGGTACCCTGATTGACTTCATGGATTTGGAGGTGCTATGAGAACAATTTATAGAGGGATGGAGGTGGGGCATGCTGATTCCCACAGCTTAGGTTGAGAGTTTGAGAAAGGATGGAAGAGTTCAAGTACTAAGAACTTGAAGGAGCAAGGACAGCACAGAGTGGAGCTTTAAGGATCATTTGCAGAATATCTTTCTGGTTACATATGACTGTGAAAGCAAGGCATGAAGAGCCATTGCCTGAGGTTATTAGAGCAGTTAATCTTGGAATGAAGCTAACACCAATGTTGGAAGTATGGCAAGATCATGAAAGTGGATCTATTGACAGGACCATACGCCAGATTATGAGCTATGTTAAATTTGGATTTACTATGTTACTCAAGTTTTAACATCCAATAGCTATCATTTATTTTAAAAGTTAAAAAGAAGAATAAGGGTTCTGGTTCTAATCCTGGCTGCCCTACTTCCCATCAAGCACCCTGCCTGTAGCTTGGGAAAGCAGTCAAGGACAGTCCAAAGCCTTGTGACCCTGCATCTGCTTGGGGGAACCAGAAGAGGCTCTGGGCTTCTGGCTCTGGTTCAGCTCTGCTGTTTGCAGCCACTTGCGAAGTGAATCAACAGACAGAAGATCTTCCTCTCTGTCTCTTCTTCTTTCTGTATATCTGACTTTACAATAAAAAATAAATCTTTAAAAACAACTTCAATTTGCATGCCCCAAGGACTGACACTGATTGTTGAAGACAATAGAAGAGGCAAGGTTAGCTCTAGGTTTGATTTACTGGATGGCAGCATCCTAATCCCATCTGGTATGGATAGAGCAGGGAAAGGATGACAGATGTCTTAGTCCATCTTCTGACTTTGTAACAATGTTTTAGATCATGTAGCTTACACAGAATCAGATTTTATGGCTCATAGTTCTGCAGGCTGGAAGTCCAAGGGCATGTGGCCAGCATCTATTCAGTATCTGGTGAAGACTTAGTCATTGCATCTAGGCATGGTGCAGTATGTCACAGAGCAACACAGGGAGAGTCTGCAAGCTTAGAACTCTCTTCCTCTTGTAAGATCACTAATGCTGTTATGAAAGCCCAACATAAATGAATACAGCTAATCCTTAGGACCTCTAGAAAGTCCTCTCAAATGCTACCAGCATATGAATTAAGGATTAAGTCCCTGAGGTAAGAAAATCTCATTGACACCCACAAATTGTAACAGCCATGATTTTAGGGAGGCAGTTGATTCAGGCTGGGGTGTTGATTTAAGCCCTTCAGTAGGGAGAGATGAAGGGAGTGTTCAGGCATGGAATATCACCTATAGATCCACAGCTGCTGTTCGTACTGAGTAGAGTGAGCCAAGGAGAGTAGCCCAGAGAGCATGCAGGCAGTGGGCACAGCTGACTGTGGGCCAAGGGGCTCAGTGTGAGCACAGAGGGCAAGTAGGAGACACAAAGATATGGGTGCTGTGCTCAGACAGCATGTTAGGTAGTTTATGACCTTATTAGTTTCATTGGAAATGATTCTCTATGCTGATTGTGTTGTAGACTGTTTCTTCTAAGCCTGTGTTGCTTGGGTTTATCAATATGAAGTTGTATTGGATTTTATCAAATACCTTCTCTGCATCTGTTTAGCTGATTATATGTTTTTTTTATTTTGAATTTGTAGATATGATGTATCAGATTCATTGATTTATTGATTTATTTGGGTGCCAATTCTAATTCTGGCAGCTTCACTTCCCATACAGCTCCCTGCTTGTGGCTTGGGAAAGCAGTTGAGGACGGCAAAAAGCCTTGGGACCCTGCATCCACATGGGAGACATGGAGGACTTTTGTGGCTCCTGGCTTCAGATCAGTGCAGCACCAGCCATTGCGGTCACTTAAATCATCGGATAGAAGATCTTCCTCCTGTGTCTCCTTCTGTCTCTCTATCTGACTTGCAATAAAAATAAATAAATCTTAAAAAATCAAAGCAGAAGTGAAGATGCATATGCCAAATGAAGGCACAAGAAGTTTATCATGGAAAAGTTAACAAATGGTTTTACAGAGCATCGTATGAGAATAATTTACCAGGAAGAAGCCATATTTTGTGAGGTAATATCTGCAGCATATTTTTTTTCTTGTTTGGAGGGCACGTGGTATAGAGGTTGAGATGCTGCATCCTAGTTCAGAGTAGCTGCATGTGATCATTAGTTCTGGCTTCTGGCTCCAAACTCCTGCTAACGTGGATTTTGAGGCAGTAGTGATGCTCAAGTGACTGGAATCCTGCCATCCATGTAGAATAGATGGATTGAGTTCCTAGCTCCTGGATTTGCTTCAAACGAGTCCATACCAGTGTGGCCATTTGGAGGATGAAACAACAAAGTGTGTGTGTATGTGTGTGTGTGTGTGTGTGTGTGTGTTTGTGTGTGTGAGTGATTGCCTCATTCTCTCATTCTCTCTTCCTCTCTCTTTGATTTTAAAATAAACTTTAAATTGGCTATCATTACCACATGCAAATATAATCACAAATCTTTGTAATGCATTTAGGTATTTTGCTAATAATTTATTGGTTAAACACAAGATCATTTCTTATTTGCTAATAAAGGCCTCTTAAAAATACTGACAATTGTTTTATGAGAAACCAACATGCACTCCTATGCTCATAGCAGCACAATCAGTAATTGCAAAAACATGGAAGCAACCAAAATGCCCATCAACAGAGGATTGGATAAGAAAGCTATGGTTCATCTACTCCATGGAATACTACTCAGCTATTAAAAGAAACAAAATGCAGTTCTTTGTGGCCAAATGGGCCAAACTGGAAACCATAATGCTAAGGGAAATGAGCCAATCCCAAAAGGTTAAATACCATATGTTTGCCTTAATTTAAGATGATATGATGTTATGTATAACATGTTATGTTTTGAATGTTGTATGTTGTGTATAAACTAAAATTGAAGTATAGGTGAGGTGGTCACAGAAGGTGGCTGGGAACTCGTGTTTACTTTCAACATGTTGGTTACTCATTACTATGTCAATTAATTCCATAATGATGTAAATTTTTGCTGATGGTATGATGGAGCTTTCAATTGACTGGGATAATACTCTGCTAGCTCTGTCTTCAGACCAGAGAGAGTATACCTAAGAAGCCGTTGAACTTGACTGGACAATAAGATGCTGGACTCTATGTTTGGTGTATGCTTGCAATGGGGGAATCTCAACTGAACTTGAGCTGTGGTTATGCAACAAGGTGGAGGAATCCACCATGGTGGGAGGGTTTGGGAGGGGTGGGAGAACCCAAGTATCTATGTAACTGTGTCACATAATACAATGTAATTAATGAAGTTAAATAATAAAAAAAAAATACTGATTGCAAGAATGCAGGAAATCACACATAATGATCAATGATTACAATAATTTATATTATTAATAAGACGTGGAAATTATTCTTTAGGTCAAAAAGCCCGTCTGTAATTGTAATAGTAGTTAATGTTAGCTAATTTCATATAAAATCATTGTTAAGATATGTATTGAACTCATACTATTATGTTTAGTTGGAGGATAATAAACCTTAGAAGCACTTTTTCCCTTTTTGGAGCTCATATTAAACTAGGATAAGCAATAGTGAACATATACATGTAATAACAATGTAGTATTTTCACACATGCCATTGTATGTACATGCTCTATGTGCAGAATAATAACAAACTTAATTTGAGAAAAAAAACTTGGGCTTTATACTTAGTGCAGAAAGATCAGAGTGGGTGATTTTGTATGGGAACAGTGAACCTCCTAGCAGTGCCTTTTGAGATCTTTGAGAAATTAGTTGATCCAGGGAAAGTCGTGATGGTAAGAATCTTGGTGATTAAAGGGTTAAGGATGTACAGAAATGGTTCCCATTTTCACACCATGTTTTTAACCCTTGTAATTCCTTTTTGTTTTTGCAATTCCATGTCATGAGAACCCAAAAGCACCTCAATCCTAAATTTGCATTGAAATCAAGAGTCCTGATTTCTGCTCAGAACGTTAAAATTATCACTGCATTTTCTCCTAAGATTTTAAACCTAGTGCACATATGGGATCCAGTTGTGCAAGGCGAGGACTTTAGCCACTAGGCTACTGTGCTGAGCCCAATATATGTACTTTTTTAAAGATTTATTTATTTTTATAGCAAGGTCAGCTATACAAAGAGGAGAGACAGAGAAGAAGATCTTCCGTCTGATGACTCAGGGTGACCACAACGGCTGGTGCTGTGACAATACAAAATCAGGAGCCAAGAGCTTCTTCTGGGTTTCCCAAATGGGTACAGGGTCCCAAGGCTTGAGGCCATGCTCAACTGCTTTTCCAGGCCACAATCAGGGAGCTGGATTGGAAGTGGGGCTGCTGGGATTAGAGCTGGCACTCATACAGGATTCCAGCATGTACAAGGTGAGGACTTTAGCCAGTAGTCTACCACGCTAGACCAAATATATGGACATTATTAAACAGAAAATGTATCACATCAAAAGAATGTGAGATTAAAAAAGCCCTATGATTTGTGAAGCAATTACTTACAGACTTAAGGGGAGACATAGATATGCACACAATAATAGTGGGTGATCTTAACACCCCACTAACAACAATAGACAGATCAACAAAACAAAAACTCAACAAAGAAGCAACAGAGCTCATACAAACAATAGAACAACTGGACATGATAGATATTTATAGAACTTTTTATCCTAAGGCCACAGATTATACATTTTTTTTCAGCAGTGCATGGCACCTTCTCCAGGATCGACCACATGACAGGACACAAAGCAAACCTAAATAAATTCAAAAAGATAGGAATCATACCATGTACCCTCTCAGACCACCACGGAATGAAACTGGAAATCAGCAATTCAAAATGCCCCAGGAAATACAGAAACTCTTGGAGGCTGAACAATATGCTATTAAATGAACAATGGATCAGAGAAGAAATTAAGGAGGAGATCAAAAAATTTATGGAAACCAATGAAAACTCTGACAACATTCCAAAATTTGTGGGACACTGCCAAAACAGTGGTACGGGGTAAACTCATCGCAATTGGAGCTCATGTCAAGGCCCAAGAGAGGCGCTAAATACAGGAACTAAACACACACCTCCAGGAATTGGAAAAACAACAGCAGAGGAGCCCCACACACAATAGGAAACAAGAAATCATCAAAACAAGGGAGGAAATTAATCAGATAGAAATAAAAAAAAATGATGCACAAAGTCAATGAATCAAAAAGCTGGTTTTTTGAGAAGATAAACAAAATAGACACCCCACTGGCCCGAATGAAAAAGAAAAAACAAGAGAAGGCAAGAATTAACAGCATCAAAGATGAAAAAGGCAACATAACAACAGACACCGCAACCATTAAGGACATAATTAGAAATTACTACAAAGCACTGTACTCCAACAAATCAGAAGATCACCAAGAAATGGAAAAGTTCTTAGACTCACACAACCTGCCAAAACTTAGGCCAGAGGCAACAAACGACCTGAACAAACCCATAACTGAAGCAGAGATTGAATCAGTGATTAAAGACCTCCCAACAAAGAAAAGCCCAGGCCCAGAAGTCTTCACTACAGAATTCTACAAAACATTCCGAACAGAACTGACCCCAATCCTCTACAAACTCTTCCAAACAATATAAAAAGAAGCAACCCTTCCAAACTCATTCTATGAAGTCAACATTACCTTAATCCCAAAACCAGAGAACTAACAGAGAAGGAAAACTACAGACCTATCTCTTTGATGAACATTGATGCTAAGATTCTCAACAAAATCCTGGCCAACAGAATTCAAAAACACATCAGACAGATCATTCATCCAGATCAAGTAGGATTCATCCCTGGAATGCAGGGATGGTTCAACATAAGGAAATCTATAAATGTGATACACCACATCCAAAAACGGAAAAACAAGTATCACATGATAGTATCAATAGATGCAGAAAAAGCTTTTGACAAAATCCAACACCACTTCCTACTAAAAACCCTAACCAAGGTAGGCATAGATGGAAAAATCCACAACATAATTAAAGCCATATATGAAAAACCCAACACCAGCATCATACTGAATGAGGAAAAACTGGAACCCTTCCTCCCGAGATCTGGAACAAGACAGGGATGTCCACTTTCTCCACTACTATTCAACATAGTCCTAGAGGTACTCGCTGAGACCATAAGACAAGAAAAAGAAATCAGAGGAATCCAAATGGGAAACGAAGAAATCAAACTCTCACTATATGCAGATGATATGATTCTTTATGTAGAAGAGCCAAGAGACTCAATACAGAGACTGCTAGAACTTATATGAGAGTTTGGTAGAGTTGTAGGGTACAAAATTAATGAACAAAAATCAACAGCCATACTATATGTGAACAGCCCCAAGATGGAAAAAGATTTAACCAGCAAGATACCATTCAAAATAACAGAGAAAAGTATGAAATATCTGGGAATAAATCTAACCAAAAATGTAGGAAACTTATTTGAAGAAAACTACAAACTGCTTAAAAAAGAAATTGAACAAGACCTCAAAAGATGGAGTAACATCCCATGCTCCTGGAGAGGTAAAATCAATATCATTAAAATGTCTATACTGCCAAAAGCAATATATACATTCAATGCAATCCCAATCAAATTGCCCAAAACATTCTTCATGGAACTGGAAACAATGATCCAAAGGTTCATCTGGAAACAAACAAACAAAAAAAAACCATGGATAGCTAGAATCATCCTGGAGTACAGGAAGTTAGCAGGAGGAATCACAGTTCCAGACCTCTGGACATACTATAGGGCAGTGGTTGTCAAAACAGCGTGGTACTGGCACAAAGATAGAGTGGAAGATCAATGGAGCAGAATAGAAACACCAGACAGGAACCCACATAGATACAGTCAATTAATCTTTGACAAAAAGACAAATGACATCCCAGGCAAATGGGAAGGTCTGTTCAATAAATGCTGTTGGGAAAACTGGTTGATAGCCTGCAGAAACAAAAAGATAGATCCACATCTCTCACCATACACCAAGATCAAATCTAAATGGATAAAAGTCCTAAACCTACATCCAGAAACCTTCAAACTTTTGGAATTAAATGTTGGAAACACACTGCAACACTTAGGGGTAGGCCCTCACTTCCTAAAAAAGACTCCAAAAGCAGTAGAAATCGAGACCAAAATAAACAATTGGGACCTCATCAAACTAAGAAGCTTCTGTACAGCTAGAGAAACAAGCAACAAAGTAAAAAAGCAACCCACAGAATGGGAGAAGATCTTCGCACACGACATAGGTGACAGAGGGCTAATTTCCAGAATATACAAAGAACTACAAAACAACCAAAATGTCAAAACAAACAAGCCACTCAAGAAATGGGCACGGGAAATGGGCAAACACTTCACAAAGGAACAAACCCAAATGGCAAACAAGCATGTGAAAAAATGCTCAAGTTCCCTGGCAATAAGGGAAATCCAAATGAAGACAACCTTGAGGTACCACCTAACTCCAGTAAGGATGGCACACATACATAATACCACCAACACTTGTTGGCGAGGATGTGGGGAAAAGGGAACACTACTCCACTGCTGGTGGGGCTGCAGACTGGTACAGCCTCTATGGGAATCAGTTTGGCGAATACTCAAACAACTCAAAATCAACATGCCATATGATCCAGCAATAGCACTCCTAGGGATATATCCAAAACATCTCCTACGCAAGAAACCAACATGCACGCCTATGTTCATAGCAGCACAATCTACAATCGCAAAAACCTGGAAGCAGCCAAAATGCCCATCAATAGAAGATTGGATAAGAAAGCTATGGTTCATCTACTCTATGGAATACTACTCAGCTATTAAAAGAAATGAAATGCAGTTCTTTGTGGACAAATGGGCCCGACTGGAATCCATCATGCTAAGAGAAATGAGCCAATCCCAAAAGGTTAAATACCACATGTTTGCCTTAATTTGAGATGAAAAGAGGACAACCTAAAAGATAGTACCTATATATTGTAATATTATTGCAATCTCTAACAACCTGCATCCAATACAATAAGATAATGCGATATAATCTATAAACCAACAATTAATGTCAGAATACTTAAGATCTACATTGTAAAACTGTAAAACCTACTATACCCTCAATACGCTATGTTAATCCGTATTGGGGGGGGGGAGTGCAGGGAAGCCTTTCAGGACCATAAAAAGAGTGAGAAAAAAGTACAATATAGCCTATCAAGATCAAATCTGGTAATTCATAGACAACAGATTCAAAGCGGCACTAAACAATAGTAAAACTACTATACCAATGCATGAAGGGGGATTCGGGTGTGATCCTGACAACCTCTTAACAGGAGGTCATGTGCATGGAGTAGAGGGGCACTCCAGGGTGAAGCAGGTGGCAAGGAGAAAGCTTGGATCCCAACCATGAAGACTCCCAGACCTTCACCACAAACTATTAATACGAGCAACAAGGACTATATCCCAACTGCCAAGGAGGCCACAGGGAATTGGATGCCCTCGGAGGCCGAGTACTCTGAGGTCACCCACCCCCAACCGGAGCTTCCACAGGGGATGGAAGAAGTCCAAACACTACCGTGCAGAAACCAACGTCATCGGAAAGACAACCAGAAGCCCTGAGCAGTCCGCAGAAACAGAAGAACAATAAACGTCCTTCGGGACCAGGGAGCAGAGCTTTCTCTGGTCCAAGCCTGGCTCGACCTCTGGACCCCCACCCTCCCTTGCAATGACCATCGGGATCGCTCCGAAAACCCCTCATAGCAAACAATCATACAAACTAAAAAAACCTAAAATAAATAGACAAACAACAAAAAGTAGAGCTTGGAATCTGACAGGAAAGAGCTGGCGTGGATTTGCTCATGCCTCGCTGGGTGGGACACGAAGATTAGTCACTCTTCACCGTGGTGTTGGGGACTTTTCTGCAACCCCCCCCCCAAAAAAATGTTCTGCACCTTAATTGTTGACAAATGTCTTGTTAGAGTTACGAGCCAGTCTAGATTATCCTAAAATCTGCCAAGATCAATAAAATTATACTTCAACACAACAAATAGCTAAATACTAAAATGAAATAGACACGAGACAGCTGAATGGTACCTTATACCCATTTTAAGGTATACAGCAGCTGGTCCTGTATACAAACTAAAATTGAAATGTCAATGAGCAAATCATAGGTTGTGGTTAAGAACTTGTTTTTTTTTTTTTTTTTTTTTTTTTTAACATATTGGTTATGCAAAACCATGTCAATTCCATAATGTTACAAATTGCTGTTAATGTTATATTGGGACTCTTAATTGACTGGGATGATATTCTACCAGCTCTAACTTTGGACCAGAAATGGTCTCCCCAAGAAACTGTTCAACTCATCTGGACAATAAGTAGCTGGACTCTATGTTTGGTATATGTTTGCAAGGAGAGAATCTTGATTGAATTTGAACTGCAATACTGCACCAAGGTGGAGGAATCCACCAGGGGGGAGGGGCGTGGTGAGGGTTGGGGGGATTCTCAGAGCCTATGAAACTGTCACATAATGCATAATAATTAATAAAAAAAGTCAAATAAAAAAAAGGGAACCCAAACAGGTACAGCCAAATAATCTTTGACAAAAAGATGAATGACAATCCAGGCAAATGGGAAGGTCTGTTCAATAAATGCTGTTGGGAAAACTGGTTGATAGCCTGCAGAAACAAAAAGATAGATCCACATCTCTCACCATACACCAAGATCAAATCTAAATGGATAAAAGTCCTAAACCTACATCCAGAAACCTTCAAACTTTTGGAATTAAATGTTGGAAACACACTGCAACACTTAGGGGTAGGCCCTCACTTCCTAAAAAAGACTCCAAAAGCAGTAGAAATCAAGACCAAAATAAACAATTGGGACCTCATCATACTAAGAAGCTTCTGTACAGCTAGAGAAACAAGCAACAAAGTAAAAAGGCAACCCACAGAATGGGAGAAGATCTTCGCACACGACATAGGTGATAGAGGGCTAATCTCCAGAATATACAAAGAGCTACAAAACAACCAAAATGTCAAAACAAACAAGCCACTCAAGAAATGGGCACGGGAAATGGGCAAACACTTCACAAAGGAACAAACCCAAATGGCAAACAAGCATGTGAAAAAATGCTCAAGTTCCCTGGCAATAAGGGAAATCCAAATTAAAACATCAATGAGGTACCACCTAACTCCAGTAAGGCTGGCCCACATGAATAAAAGCACCAACAACACTTGTTGGCGAGGTTGTGAGGAAAAGGGAAGCCTACTCCACTGCTGGTGGGGCTGCAGACTGGTACAGCCTCTATGGAAATCAATATGGAGAATATTCAAACAACTCAAAATCAACATACCGTATGATCCAGCAACAGCTCTCCTAGGAATATATTCAGAACACTTGTTTTATGAGAAACCAACATGCACTCTTATGTTCATAGCAGCACAATCAGTTATTGCAAAAACATGGAAACAGCCAAAATGCCCATCAGCAGAGGATTGGATAAGAAAGCTATGGTTCATCTACTCCATGGAATACTACTCAGCTATTAAAAGAAACAAAATGCAGTTCTTTGTGGCCAAATGGGCCAAACTGGAAACCATAATGCTAAGGGAAATGAGCCAATCCCAAAAGGTTAAATACCATATGTTTGCCTTAATTTAAGATATGATGTTATGTATAACATGTTATGTTATGAATGTTATATGTTGTGTATAACCTAAAATTGAAATGTAAGTGAGGTGGTCACAGAAGGTGGCTAGGAACTAGCATTTACTTTTAACATATTGGTTACTCATTACTATGTCAATTAATTCCATAATGATGTAAATTATTGCTGATGGTATGTTGGAGCTTTCAATTTACTGTCATGATACTCTGCTGGCTCTGTCTTCAGACCAGAAAGGGTATACCTAAGAAGCGTTGAACTTGACTGGACAATAAGATGCTGGACTCTATGTTTGCTATACGCTTGCAATTGGGGAGTCTCAACTGAACTTGAACTGTGGTTATGCCACAAGGTGGAGGAATCCACCATGGTGGGAGGGTTTGGGGAGGGGTGGGGAGAACCCAAGTATCTATGAAACTGTGTCACATAATACAATGTAATTAATGAATTAAAAATAATAAATAATAAAAAAGCCCTATGATTGTCTCAATATATTCAGACTGGTGTTTATTAGAATTCAATGTATCTAAATTTTAAAAAATATGAAAAAAACAGAGAAGAAATATACTTAAAAATAGTTTAAGATGATCCTTAGCAGATCAACAGCTCACTTTCTCTATAAAATCTGATACTTGAAAGTAATGATGCTCACTCACAACTTTCAATTAACAGAGTGTTGGACATCATAGCCAGAGAATTTAGGCAAGGGAAAGAAAGAAAAATCAAATTGGAAAAGAGTCGAATTGTCGCTACTTGTAGCCATCATGAATTTGTATTAGAGAACTACAAAAACTCAGATAATCTACTAGAATTAAAAAAAAAATTGAGCAATGTTGCAGTATACCAGCATTAGGGTGTGGAAAAAAAGGGAAAGTTAGCATATTGTTGATGGGAGCATAAATGATCAGATTTATTGTGAACAGCACTCCAAGTTCATAAAACTGTTTAAAAAAATCAAAAACACACAACCAAGCAAACAGAAAGTTAAACGAAATTTAAAAATAATAATAAAAATGATAAGCATTACAGACATGGGACAGTATTGCAGTGCAGTGGGTCAAGCAATCATTTGAAATACTGATTTCCTATATGAGTTCATTGTCCTCTGATCCAGCTCCTTGCAATTGTTTCTGAGAAAGCTTGTTGTCCCACACTTCTGGGCCCTTTCTCCCATGTGTTAGAGCAAGAAGAATGTTCTGGCTCCTGGCTTTGGTTCTATACAATACAGGTTACATCCCTGTGAGTCAAATGGAACTAGTATTTTAAAATTTGGTAGAATGCTGTGTAGCAAAATCAGTCAGCTGTAAAATTTTGTTTACAACTTTTCACCTGCAGCCAACAAAACTTTATTATACACTTAAAATTTTATTTGGAATCCAGACCTCACATTAAGTGCTCTTAATAATTTAAACCATAACACGATGTTGTTAAGAGGCTCTGGTAAAAAAGAAAACTTTCTTCGCCGAACAAATACCTCATATTGTGGTTAAAATGTGAGTTGAGATGTCTGCATCCAACATCACAGTCACAAGTCTACCGCAAAATCCGACCCTTTGTTAACTCACACTTTAGGAGACAGCAGGCATGGATTGAGTAGTTGGGTCTCTACCATTCATGTTGTAGATCTGAGTTCCTAGTTCACGGTTATAAGCTGGCCCAGACTTAGCTGTAGTGAAGAGTGAGCCCATGGGTGGGTGTTTTTCTCTCTCCCCCGCTACTTCTCCATCTCTCCCTATCTATAATCAAATACACAAAGGAAAACAAGCTTCTAAAATAAATATGTACATTTTTTTAAAAACAGATAATGCAAAAGAATGATACAAATATGCATGCATATATATATACAATAGCAGCAAAATTTGGAAATTTCAACAGAAGATTAGCTTTAAAGTAATTGAAATGAATTTTATATTTCCATTTAATGCTCATTATCATGGCTCCTTTTAAGAAGAGAAGGAAGAACAGGAGGTGAAGGATATGGGAGAAGAATTAATGAAGATGCCGAAAAAGCACAATGTTGATTAAGAAATAGAATGGTGGAGTTACTATGGAAATCGGTCTAATCCCCACCCCAGTGAAGGAAAAAAAAAAGAAAAACAGACTTACCAAATGATTCAACAAACTGTCTTTTAAAGAACTTATATCCTCTGGGCCCGGCGGTGTGGCCTAGCGGCTAAAGTCCTCGCCTTGAAAGCCCCGGGATCCCATATGGGCGCCGGTTCTAATCCCGGCAGCTCCACTTCCCATCCAGCTCCCTGCTTGTGGCCTGGGAAAGCAGTTGAGGACGGCCCAAAGCTTTGGGACCCTGCACCCGTGTGGGAGACCCGGAAGAGGTTCCTGGTTCCCGGCTTCGGATCGGCGCGCACCGGCCCGTTGCGGCTCACTTGGGGAGTGAATCATCGGATGGAAGATCTTCCTCTCTGTCTCTCCTCCTCTCTGTATATCCGGCTTTCCAATAATAATAAAATCTTTAAAAAAAAAAAAAAGAACTTATATCCTCATTTTTATAGGAACTTGTTTCCAATAGCCTAGACATTGAAGTAATGCATGTGCTACAATAGATGGGTGGATTAACAAAGTATGTTGCCTGCATACAGAGAACTATGAAATACTAGCATTATACATGAAGGCAACTGTACTATATTTTGAGCAATAAAATCGGTGAACTTAAAAATAATATGTTAAATAAATAAACCAGTGCAAAAGAATAAATACTATATGGCTCCACTCATCTGAACTGTAAGAATAGCAGACCTCACAGAGCCAGGAAGAAGAATGTTTACTGAGGGAAAGAGTCATGGAAAACACTATTTTTTCCTGGGTACAGAGCTTCAGTTTTGGAAGATGAAAAGAGTTTTGGAGACAGATGATGGTGTTGGTTGCTCAACAGTGGGGACTTTTCAATGCTGTTGAGCTGCACACTTATAAACTTATTTTTTTGTTTATGATTAATTATAATACTGAATGTTATCTATTTAATAAATTTAATAATTTTGCAAAACTTCAATGAATAACTGTATGACATTACTTAAAATTTAGAAATGACTTAACTGAAAAACAAGATATTTCACATTCATGTCCGCATCTCTCATAGGCTCTGTTTTATGAGCCAGTTGTCCTACTTCCAATCCCATTCCCTGATAACAGCCTGAGAAAAGCAGCAACACATTATTTCAATTGCTGGACCTCTGTTACCCAATTAGGAGACCTAGAAGTAACTCCTGGCTTCTAGCTGCAGCCTTTCAATCTGGTCCAGCCCTAGGTGTTATGGTCACTTGAAGATTGCAGACAGAAAATTCTCTCCTTCTGTATTGTTTTCCTCTTTTCTACTTTCTCTCAACTCTGACTTGCAAATAAATAAGCATGTGCTTTTTTATTAATAGATAAAATGTAATGGATGTTTAAGTGAAATAGACAACTTGAGATGTGATTATTGTTCCTAGTCTTCTTTACTTTGAGGAACAGTGGTTTTTCTACTTGTTTGGTGGAAGATTAAGCTTATGGTTATAAAAAAAAACTGAAAGTATGTCATGAGATTAAGAGAGAAATAAGGGAAGGATGGACAAAGATAGAGGGAAGGGTGGACAGTTTCATTTTGCTGTTAAAACTGTACATATGAAATAAATGGAATTTTCCTTTGTATAAATAAAAGTGTTTAAGAAATTAAAATATTCTCCTTAAATTGATGCAAACTATGGATTAGCAAGTCACAGTTCAAAAATCACACTCAGTCCTCTGCTTAATTTTATAGGCCACAAAAATGAATAATTATTTTACAATTTTAAATTGCTAAACATATAAACATGAATATGGATCACAAAATCTAAAATGTGTAATGTCATGTCATTTACAAGACAAGAAAACTGTCAATCTTGATCTGTAAAGTAACATGAAATTATACAAAGTAATTGATTATACAAAGTAATTATACAAAGTAATCCTAAAGCATGTATGGAAAGAAGTATCAAAAACAAGACTGAAGATACCTCAGGTTCATGCTGCGTAATTAAGATAATATATAATATGCTTAAGGAACAAATAAATAGGTCAATAGAATAGACTGGCTTATTCTGAGCAAATATACTTCTGGTATTTTCTTAATTGCTAAAAATTCATTTGAGAATTTTATTCCTGGTTTTGCTTTCATGTTGGCAAGGTAATTCAGTGGTAAAAATAGACTGGTCAACAATGATACTAGAGCAACCCAAAAACTCTCTGTTAAAAAAAAATCAGCTTTGTGTTTACATCATGCATACATAATAATTAATTCTAGATAGATCATAAAGTAGAACTAAAGCTACCAAGTTTCCTTAAGGAAACAGGACAGAGGCAGACTTCAGTGCAGCATGAAGACCCTGGTTGAGGACGCCTGTATTCCCATCAGTGCACCTACACTGCTTGACTCCAGCTCCATGCTCATTCAGACCCTTGCGGAGAATGATGACGGCTGTCTGCAAGACTTGCATTCAGTTCTAAGCTCCCAATATTCCTGTGATCACTAAGAACTTAGACATGATCAGGAAAAAAAAAAAAAACTTGTGCTCATTAAAACACATAAAGCACAAATGAAAGAGTAAGCCACAGTCATGGAGGACAGCTTACAAATATTGAATGGGTTTTCCCTACTGCATAAAGGACAATCTAATTCAGACATGAACCAAAGAGGTGAATGGACAAAAAATATAATGGGACTGCCCAGGTCTTCAAATACTATAATTAAAACGCTGCTTGAATGTCTGCAGTTCACACCAGAAGGTTTGGGTCCTGGTGCTGCCTCTGCTTCTGGTCTAGCTTCCTGTTAAGGTGAACTCTGAGAGACAGCACTGATGAGTCAAGTACTTTGATCCCTTAACATCCACTTAGGACATCCTGGTTAAATTTTAGTTTCCCTGCTTTGAACTGGCAGAGACCATCGTATTGCAAAAACTGGGGGGTAAACAAGAAGATTTATCGCCGTCTCTCTATCTTTTAAGAAAGAAAGAAAATTAAAAGCAAAAGCAAAAAAAATAACAACAACAAACAACAAAAAACAAAAACAACCATGCAAATAGCTGACAAAAGCACATGTAAATGATCAATGATCAGCAAATTGTGACTTGCAATCTGGGACACATCACTGTAGAACCAGCAGAATGTCCAAAATGGAGACACCTGCCAGCACTGTGATAAGTACACGGGACTAAATAGATATGTAAATTACTACTGTGAATGTCACAACCACTTTGTAAAGTACATTGGCAGTACAACCTTAATGACCCTAGAAACCATGCCCCATGGCCCATAATTTTAACCTCCAGGTGCTTACCCACAAAAAAGTAAAACCTATGTCTACAAATAAACGGCATGAGAATGAGTATGAATTTTTTTTAGAGAAGCCAAAATTTTTGAATTGGTGAAATGTTCATAGAAAGAAGGTCTTTCTATGGATGTGTTTCCAGTCTCATATTCAACATATTCTCACAGCATTGAATAAGGAAGATGCTTCAAAGAAAAGATTGATTTATGCTCATGTGTCATGCACAAATAAGGGGTTTTACCACTGGAGGGACTTAGAGGGGAAATGAAAAGCAGGATCCATTCAATCTACTTTAATATAGAGCTGTGTATGCACACATTCTCTCTCAACACACAGTTGCCCGGATTGTTCTTCAGACAGAGGCAATAATATTCATTGTGTTCACTCAGCAAGCGCACTAATATGGGGAAAAAATAAAAACAGCTATAAAATGTAGTTCAGAAATAACAACTATTTGTTATTATAGTATAACACCCCAATTTCTCTAAAGCAGCAATTTCCTAGTATGCCAATATGAAGTCCTGGCCTAACCATAGGACTTCACCCAAACATCACCCAACAGATTTCAGACCCACATTTCTAATGTTGGGTCTCAGCCTTGGCTGCACATTAGAATCAGAGTAGAATACATGCGTTATCAGTTTTGAAAGCTCCCAGTGTGTGTCTTCTGCATGCAACCATTTTTAAAAGATGTTTTTATTTAGTTTTTTATTTATTGCAAAGTCAGATATACAGAGAGGAGAAGAGACAGAGAGAAAGATCTTCCAACCTTTGATTCACTCCCCAAGTGAGTGCAATGGTCGGTGCTGCACCGATCCGAAGCCAGAAGCCAGGAACCTCGTCCAGGTCTCCCACACGGGTGTTTTTGGCCATCCTCGATTGCTTTCCCAGGCCACAAGCAGGGAGCTGGATGGGAAGTGAGGTTGCCAGGATTAGAACTTAGCCATACAGGATCCTGGCGCATTCAAAGCGAGGAGTTCAGCCACTAGGCCACCGCGCCGGGCTCCAATGTGTGCAATAATTTTAAGAAGTAACCTGAGAATATTGATGAGATGTGATCCAGGAATTCCAGGCCTTTTGTGCTTAATTACTTAGCAATGTCTCTGTAATGATGTAAAACAGATAATTGTACGTGTCAGTCTAAAGCTTCCAACAGGGCCTTAGCGTGTCCTGGTTTTCGGTTTAATGTGACCCCAAGTGTGTCTGTAAGGATATCTCTGGATGTGATTTGAGTCAGGAAAGCAAGAGGACTATCCTTCCCTGTATAATCATTGTTTCCAACACAAAAAGCCTGCAACACATTTGCAGCCTGCATGCAAGAGGGGATGCCTCCTGCCCAACCACCTGCAATGGGATAATAATCCTTTTAGGCCTTGACCTTGAGCTGAAATATCATGTCTCCTGGCATCTCCTGTACACTGGTTTTGAGACAGAAACTTGCATTGGTGCCTCTCTTGGCTCTCACAACTTGCACTATAATCAGCTATACACTCTGGAGTAATATCCTACAAATGTGTCAGTGTCTCACGCACAAAGATTTCACCTCAACAGGGAGAATTTGGCCTAGAACTTTTTCACTATTTGTCTCAGGTTGTTACATTGAGATCAGGCTTTGCAGCTGTAATCAGACTGAATTATATCATTGTCTAAGATAGTTACCATCTTGAAATACAAAATAAGGATAAATATACAACTCAAACATTGGCTTTCAAATTGCATGGATATTTTCACTTTAATGTAAAGTAACTACAGTAAGAGAGTAGAAAGAATCCAGTTACAGTGCTTACCAGGTGGGTCTAGTGAGAGGCACTTGAATCATTGCAGGTGTGCTCTGGGAAGATAATCCCCTTGAGAGGATTGTTTATAAAAGTTGAATATGGCCCAGCCTCCTTCTAGGCTTTCTGGGTCACCATGCTTCTTTATTTGCAAGTTTGCATTTATTTGTTTGTTTTTGCCATTTACTGCCTTCATCCATGACCAAAGCAATGGGACTGCCAAATATTAGACTGCGAACCAATGTTCTGAATGATAAAAATAAGCTGTTCTGCATTAGTGATTGTCTTATACGTTGTACTGTAGTAATGAAAATCTAATATATAACCTGATGAGAATATTTTTGAAATGTGAGTGGTTATCCAATACAGTTCCTGGCACATAGATTGTATGAGATAATGTTCATTCCACATAGTTGTGTGGCTCCAGCAAATTTGTTTTTCATAGTTAAATAGCACCAATCATTTCATTCCCAACAGAGTATAGTTGGAGACATTACTTTTGAAAGACCCCCGAAGGGTACTTTCCTTCTGGGGAGGCCCCTCCCAAGGAACAGCGAGACCACTTGAGCGGATGCAAACAGCAAGAGGTTTGTTCAGATACACAGGTACCTGGGGCGACAAAGTCTCTCGGAAGACTTGCGCGCCTTAGGTTGGGGTCTAGGGGTTTTTATAGGGTCCTGGAGCAGAAAGCGCAGTTACAGAAGCGAGAAGCATAGTTACAGAATCCTGATTGATGGATTTACATGAGGCCAGGGTCATGGTGAAGGCAACTTTATTTTAGTACCGGGAATTTCCAACAATGACCGAGTTAGCCTTGAGTTGGTTCCCTATCTTTTATAACAGCTGAGTTGGCGCTGAGTTAGCTCTCTTTCCTAATATTTCTTCCTTATTTGGGGGCCAGATGTTTGACCACAGATGTGAGGTAAGCTTGTCCTGTCCTTGTCCTCTTCCTTCCCAGAGATCCTGCTATTCTTAGTTCTAAGCCTTGCAAAATGGCGTTTCCGCTGCTAAAGCTCATGGTTTTTGGTGAGGGTCTTTCACTTTAAAAAGCTCATAGAAAATGAAATAAGTACATTGTGGCACAAAAATACTGTCATCTGTGCCTACATGTTTCAGAAGATGCATTTTCTGTGAGCTTTATAAAGATCCTTGTGATATAGCTCATATTTATAATTCTTTTAATTAATGACAACACATACCTAACCTTGAGTTTTCTCCCAGTGAGCGAAGGAAACTAATCAAAACCCAATGACCTGGAGACATTTACCAGCAATAGGATTTGCTCAATGTGCTTGTTACTACTTCTAATTCCATGTCCACCATCAGCCTCCTTCAGTCATAGAGCATTGTAAGTTCTTCTGGTCCAGGGACGAAAAGCAAGCAAACCAAGATGAGCTGGTACCAAACACCACGTGTTGGATATGCTTGCTCTAATTATTAAGCCTGTGAATAAATCCATGCAGCTACACTGTCATTTGGTATTTAAAAACCAATGTGTTTGACCTTTAAAAATAGCAATGCCCATTGTTGGCAGGGTCTCCGTTGTTGCACTTAAAGCATTTGAAAACAGCAACTGTACAAGATGAGCCTGGCATGCTTATCACCAGAATTTATCAATGGATATTTAAGAGAGATTTTTCCATTAATATGGATTTTAAGTTATTTAAATAAATATATAATATTTTAATGATTACATGAATCTAATACGTCAGCAACAACAAATAGTCCAGATAATCTGAGCAACAAGCTTGACACAGTTAAAATTAGCTGAATATATTAACATTTAGGGAACAGTTGAAGCATATTGCTGTCCTTTGGAAAAAATAGAATACCTCAGGCAAAGCCTCATTAATCAATAAAGTCTTAATTGCATTAAGTATTGGGAATAACATTAGAAACTCTGCATTTCATGTACAACCCTGACCATTCCCAAGCAGCAACAAAAACCAAACAGGGTGGCATTCAAATTATAATTATGAGTCCTGTCACCCCCATCATCTACATTAATATCACAGCAATCAAAGAGAATGTGTAAGGGATGAGTCAGGCCAGTACCCTGTATAGATGTGTCATTTCTTTGCCGTTGTTGAGGGACCCAATATTGCACAAAGTGGCACTAAAACAGAAAGAGCTTCAAAACCATAAAGTCCGGGATGCTTGCCATCCATCCATCCCTTAATAACTGTACCCACAAACTGACTGCTTTCTCCATTTCTAAAATTGAGCTATCTACATCATATTTTAGGACAGTGCTGCAGATTTTAACTGATGAAAATGAGATATCCAATAGAGGGCTGAACACATTGGAGTTCAGAGTCTAGGGAGTAGCAGGTTTATTTCAAAACAGTGAGGTTTACACCCATGGAATCAGCACAGAGCCATGGCTCCACAAGCCACGCCCACCATTACTGGTACAGGAAGCCTTTTAACCAAGTCCTCAAGTATCATCTGTTGATTGCTGTTTGAAAATGTCTATTGTTTCATAATTTTCATTCCCATAGTTACAACACTTTCATTGTTCGTCAAGAGGAAACTGATTTCCTACACATTCCCAATGAACCCAGTTTTCCCATCAGCAATAATATAGATTATGTTAGAATCCTTGTGTAGAAAGGCAGGCAAACATTCGATAGCTCACTTGCCTGGGTCAAATTCAGCCCTGCCATCGATGGGTGGTGTGAACTCAGTGTCCTTAACCTCTGCTGTGGGTAATTACTATTTCTTGCCATTTCTGGATCTTAACTAGCTCTATTCCATTTCATTCCAATTTCATTTTATACTAAATATTTCTAACTTTTTCAAGCATTTCTTTTATCATAGGAGACTCTTTTCCAGTATAGTTAATGTCACTTGGATGTCAGTTTTAACACCAAAGCCCACATAACATTTACCATTTTTATACACTATTTTGTAAGCTATCATGCATCTTTCCATATCTGTATAATAACATGATGCCCCTTTTTCTAGAATCACAGTGATTTCAAACAAGCTGCAGGTGTCAGAGCCCAAGCACTTAGAAGATTGTTTTAAACACTCTCAAACATTAACCCCTGGAAGGTAGAGAAAACCAAAACAGATGAGACCAGGTCTGTGGTAGTATAACTTGCTAATGTGAAGAGTAACAACACAAATCACATTCAATGTGTATTGCAACGACACCGAATATTCTGGTATCCAGAATGTTAAACACTGAGGCTCAGTATTTTAGAAAAGAATCATAATGATTCCTCCTGAGATTGGAACAGCCTTGGTGTAGATCAGGGGATTACTTGTACTTGTGGTCAGGTGAAAATGTCAGTCTGGTTTGTATACACCCAAAATCATACGAGTCTATTAGCACCTTGCCCAGTGGCCACCTGCCAAGATATATTTGTCTTAGCAGGTGTTACAGGGGAAACAATGCCTTTATTCAAAGTATGACTTTGAATGTCAGATTTTCATAGAACTGAAAGTAAGATAGAATATAAGTAGCATGATAGTAGAACTGTGACCATGATATTATTTTATGCAAGTATTTGTCTCTTTATGATGCTATTATTCTCACTGGTAAAAGCACTCCTGTTTGTCAGAGCTGTGTGAGTGGGAATGCCTAATTCCTTTCACTTGAATAGACTTGTTTCTAAACCATATCCAAGTCCAAGGAAAGAAAATATGAAGACTACATTTTTGTAAGTAATATAGGTGAAATCAGTGGGGGAAAAGAAATGAGTTATGGGCAGAAGGGAAATCCCTGAACCTATGGAACTGTTATCATTAATTTAATTGTATTTGAAATACATTAAAAGGAAAACTCTAATACTGCTCAAAACACTGCAGAGTATTCACTTGCAAATCCAAAGGATTTTCATGAACTTTTCTCTAGTATACCAACATGAATACAGAGAACACACAATTTAGATTATTCCTAAACCCAAGCTTATCACTAAATACCATGCATTTTTTGGTAAATATTTCTGTGATCTGAATTGGGAGAAACACCAAAACTAGCTTATTATAATATCTGAAGATGATCACATCTTAAATTACAGTTTCAATAATCTGATTATTTAAACTTTCTAAATTTCAAAATATTGTGTTAAATAGATATCATATGATTGCATTTTTTTCCATTTGGATGAAATTTTCAGAAATACCTTACACAGGCAAAGTAAAACACAGAAAGATTAGAGATTGTCAGGCAAGCAATGAGGAAGCAGAATGAAAAAAAAAAAAACTGCTTAGTGGCTAGACTACTTTTCTTTTGTGAGATTAACATTTTCTGGAACCAAATAAAGGTGATTGTTGGTGATTCCAGCATTGGGAAAATACTCAGTATTGACAATGGTACTCTTAGTGCGATGTATTTTACCACAATAGAAAAGTCTCAGAACAAATAGGCCACCTGGGGACAGAAACAAACATTGTTCTAATTCTGGATCTCATACTCATTAACTATTTGACATGTGCAGCTCACTAATTGTATGATATGTACAACGTCTTTGTCCTGCGAGATTCATACAAAAATAAGCTGTGATAGGATTTGTTAATGCAGGCCAGATCTTTTGTATTATTTGTTGTAAGCAGTCGCTTAGCCATGAAGTTGTGAGCTCTCTTGGATAGCATGATAGCTAAGTGGTGGAAATTGGGTAGCCTTGATTGTAACAAAGCCCACCAAAAACAATTCCCAGAAGCAATCCTGTGTACTTATATTAATCCACCAAGTCTCGGGTCTTTTATTTCTCCTTGAAATGAATTCTACTGCAATAAATATTTTGGTATTCAAATAAAATTATACCAGTAAGAGAAAACATTATCTTCCCAAATTATTGTACTTCTGGACATTATTGCAATTCCTCATACTTCAAAAAGATCAAATTATGAGTCAAAAAAATGTGTGGACTTTGTAATTTAAAGCCTTGGATGTTCTTATTTCTCAGTCCATCTAACAAAATCATTTGTACAGACATAATATAAAGGGTTAACTGAAAGAGGCAGCTACACATTTTGAAATGTAGGAATCCCCCCAAACACTTCCTCACTAATGATCATCTCTTGAAATCTCAGCCTTGACACATGTCTGTACTTCACATGTGTCTCTTCCCAAGTCTTCCAAATGTGTTAATGTTTCAACTTTTAATCTTTTATGCAGATTTTTATCAATATTATACTGTAAAGAAGATTTATATAATAAATATATCATGCCAGTATCAAAATCTGGAACCAGGTTATAATAAAAAGCTTCCGAGACAGCCAAAATTAGAAAAATCATATTTTTCAATATTTAAATCCTTAGCTAATACATACATCTCTATCAGACATCTATCCACAAACACAATGCAACATGTTGATTTCAGTGGAGATGTAGCTGATATAAATGCATCTCCTAAGGCCCTGAGCATTTGTTGTCTTGAATCCTATTTCCTGCTAGGCAGATGCGATGATCATCGTTGCATGCCCAGATGGAGTAAGTGAGGCAATTTGAACCGAGTGATTTCTCTGTGACTTTTCCCACAGGAGTTCCTAATCCAAGATGATCAAAAGAGGCACTTTGTGAAGACCTTGTTCTTAGCCAACATACAATAGAATCCTCTTACATCCATACACATATATAGGCTTAAAGAAAGCTTCTGGAACTCTTAGTTTGGATGTTTAAAAAGCCAGGTAAAACATATACTACTATTAAAGCACAAAGTATAAGTGATTCTATGAGTGTGCTACAGTAACACATAGTGATTCCCAATAAATTAGGATACTCTTTAGTCTCTATGAGTATATAAATTTCTTTTGCTTTTTGCATAGAAATATATGAGAATTTTTGTTATAGACCCATTGTGTTCAATGTCTAGGTGTTCTGCAACAGCATTTTCTATTCTAAAGTTCTGGAATCGCCTATCATGAAAAAACTACAGAAACATTGAAAGTTGCTTTATGTCTTGACACTGATTATTTTTCTTTGTGTTTTATGGAATTATAATTTATGATTGACAACTGACTGTCATACACAGAGCAGAGGAACCTGAGGTGAGTAGTATTTAAACCTAGAACTGACTTTAGTCCTAGTAAAAAAATAACTCTCACTTTAATAATACTGAAAATATTCACATCTTTCCTAGAAAAGTTTTCTTTTTTTAAATTTTACCTCTTTGGGTTTCCATTGAGTGAACATTGCAGAATTTGCACAACATGTGCCCTCAATAGTGAGAGATGGACTGTTTCATGAAAGTCATCCAGAGTTAACCAGACTGTACTTGGCTTGGAGCAAAGACCTACAGCTGTCTTCAGATGCTCAGAAGCCTACTCACTGCCCTTTGATAATCACACGGAGATGATCCCTTCATGTTGGCAAGATTACCTTCCTTGGAAGCAAGCATACTATCACAAGGTCTCAAAACAGTAAAACCCATGCGGAGCAAGAAAATGCTTTCGGCAGGATCTGTGCGTTTCTAACACCGGTGCCCTTATCCACAAGAAAGTATTTTAAAGATTTCCAGAGGATGCTGGCGACATCTAGACCCTATATGCAGTAGATTACTTCCTTTACATACATATATATATAGATACAGTAAGTAATTAACAGTTGCAAACAAATAGAATCAGGTCTGGGATGGCCTCAGATGAGGTTTCTTTGATGATTCCCTACCAAATGAGCTGCTGGACTCAGAAACCCAACCATGGAGAGAAGTGCAGGTTCCATGGTCTGACTGTGGAGCACAAGTGTCAGAACTGAGCCTCGTCAGTGGCTCAAACGGAGCAGTGAACAGCATATCCAATTGCACATAGGACATGGCAGTACATTGGATCCTCCAGAGGATACCTGGTACCATGACAGAACACAGCGGGCACAACAAATTGATCAACTACAATCAAGTGTTGGCAGTGAATTCTGGGCAGAGATTCTAAGGTGGACTGTCAGCCAGTAGATTCTGGTGAGACTGTCAGCCAGTAGATTCTGGAGTGTTGGGGTCAACAGAAGTTCAGGACTGTTGAACCATCAAAACCTCTTGAGAATTTCATGTTGATTTTGTATTGTGGCTTTTTATTTAAGGGGATGCATGGTAATTATATAATGGAGACTACCATGTCCAGATATGAGGATACAATGTAGCAGGCATCTCTACCTCCAGATCATAGATAGACTACCAATGAAACAGTTGACTATATCTTGACAACGTGATGTTGAATTCTTTGACATTGCCTATGTCCGCAATGATGGACATAGGATTGTTTATGAAGAACTATGCTGTAACAATCATATAGGGGAACTCAGTGCGGGGAAGGGATTTGGGATGGTAGTAGGGGAAATCCCAAGGCCTTTTTATGATGCAACTACATCATAAAATAATGATGTTAATAATAAAACTATATATAATAATAATTTAAAAAATAGAATTTCTATAGTGATGTGCTGTATTAAGAGCTATATGACTATATTCTCCCTCACTTACCTACACTTTCTCTCTTCAGTACTTATCTTACTGTACTGTACTCATCCTTGTGGTAATCTGAACTACTATAATGTGTATATGAAAAGAGGAAGTGAGATGAGTTTTCTAGACATGCAGATCCCAATGTGCAATTTTCCACAATTGTAGTTCAAGGGAAGTTACATGTAGATGATTAAAAATGATATAATTCTAAGATTCAAAAAAAAAAAATCAGGCTCAGGGTCCAGAGTGAGAGACCTTGTCTGAGAACTCAAACTTACCTTCCAGTTTCTGGGTCCCCATTAATGCTGGTGACTGCTCATCTACCTAGACCTTTCTGTGCTGTGTAAAAGGCAGATAATGGCTTCAAGTCATGTTTTCAATCAGTATGTTTTTTTTTCCCTCTCTCTCCCTTTCTCTCTGAAGCTTTGTTTGTTTGTTTTTTTTGTTTGTTGGATATTTGTTCCAATTGAATTTCCAGGAGTTACAGGAATTGTGTGCTGCATACATTTTATTATTTAAAATTTCAGTTTTTACATCTTCAAATGTTTATTCTTCCCTGCTCTTTTCTCTTGTTTTTTTGGGAACTGGTGACACATAAACTCTTTGATATTATAAAATGACTTTTTTTTCCTTTTTCTGTTCTTACTTTCCTTCCTTTAGTCTTCTTCTTCATTTATCTCTTTGTTCCATTCTGGAAAAGTTTGTTTGACCTATATGCAAGGTTTTTTGTTTTTTGTTTTGTTTTATTGTTGTTATTGTTGTTGCTGTTCCTCAGTTGTCATGGCCACTGATGAAACTGCTAAACCAAAAAAAAAAATTATCTTTGTCAATGATTTTTTTTTTCCTTTTTGATATCATTTTGTTGTTTTCAAATTTTCTCTTTTCCCTGGAACACAGATCTTGCTAGGTCCAGAAAACTAAACCACCTCTGCAGTTAGGATCTGGAGTAACAACAGACCATTGTTTCAATGGAGCAGATCCTTTGTCTTAAAGGGTACCTGACTCTTCACACTGAAACTGCTGCCCTGGTAGTAATATTCGCCGTGGCTATTGAGTAAAGTCATCCTATTTCCCCTGTTTAGTTGTTTGTGTAGGATTTGCCTCCCACAGTTTTGTTGTTGTTGTTGTTTTCCTTTCAGCAGCAGCTTGTCAGAGACCAAGAATGCACGTGGTCAGATTACGTTCAGCTCTCAGGCGTGCGCTCCTAATCGCCAGGACAGAGTGCATGGCGCTGTCATGAAAAGGCATTGCTGGGTCCGACACCATGGCCTAGCGGCTAAAGTCCTCGCCTTGAACGCCCCGGGATCCCATATGGACGCCGATTCTAATCCCGACAGCTCCACTTCCCACCCAGCTCCCTGCTTGTGGACTGGGAAAGCAGTCGAGGATCGCTCAATGCTTTGGAACCCTGCACCCGTGTGGGAGACCCGGAAGAGGCTCCTTTCTCCTGGCTTTGGATTGGCGCAGCACTGGCCGTTGTAGTCACTTGGGGAGTGAATTATCAGATGGAAGATCTTCCTCTCTGTCTCTCCTCTCTGTACATCTGACTTTGTAATAAATAAATAAATAAATAAATAAATAAATAAATAATCTTAAACAAAAAAGAAAGAAAAGGCATTGCTGAGGCAGAAATGCTACTGCTACACGCTGAGGACTCTCTCTGCTTGGAGCTGCAATGGAATGAACCTGCTGGTTGATTCATGATCTAATCCAAGCTAATCCCTCATTGGCACCGTGGGTGGCAGTTTTGTTCTTGCATGCTAACAAAGCTAAAAGGCTTTGGCCCTTTGGCATTCTGAAGATAAGAGTATCAATCAGAGTTGCAGTTTCCTTTGTGAGTCATGTAGCCAGGCATCCTAGTTTCCAAAGAGAGCATCTCCTCTTTGTGCCTGATAATAACAATACTCAGTGGTCCTTGAGTCCTTACCACTGCTTCTGGATGCATGTGAGAAGCCTTATGAACAGCCATCCCAGTCTCTTGTTAGCAGGGAACACATGTTGTTTGTCTTGTTGGGTATGTATGTAAATTTCTATAATGTTCCCAAATCACCTGCCCCCAGCTTGTTCAGACATAAGAGTCAGTATTCTAATTCCTAAGGCCATTGGCTTATCTTTAGATCTCTGCCTCAGTTCCTGACTCCTGGGGCGCCTTCTCACTAATCAGAGTAACAATGAACAAACAGGTGATTTTTTGGAGGGAAAAGTCATTATATGGTTCTAAAACATCTTTAAAAAAGCATTATAAGCCTTACAGGACTAAAAGATTTATGTTTTTGTCTTCTTCAGATGGAATATTCTGGTGCCTTCTGTCAGGGCTGCTTAGGACATTTTACTAATTCCGTGCAGAATGTCTAAACTCACCTTGTAACAAATCAGCACGCAGGTGGTCATCACAGCGTAATAGCTCATGGGGAGTCCTCGAGACACCCTTCTCAGATGAGCAGATGCATGTTGCAATGCTGTACGCATGTAGACAATGCGGTACAGACAACACAGAAGGCACCTGGACCCAGCTTTGCCTCTTGCATCGTGGGAGACTTGAATACTAATGAAACAAAGCTTTGGTGCAATTCTCCAGCGGCTTTTGGAATGAGGAGAGATGTCACGAAGTGTAAAACCATCTCAAATTCAGCTTATGCTAATATGCTGGTATGTTACATACCCAGTTGGGGGAGAAACTTTTCTGCTTTGCCCTTAAGTTGGGTCTGTAAAGCAGCCAAGTTATTTTACTTCTTTACGGGAACATCTTATTGAATCTTCATTCAAAGGGATTTATATTAGCAAAGTTATCTATTACGCACCAGGTGAATGTGCTCATTATCCCCATCCTCACAGCTCAGGGAGCAGTGTTGTGAGGCATCATAGGCTCAGGGAACTGCCACAGTTACCCATGGTCAGACAGCTGGGATGTGGAAGGACCAGGTCCCCAGATGAGAGGCTTATTCCACACTGCTGTCTCACTCTCTCTACAGATAAAGTTATAATTCTCCTGAGCACTGTGGGTAGATAAAAATCCTGTGGTTTCTTTTCACTTCATATTGTTTCACATTGTGTATGAGTGGTTTAATGTTTTGACTTCATTCTAGGTATATTGTTAAGCCATTTTTCCCCGCTAACGATTCCTAGTCTGGGAATTGGAGTGCAGCTCTGCTTAAGGACAAGGCACCTGTGACGTTGAGGTGTCACTTTGCAGAGCACGAAGATGTTCTGAGGCACAGGATCCAAGGTCATGATGGCTGATGCGTTGTGGGAGTGAAAAAGGACTTCTTGTTAGGACATAAGCAGATGGGCCTGCTCTCCACTGCCATGCTGTGTGGTGTTTGGCGTCCTCACCTTAGATCCTAAATTCATCTTGAAATTCTAAAGCACAAGCCCTATGGAAAACCCAGCCTGGGGCCTGTGGTACCAGACAGACTCTCCTGCCCTAAGCAGATTAGTTGGCCCTTCACTAGGCTCCTTCCAAGGCAATAGTTTCCAGAATACAGAAGATGCATAGGACATTCCTTGACCTAAAGTTGGCTTCAAAAGAACTGGAGAAATAAGAACAAGACAGCAAGACAGAAAACCAGTGCAGGGAATTGTTCTCAGGGCCACCTACCTCATTCCATATTGCTTAAGCAAGCTCAATAAGATTGGGTGAAAAAAAGTTATACGCTCCTGGCCTCTTCTCACCACCACTCTGCTCTCAGCTTCTGTGCATTGCACATTTAAGGGACACTGTGTCCTGTTGGTCCTTCTGTGTCTGGTTATTTGCTTTGACATAATCCCCTACCGATTCATTCATATTATTGAAGAAGACAGAGTTTCCTTCTTTGGAAACGTTGGATGAGTTTCTTTGGCAGGAATTATTTTGGTGAGCTTTTACTTTTTGTAAAAGTTGGATTTAAGTATATGATAGCCCATGTGTAGTATAGTCTGCAACAAGGTCTGCAAAGTCGGACTGAAACACAGAAGAGAGAGAGAAAATGCAGAAAGCTAAGAAAAAAGATAGGCTTTTGGGGAAAAATAATACAAGAAATCAGAAACACTGTATTGTAGGAGTTAATGAAGCCCGAGAAAATGGAGAAATCAATGACTTCAGCTAATGGTGAAATTATATTTTATAAAATGAATTTAGAAAATTGTTGTGATACATTATATTGTTATCAGCTATTAGCAATTTGGCTCAGATGTGCAAATATTATGATGATGTCAGACACTGCAAACTGGGGAGCATTTTTTTAAAGAATATGGGATTAGAGATGTAAATTTTGATGGTTAAGATGTAAGAGGATGAAAACTGAAATCATGTGTCATTGTGACTATTCAGCACTCTTGGCTCCTGCAGGGCACTCAATAGGAAAAAGGCAGTGTGCCTATGCGGAGAGACCCAGAGGATGAGGCAGGCATTGACACAGATCAACCGAATGGACCGTAACAGAATAAAATTCAGGGCTACCTTCCAGCCCCATCAATTGTCAGCTGTCTGACCTTGCCAGGTTTTTCACCTGCCTAAGCACCAGTGCATTCATTTTTACATATGTAAATGGGCATATAATAGCTCAGGTTCCAGGTTATCTTCCATCAATCTATACCTTTTTTTTTATTAACTATCGTCTTCTATCACCTATTTGAATAGAGATAAAGTGGGATGACCGAACTCAAATTTTGAGAGGCACAGTCTCCAGTGAGCCTGTATTGGGTGCAGGAAGGAAGATGTGATTGTGTCTTACCCAAAAGTTATACAATACAGCCTTTGCTTTCTCTTACTAATCAAGCTAGTTTTTTTTAAAATAAATTGTCCATATAAAATTTATGTCCTCACTCTTGTACGTCTGAGAAAAAACATTTGCAATCTCTGGTTCTCCAGAGGAAAGCAGTGCCTGAGTCTGGAGAGACTATTCCATGTTGCAGCTACACTCTTCATCGTATTCCTGAATAGATTTTCCATAGACATCAGAACAGAGAAAGGATCTCCACAGATGATGAAAGAAATATCTTTGGAAGCAAGCCTGACATAAACTGATTGACCTCATTTTTCCATTGGACCCTCTGGTCCCAATACACACACATCAGAGCTCCAGTATTCATTTGTGTTCATATGTAACGATCACCAAGGTAGCATTATCTTTAAGGTTCTACAGATTCAGTTTTAGCAAACAGTCCCGAAAGGACCATGCAATAATATATTCATTCCTGCTTATCACTGGTACCCGAGCATTAGGCAGCAGATCTCAGATGCAGCTCCTCAGATTCCACGGGATGGATGTCCATGTCACCTGTACTAAATGCCCATGTTGAGCACCACATAATCCTCCCTAAAAAGCTTCACTTAACCAGGGTGCAAGGCATTTTAATTCAAATAACTGGAAGATGACTTAGAAGTTTTTATTAAGGCATGCCATTTTCTTCCTTTAACAGATTTAAAACCTATGAAAGCAGACTTAGCTCAGTAACCAAGGGTGAGAATTGTACTCACTTCCTGCCCCCTGGAGAAGAATGGAGATCCAGAATACAAACTACCGTGAAGAGGGAAGGTGGCTTGGTTTAGGTTGGATTGAGATATGTATGTTTGCATTTTTATCTCGTGTGTGTGTGTGTGTGTTTCTGATAAGGTAAATTGCTTTGTTAAGGTAACAGAAGTGGCCTTTTGACAGTCAAGTGGGCCTGGAATAAAATTTCTATTTTAGTCGAAATGACTTCACATACTATGTGATTTTCTTACTCCCCAGTTTAAAGCCAAGACCCTCACAGTGATGTCACACTCAATTCAAGTCCCACAGGTTATTTCTATTCAAGTTTGGGGTTGAATACAGGCTAGGTAGAATAGGGATTCCACTGCTAATGTTTCATTCCAGTGACACTGTGCAATAGCTTGGAGGGCATTAAGAAGCACAACTTGTGAGTGCTGCTGAAATTGACAGACAGGTGGTTAGGGTAATTTAACAAATTTAAATAAACATCATTACCTATTTTATTTTTTTTTTGTTTAAAATCATTGTTTATTTTTTTTTAATATTTTTTATTAATTATTATGCATTATGTGACAGTTTCATATGCTCTGGGAATCCCCCCACCCCTCCCCCCACCCCTCCCCCCTGGTGGATTCCTCCACCTTGATGCAGTATTACAGTTCAAATTCCATCAAGATTCTTTCCTTGCAAACATATACCCAGCATAGAGTCCAGCTACTCATTGTCCAGATGGGTTGAACAGTTTGTTGGGGAGACCATTTCTGGTCCAAACTCAGAGCTGGTAGAATATCATCCCAGTCAATTAAGAGTCTCAATATAACATTAACAGCAATTTGTAACATTATGGAATTGACAAGGTTTTGCGTAACCAGTATGTTAAAAAAAACAAAACAAAACAAAACAAAACAAAACAAAAAAGAAGCAAGTTCTTAACCACAACCTATGATTAGCTCATTGACATTTCAATTTTAGTTCATATACAGGACCAGCTGCTATATACCTTAAAATGGCTATAAGGTACCATTCAGCTGTCTCATGTCTATTTCATTTTAGTATTTAGCCATTTGTTGTGTTGAAGTCTAATTTTGCTGATCTTGGCAGATTTTAGGATAATCTAGACTGGCTTGTAACTCTAACAAGACATTTGTCAGCAGTTAAGGTGCAGAACATTTTTTTTTTTGGGGGGGGGGTGTGCAGGAAAGTCCCCAACACCATGGTAAGGAGTGACTAATCTTTGTGTCCTACCCAGCGAGGCATTAGCCAATCCATGCCAGCTCTTTCCTGTCGGATTTCAAGCTCTACTTTTTGTTGTTTGTCTATTTATTTTAGGTTTTTTTTAGTTTGTATGATTGTTTGTTTGCTGTGAGGGGTTTTCGGAGCGATCCTGATGGTCATTGCAAGGGAGGGTGGGGGTCCAGAGGTGGAGCCAGGCTCGGTCCAGAGAAAGCTCTCCTCCCTGGTCCCGAGGGACGTTTATTGTTCTTCTGTTTCTGCGGACCGCTCAGGGCTTCTGGTTGTCATTCCGATGACGTTGGTTTCTGCACGGTAGTGTTTGGACTTCTTCCATCCCCTGCGGGAGCTCCGGTTAGGGGTGGGTGACCTCAGAGTACTCGGCCTCCGAGGGCATCCAATTCCCTGTGGCCTCCTTGGCAGTTGGGATATAGTCCTTGTTGCTCGTATTAATAGTTTGTGGTGAAGGTCTGGGAGTCTTCATGGTTGGGATCCAGGCTTTCTCCTTGCCATCTGCTCTACCCTGGAGTGCCCCCCTGCTCCACGCACATGACCTCCTGTTAAGAGATTGTCAGGATCGCACCCGATTCCCCCCTCATGCATTGGTATAGTAGTTTTACTATTGTTTAGTGCTGCTTTGAGTCTGTTGTCTATGAATTACCAGATTTGATCATGATAGGCTATATTATACTTTTTCCTCACTCTTTTTATGGTCCTGAAAGGCTTCCCTGCACTCCCCCCAATTACAGATTAACATAACGTATTGAGGGTATAGTAGGTTTTACAGTTTTTCGATGTAGATCTTAAGTATTCTGACATTAATTGTTGGTTTATAGATTATATCGCATTATCTTATTGTATTGGATACAGGTTGTTAGAGATTGCAATAATATTACAATATACAGGTACTATCAGGTTGTCATCTTTTCATCTCAGATTAAGGCAAACATGTGGTATTTAACCTTTTGGGATTGGTTCATTTCTCTTAGCATGATGGATTCCAGTCGGGCCCATTTGTCCACAAAGAACTGCATTTCGTTTTTTTTAATAGCTGAGTAGTATTCCATAGAGTAGATGAACCATAGCTTCCTTATCCAGTCTTCTATTGATGGACATTTTGGCTGCTTCCAGGTTTTTGCGATTGTAGATTGTGCTGCTATGAACATTGACGTGCATGTTGGTTTCTTGAGTAGGAGATGTTTTGGATATATCCCTAGGAGTGCTATTGCTGGATCATATGGCAGTTGATTTTCAGTTGCTTGAGTATTCGCCAAACTGATTCCCATAGAGGCTGTACCAATCTGCAGTCCCACCAGCAGTGGAGAAGGGTTCCCTTTTCCCCACATCCTCGCCAACAAGTGTTGGTGGTATTACGTATGTGTGCCATCCTTACTGGAGTTAGGTGGTACCTCAAGGTTGTCTTCATTTGGATTTCCCTTATTGCCAGGGAGCTTGAGCATTTTTTCATATGCTTGTTTGCCATTTGGGTTTGTTCCTTTGTGAAATGTCTGCCCATTTCCTGTGCCCATTTCTTGAGTGGCTTGTTTGTTTTGACATTTTGGTTGTTTTGTAGTTCTTTGTATATTCTGGAAATTAGCCCTCTGTCACCTATGTCGTGCACAAAGATCTTCTCCCATTCTGTGGGTTGCTTTTTTACTTTGTTGATTGTTTCTCTAGCTGTACAGAAGCTTCTTAGTTTGATGAGGTCCCAATTGTTTATTTTGGTCTCGATTTCTACTGCATTTGGAGTCTTTTTTAGGAAGTGAGGGCCTACTCCTAAGTGTTGCAGTGTGTTTCCAACATTTTCTTCCACAAGTTTGAAGGTTTCTGGATGTAGGTTTAGGTCTTTTATCCATTTAGATTTGATCTTAGTGTATGGTGAGAGATGTGGGTCTATCTTTTTGTTTCTGCAGGCTATCAACCAGTTTTCCCAACAGCATTTATTGAACAGACCTTCCCATTTGCTTGGATTGTTGTCTGTCTTTTTGTCAAAGATTAATTGACTGTATCTATGTGGATTACTGTCTGGTGATTCTATTCTGCTCCATTGATCTTCCTCTCTATCTTTGTGCCAGTACCACGCTGTTTTGATAACCACTGCCCTATAGTATGTCCAGAGGTCTGGAACTGTGATTCCCCCTGCTAACTTCCTGTTCTTCAAGATGGTGCTGGCTATTCGTGGTTTTTTGTGCTTCCAGTTGAACTTTTGGATCATTGTTTCCAGTTCCATGAAGAATGTTTTGGGCAGTTTGATTGGAATTGCGTTGAATGTATATATCGCCTTTGGCAATATAGACATTTTAATGATATTGATTTAACCTATCCAGGAGCATGGGATGTTACTCCATCTTTTGAGGTCTTCTTCAATTTCTTTTTTAAGTGGTTTGTAGTTTTCCTCAAATAGGTCTCCTACATTTTTGGTTAGGTTAATTCCCAGATACTTCATAGTTTTCTCTGTTATTTTGAATGATATTTTGCTGCTTAGATCTTTTTCCAACTTGGGGTTGTTTGCATACACTATGGCTGTTGATTTCTGTTCATTAATTTTGTACCCTGCCACACTCCCAAACTCTCGTATAAGTTCTAGGAGTCTCTTTGTTGAGTCTCTTGGCTCTTCTATGTAAAGAATCATGTCATCTGCGTATAGTGAAAGTTTGACTTCTTCATTTCCAATTTGGATTCCTTTGATTTCTTTTTCTTGTCTTATGGCCTCAGCAAGTACCTCTAGGACTATGTTGAATAGCAGTGGAGAAAGTGTACATCCCTGTCTTGTTCCAGTTCTTAGTGGGAAGGGTTCCAGTTTTTCTCCATTCAGTATGATGCTGGCGTTGGGTTTTTCATATATTGCTTTGATTATGTTGTGGATTTTTCCATCTATGCCTACTTTGGTTAGGGTTTTTAGCAGGAAGTGGTGTTGGATTTTGTCAAAAGCTTTTTCTGCATCTATTGATACTATCATGTGGTACTTGTTTTGCAATTTTTGGATGTGGTGTATCACATTTATGGATTTCCGGATGTTGAACCATCCCTGCATTCCAGGGATGAATCCTACTTGATCCGGATGAATGATCTGTCGGATGATTTTTTGAATTCTATTGGCTAGGATTTTGTTGAGTATCTTAGCATCAATGTTCATCAGAGAGATAGGTCTGTAGTTTTCTTTCTCTGTAGGATCTCTGTCTGGTTTTGGGATTAAGGTAATGTTGGCTTCATAGAATGAGTTTGGAAGGGTCGCTTCCTTTTCTATTATATTGAAGAGTTTGTAGAGGATTGGGGTTAGTTCTGTTCGGAATGTTTTGTAGAATTCTGTAGTGAAGCCGTCTGGACCTGGGCTTTTCTTTGTTGGGAGTTCTTTAATCACCGATTCAATCTCTGCTTCAGTTATGGGCTTGTTCAGGTCGTTTGTTGCCTCTGGGCTAAGTTTTGGCAGGTTGTATAAATCTAAGAACTTTTCCATTTCTTGATGGTCATCTGATTTGTTGGAGTACAGTGCTTTGTAGTAATTTCTAATTATGTTCTTAATGGTTGCAATGTCTGTTGTTATGTTGCCTTTGTCATCTTTGATGCTGTTAATTCTTGGTTTCTCTTGTTTTTTCTTTGTCAGTCGGGCCAACGGGGTGTCTATTTTGTTTATCTTTTCAAAAAACCAGCTTTTTGATTCATTGATTTTGTGTATGGTTTTTTTTATTTCTATATGGTTGATTTCCTCCCTTGTTTTGATGATTTCTTGTTTCTTGTTGTGTGTGGGGCTCATCTGCTGTTGCTTCTCCAATTCCTGGAGGTGTGTGTTTAGTTCCTGTATTTGGCGCCTCGCTTGGGCCTTGACATGAGCTCCAATTGCGATGAATTTACCCCGTAGCACTGCTTTGGCTGTGTCCCACAAGTTTTGGAATGTTGTGTCAGAGTTTTCATTGGTTTCCATAAATTTTTTGATCTCATCTTTAATTTCTTTTCTGACCCATTGTTCGTTCAATAGCATATTGTTCAACCTCCAAGAATTTCTGTATTTCCTTGGGCATTTTGAATTGCTGATTTCCAGTTTCATTCCATGGTGGTCTGAGAGGGTACATTGTATGATTCCTATCTTTTTGAAGTTACTTAGATTTGCTTTGTGTCCTATCATGTGGTCGATCCTGGAGAAGGTGCCATGTACTGCTGAAAAAAATGTATAATCTGTGGCCTTAGGATAAAAAGTTCTATAAATGTCAACCAAGTCCAGTTGTTCTATTGTTTGTATTAGCTCTGTTGTTTCTTTGTTGAGTTTTTGTTTTGTTGATCTGTCTATTGTTGTTAGTGGGGTGTTAAGGTCACCCACTACTATTGTGTGCATATCTATGTCTCCCCTTAAGTCTGTAAGTAATTGCTTCACGTAGCTAGGCGCATTGGGATTTGGTGCATATATGTTCACGATGGTAATTGCTTCCTGATGGATCAATCCTTTCACCAATATATAATGTCCTTCTCTGTCCTTTTTGATGTCTGTAAGCTTGAAGTCTATATCATCTGAAATTAGGACAGCTACCCCAGCCCTTTTTTCTCGTCCATTGGCGTGAAATATCTGTTTCCATCCCTTCACTTTAAATTTCTTAGAGGCTTTTCTGGTTAGATGTGTCTCTTGTAGGCAACAGATAGTTGGATCTTGTTTGATGATCCATTCCGTTAATCTGTGCCTTTTGATTGGTGAGTTCAGGCCATTTGTGTTAAGAGTCAATATTGAGATGCTGCGATTTTGCCCTGCCATACATATGTGTCTTTGTGGGTGTTGGTTACTGTGTAATTACCCCTCCTTGTGTGGGCTTTAGTGGGGAGATCTTCCTGTTTGCCATCTTTGCTTGTGGTTTGCCCCTGTTTTTTCTGTGTTTAGCACATTTCTAAGGAGATTTTGAAGAGTTGGTTTTGTGCTGGCATATTCTTCAAGTTTCTCTTTGCTATGGAAGTATCTGATTTCGTTCTCGAATATAAATGAGATCTTTGCTGGGTACATTAATCTTGGTTGACAGTTGTTCTGTTTCAGGATTTGGAAGATCTTTGTCCATTCTCTCCTTGCTTGTAGGGTCTCTTCAGAGAAGTCAGCAGTGATCCTGATTGGTTTTCCCCGGAATGTGATCTTTTCTCTGCTTCGTACTTGTCTTAGGATTCTTTCTTTGTCTTCGTTGGAGTGGAACTTGAGCACCATATGTCTGGGTGAAGATCGCTTTGGGTCATATCTGCTGGGAATCCTCTGACCATCCTGGATTTGGGCTGGGTTCATGTTCCAAGTGTTTTGGAAGTTTTCCTGTATAATTTCGTTGAGCACCGTTTGCATTCCTGATTCTCTTTCTGCTCCTTCGGGCAGTCCCATAATTCTGATATTAGATTTTCTTAGGTTGTCTTTCATCTCCTGAATGGTCTTATTGGCTTTGTTCAGGCTTGTTTCTAGCTGTTTAATGAGCTGGGTGTGCTCATTTTGTGTGTCTTCGGTTTCAGAGATCCTCTCTTCTGCTGTATTTATTCTGTTAGTTAGGCTCTCAAGTTTGTGCTCTAAGTCAAGGATTTTGTTTTTGACTTGCTGTATTTCTGTGACTATGTGGTTCTTGAATTCCTTGAAGTCTTCCCAGTTCTTCTCATTGTCTCTGACAGCTTTTAACATTATTTTTTTAAATTCCTTGTCTGGTAGAGCTTCCATGTCTTCTTCTCGTATCTCCGAAATAGATATTGGCTTTTGGTCTTTTTTTGGTGAGGTACTGGCTCTCTCGTCTGGATCATTCCCTTTTCTGAAGTTTCTTCTCATTGCGTTATTGTTTCTTGTTGATTTCAGGGATGTATTCTCTGATTTGTTTATCTACAGTTTCTGGTCTTTGTGCAGTAGTTTGGAGTAGGTGTGAGTTCGCTGCTTCCTTTAGGTTTACTTTTGAAGGAGAATTTCTTTGAGTTCTATTGGAGATGTTTGGTGCGGGGGGATAGCTATATCAACCCCTGAATGTCTATAACCCTCTGTAGCTTGGTTTCTGTAAGGTCTGTTGGTTAGATCTTTCGTCCTGTGTGTGTTTTCAGGGGTAGGGCTTAGTAGCAGTATTTTGTAGCTTCAGGGCTCCTTGTCTGTAGTTTTGGGGTGGATTTGGAAGACCCCTAGCTCCCCTCAGGCCTGCAGTTGTGGAGCTGCCCAACCCTGGCCTGATGTGAAACTCAGATGCTGGTGTGCTGAGGGGTTTGCCCAGAGGGATTCCTCAGAGGACTGCTGTTGTTGTGCTGGGGCAGTTTTCCTAGGGGGATCCCTCAGAGGAACCGAAGCAGCACTCCCTGCCGCCGCAGGTGCGCACTGCTGGCGACCTCCTCTGTGGGGCCTCAGGCGTTCAGCAGTGAGAAGCTGCAGGCTCGCACACCAGAAGTTGCTGTTGCACCGAGTGGTTTTACTGAGGCAGCTCCCTCAGAGGAACTGAAGCAGCACTCCCCGTTGCAGGCGCTCACTGCTGGCGCCCGCCGCTGGTGCCCGCCTTTGTGAGGCCACAGGCATTCAGCAGTGAGAAGCTGTGCTGGCGCACCCCAGAAGTTGTTGCTGCACCAAGGGGTTTTACCGAGGCAGATCCCTCAGAGGAACTGAAGCAGCACTCCCTGCCGCAAGTGCTCGCTGCTGGCGCCCGCCGCCGGTGCCCGCCTTTGTGAGGCCACAGGCATTCAGCAGTGAGAAGCTGTGCTGGCTTGCACCCCAGTTGCTGTTGTTGTGCTGGGGCAGTTTTCCTAGGGGGATCCCTCAGAGGAACCGAAGCAGCACTCCCTGCCGCAGGCGCGCACTGCTGGCGGCCTCCTCTGTGGGGCCTCAGGCATTCAGCAGTGAGAAGCTGCAGGCGTGCACACCAGAAGTTGCTGCTGCACCGAGGGGTTTTACCGAGGCAGATCCCTCAGAGGAACTGAAGCAGCACTCCCCGTTGCAGGCGCTCACTGCTGGCGCCCGCCGCTGGTGCCCGCCTTTGTGAGGCCACGGGCTTTCAGCAGTGAGAGGCTGTGCTGGCGCACCCCAGAAGTTGTTGTACTATGTGGTCTGCCCAACGATGTCCAGTAGAGAGAGTTAAGCTGCGCAAGTCTCCTGCACCTTACCACTGGGGGACCTGTAGGAGCTCTCCGCCCTGGCTCCCACACAAGTTGGAACGTTCAATTCTCGCACAGCCTCAGACTGGGAGAATTCTGGGGGACAGGAGGCACTGTACAGGGACAGTCTCAGTATAGTTCTCTCAGGGAGCGAAAAGCCCGAAAATCGTTTTTTTTTTTCACCTCTGGCGCACTCCACCTCTCTGGGTTCCTGTGCGTCCCAGCGCCACAAAGTCGCCAAGCTAGGTGCCTCCAGGGGCCAGTGTTGCTGTCTCCAGCTGCCCTGGGTCCTCTGGGCTTCCCGCTGTTGCACCCCCTTCCCGGGATGACTCACCACGTTTTAACCGGGTCTTTGTGTTTCCTGCGTTTCTTCTCTGGATTTCTTCCGAACCATGTGTTTCTTCTTGGATGCTCGATGTCCAGGGAGCTTCTGGCACTCCTTCCTGTGGTTCCTCAGTCCGCAGATCTCTCTCCAGCCGCGCCCTGTCTCTCGTTCAGCGCCTCCCTTTCTATGCCCGTCCTCCCAGGTCGGCCATCTTCTCTCCCCATCATTACCTATTTTAATAGCTTCTGAATTACATGGCTCCTTTGTTCTCCTGTGTTTCACATGCACTTCCCTGGGCATCTTAATTAGGGCTCTCTCGCTGAACGCCTGATCTTCCTGACACCAGGCACAGAGGACATCAGGGAGAGAGGCTGCCGGTCTGACAATTCCCAGTTGCTGCATTTACCAAACCCCAATTTATTAGATAATCTATGGAGGGAAGAGGAAAATACACAGTTCTGTTCCTTCAGACTTTAACTACAGTTTTAAACTTGCTCTGTTTGGTTCAACTGATTCCCCAAAATCAGTGTCAAGAAAGCATTACAGTGGTTTTTAGGAATTTGAGAGATTATAAGTTGATAACTAATGACGGTACATGTTTATGTGTATAACTATTGCCATTCCTTTTGAAAGAGTGACAAAAAGAAAGTTTAACTGGGACAGGTGTTTAGCCTAGCAACTAAAATGCCAGAAGGAAGCCCATAACAATTACTCTCCCATAGCACAGTATCTGCATGCAATGCATGGCTCAGGCTCCTGCTAAAGCACTTCATTGGAATAGGCAGTCCTGCTGGTTCAAGCAGATGGGTCCTCGCCACCCACAAGAGGACATCTATTTACATAGGAAGAATCGGTTGAAATGAGCTCTTTTACAATATGCAGACCTTATTTTGTGACACTGTATTCTGCAATGGAAAACTCACTGAGAGATGGGATATTAAATATGTGTGGAGTAGTCTACCTATTGATATCAGCTTGACTGGCTTATCCTACATTACATATGTATTTCCAAACAATATCTCTAATGGCTAACTAGATTCAATTTGGTTCATTTGAAATATACAAGAAATTTCATTAATGAAAAACATTAATATAATAATAATAACAATGTTAAAAATTCTATGATTTACTACATTTCCAGCAGATTCTGATATGATATACTCAAGTGACGTCCAGCCCCATATACTCACAACATTTTGACTTCCACAGTATCTGATCATCCTTCTGCCATGCCCCTGGGGAGGAAAGACCTCAGAAATCAGAGCTTGAACCAGTCACTACCTTTCTCCACCAGTCAGAGGAGTCTGTCACCATGGCTTTTCTAGAATGCTATGGCTGCAGGATTCTGGGGTACTATGGCCAGGCAGCTGATGATTGGACAGTTTGTGTGGCTACTCAGCCTTATGATGTCAGAGACCCAGACAATCAGAATCCCCCTGTCACCAGGATAGCCACATGGGGTTGTGTGTGTGAAGCAAGAATGCAGGCCGAGGCAGGAGCTCAGGTTCAGAGTATCTGCCTCCTGTTTGGTCATGGCCCACCGCAGTTCATGCTCTGGCACCTTCCTGTTGGCCTCACCCATCCACCTGCCTGCCATCAAACTGTGATTTGAAGTTTGACACAAACTGTGGCAGCCGAATTACTCTCCTCTGAATATTAAAGGACTTCAATCCATTTTTTTGGTAATTTCTCTTCACATTCTCCAGTCATTTCTTATGTTATGCTACTGGTATTATTTTAAAAGATGGTTTAAAAATGTTTACAATGTTACAGACATGTTTCATTTTTTGTTTCTTTCAGAATGTACTTACTTTCTAGTCTTCCTTTTTCAATTGAAGAGACATCTTCTGTTTCTTTTTTGATGCCCTATGGTAACTCTGGGAGTTTTATTTCCTGTTCTTAGATCCAGTAATTTTGTCAGTTGGTTGTCTTTGAGTTTAGAATATGTTGTGTATTCTTTGCATGGAGTCGTGTAGTTTATATATGTTATTGATTAAAACTAGATCTTTAGACCTTGTGTTTTCTGTTAGTAGACTGTTTCTATGACCACATTTCCACCGTAAACCTAGGAACTGGTGCTGAGAAGATTCAAGTTTATTGTGGGTCTGTCCAATCCCAGGGAAAACATTTTCAATAACCCTGTGTCTTATATGTCTTAGGCTTATTTAAGACAATCTGGATAAAATTAATAGCTATTTTTCCTATCCAATGAACTTTATAACTAGATGGTGAAGTTTATTCAATAGTTCATTTTTTACTTATTTTCTGTTTTTGATATTTTCCATAGGCACAGGGATACCATGTTTCTACTTCTGCAATGATGTGAACCCTTGCAGGTGTAAGATCATAACCAGCTGTAATGCTGTGAGAAAGTTTTGGAAACTTAGAGCAAATTCCATGAAGCAGCTGCTATGGGAAATCATGGGTACAGAAAACAGATGAGAGTTGCCTGCTAGAAGAACACATATTTTATTGATCACCCCATTCCCTTTGCTGCTAGCAGGTAGACTACATCCTGTTTCAAGCCCTCCTTCCTTATGCCTTGGCAACACTCAGTCTTTAAAAGTCTTTTGCTTTTAATAAACCTCGGATATTGATCAGTAGTTTCTAGTCCATGTTTATGATTATCAGCTCTGGCATTTTCAGTTCTTGTACCTAATATTTGTTGGCTGTACATGTACAGGTTCACTGCCACCTTCCTCCAGTGTCAGAGCCCTAACAGAACAGGCTGAACACAGAAGTCAGGAGCAAATGATCAAGAGATTTCATGGTTGTTTTTTCTCCTGAAATATTTCTGACTGAAATGATTGACAAAAACAAATGGAGATAATTAAATCCTGGAATAGATTTAATTTATTGGGCATGGGATCATATGTGGCATTTATTGTGTGACTGACAGGACATTGTTAGAAATTGGTGCTCCTTCAAATTCACCTGAAAAGAATTTTACAGTTAAAGAAAGAATAGAATCACAAAAACACTATGAAAAATACTCATATACACTGTTCCAAATTCACCCGTATTTAACATTTGCTATGTTTATTTATTTCTTGCTTTACTGTCTTTCTATAATATGTCTATCCATCTATGACTTTTCCATTGATGTGTCCAATAAATCATCTTAAAAATCTAAAAAAAATAACTTTGCAGGCAATCATATTCCCTTTCAAAGCTGATACAGTTCTGGGTCACATAATGTGTTTTTCTGTATTTGGAAGATATGAATGTGAGCATTCAACAGCTCTTGTGGCTCCACAACTTTCTGTACCTGCTACTCTCTGACTTCTGCATTTATCTTTTATTCCTCCTGTCCACAAGAGAATCTGCTTCCTTAAAAAAAAAATCAGCTACTCCTTGGTCTGCCTCCTAGCCTTTGCTTGTATTCATAGTCTTAATATTGCTGAAGCATCAATGTCATTGAGTTTTTGTAGTACCCACCTGTCTGAATAATTTTATTTATTACAATTTATTTCGTTACCTTCACTACCCAGTCCCACACAATGTAGCTGATAACCGGACAAATCCCAGAAGTCTTTCAAATGGAGGCAGTAACACATGCTAGATGCCTCCATGCTCTAGATATTTAAATGAGCTCACCAAAGTTGTATAAATTGCTATTTAATAGTAATGTGTAAGGTATTGTTCTTACTAAATGGCAAAAGAATGCTTTTTAAACAGATATTTAAATTCAGTACACCTGGGCATAAACCATCCAGACTGCTTCACTGAGCTCCTCACTTGATAACCTTGCTCACCATCCCTATTTTTTTTTTCCTTTACTACTTGACATATGCTTTATATAAAAGTTCAGAAGGGTAACTCTATAAATCAGCATTTTCTCCCATTGTCCCAAGAGACTCACTGTCCTGTTCGAAAAGTATAATAATGTAATACAAAGAATCCTTTTAAAATTTTTAATATACTATCAATGCCACTAAATATTAGAAATTTGATAAATGTATTCTTCCCTAGAGATTGATTGGTGATTTGAACACTAGCCATGGTAAAACATAGAACAATGATTAAAGGTTAGGTTGTTAACTTGTACCAACTAAAGTTGCTTTGGTTGTACATTGCAAAACTAATTTTATTTTATCTCACCAAAAACTGAAGAGTCAAGCCATGGCATGCAGCACGTTAAGCCACCATTTGCAAAGCCAGTATTCCATACTGAAGTGCTAACTGAGGCCCGCAGCAGACAGTTACCAGACCAGAAAGTCCATCTCTGACCATGGGCTTACCAAAGGACCCACAAGTTGACCACAGCTCCCAGGAAAAGTAGAAAACTTCCCATGGCACCAACATAATGTCCAAGGTGTCTTCACAAGGTTGTAGAAAGTGTATATTACAAATAAAGCCATTGCATGGATTCCAAAAGATTTTGCATCAAAACCAACTTATTAGTTAACATAATACAATATTTTTTAGTATTGTCTTTGAACTAGCTAGTGAGGTAGTTTCTGTTTTAAGTTGCTATATGTTGTGCTCTCTTTCAACTCAAGAGAACAGAACTGATATATTCACACCTACCTAGAAGTTTAACGATGCATGAGGTGCTACTGGTAAAAATACTATTTAAAAACATGGAGTTGAAAATGCTAATGAAAACAGAGCAGGATAAATATTCTTTCTTTCAGATAAAATAGATTTTAAATCAGTAATTGTCACCAATGCCAAAGGAGGACATGTTATAATTAGAAATGGGCCAGTTCATCAAAAAGACACAATAATCATGAATGTACATTTGCCCAGAATAAGGAGAGCTACACGTGAAAAACAAATATTTACAGAACTAAATGGAGAAATAGACAGTAATATAATAATAACAGAGGACTTTACTATCTCATTTCCCACAGCAGATACATCACTTAGACAGAAAATCAATAAGGATACAACAAACCTGAATAAAACTATAGAGTAGATGGTCCACGTACACATTTGCAAAAAAATCCCTCCAAATGCCACAGAATACAGCCTTCTTCTCAAGCACACATAAATGTTCCCCCAGAAAATATCAGATGGTAGACTGGAAAATGAGTCTTACCAAATTTGAAACAATAGCAGGCACTTTCCCCAACCAAAATGTATGATATGTAAGTATTAAGGATAGCAGGGGGCTCGGCAGCGTGGCCTAGTGGCTAAGGTCCTCGCCTTGATCCCATATGGCTGCTGGTTCTAATCCCGGCAGCTCTACTTCCTCTCTATCTCTCCTCCTCTCAGTATATCTGACTTTGTAACAAAAATAAAATAAATCTTAAAAAAAAAAAGGATAGCAGGAAAGTTGGAAAATTCATACATATATGGAAGCTAACATACTTCTGACCACCAATAGAACAGAAAAGAAGCTGAAACGGAAATAAAAAAAATACATTGAGAAAAACAAAAGGGATAAAGAAGCATACCAAAATTTAAGGCAGTGTAAAACACAGTTCTAAGAGGAAAGTTTACAATAATAAGTACTTGCATTTACAGAGATGAAGAATAAGAAAGAGGAGGAGGAGACAAAAAGAGAAAAAAAGAAAGAAGAAAGAAAGAAAGAAGGAAAGAAAGAAAGAAGGAAAGAAAGAAAGAAGGAAAGAAAGAAAGAAAGAAAGAAAGAAAGAGAAGGAAAGAAAGAAAGAAAGAAAGAAAGAAAGAAAGAAAGAAAGAAAGAAAGAAAGAAAGAAAGAAAGAAAGAGAAAGAAAGAGAAGGAAAGAAAGAAAAAATGAAAAAGGAAACCTCGGTCAAACAGCCTAACTTAACAGTGCAAGGAACTAGAAAGAAAATGAAAGAGCAAGCTATTACCAAAATTGGAAGAAACACAAATTAAATAAAAAATGAATAAAGATTGGAGAAGAAAGAAATGAAGTAAAGGCCACATGGGAAATTTTAAATGAAAATAACAGATTATTTTAGAAAAAAAGATTAAAACTGACAAAGATTAAACGTAAGAAGAATATATGTATTATAAATGAAGACTATTATGAATAATTTCATGCTAACAAATTAATTAGAAATGGATCAATCCCTAGACACATAAAAACTACAAAGACTTGATCATAAAGAAACTAAAATCTGAACTGATCAATTACTAACAAAAAGAATAGAAAAGTCCCTAGTTTAAAAAAAAAAAGCACAGAATCAGGTGGTTTCACTAGTAAATTCTATGAAACATTTGAAGAAGAATTAATGCAAGATTTTTTTAAAAATCTTCCAAAACACTGAAGATCTGGGGACACTTTCACAGTCATTTACAAGATGAGCATTACACTGAAGCCTGAGCTAGACAAGAGCACCAAGAATAAAATTTAGGGTCGGAACTGCAATTCTGGTGTGCACAGATACACAAAGCTTCAACAAAACTCTACCAAACCAAATCCAACAGCTCCGTTGAGAGGATCGCAGTCCCCAGGTCAGTGGAATTGATTCTCACGATGTGAGGGTGTTACTTCCTGGCTACAATAAGTAAACAGAATGAATAATAAATATCCTATAATCTTGTCAACATATACAGAAAGGGCAATTGATACATTTTGTCATTCTCAATGATTTAATACTCCCAACAGTTAGCTTTGCAAGAAATGAATCTTAACCTAATAAAAGTCTCATAAGACAAGCCCACAATTAATATCATACTTAACAGTGAGAGGCTGAAACCCATTGCCTTAAAATGAGGAATGACACAAGATGCTCATTCTTGCAGACAGAGACAGAGGAGCTGATTAATAAGCAAAAGGAATCAGGTACTTTCTTCAGCAGCCAACTGCAGGCAATGGTCCAGAGCACTTCCCTTTGCCAGTGGGGGAAGGAGGCACTGCCATGACTGCTAGCTAGCACTTGCAGTCCAGAAATATTCTTTACTGGAATCACCAATGAACACATGTTTAAGTCAGTTTCCAGGGCAGTTGATGAGGATTGAGGTCCCCACGGGTGGGAGTTTCCACTGAAATCCTTCCATTATTAATGGTGATATTCAGAGTACAACTGATGGTTAATGCCAGGAATGGATTCCCTTCTATATATGGCCAGATTCCCCCAGGACCCATGCAGTTTGATTTTCCTGTACCCGAGCACCTAACAAGCTATTATTAGCCAGTAATAATTTCTGGAGTTGCTTTGGATAGGTAGCATAGGATTTCATCACTCAACAATCCACATGATTTATGAATAAGGAAGTATAAAAGCACGATTCATTTTCCCCCTTGCTTCTTAGCTGATTCTAAGAGTCTGTCATCTTTCTCATATAGATTGGTGGCTTCTGTTATTGCAGGAGTTGAACTGGGCCAAGTCCCGTTCAGGATCCAGCAGGAAGAGGTGGAAGCTGAAATGGGAGTTGTAAAGGAGCAGCAATGGCCTTACCTTCTATCTCTACATTAGAGCCTCAGCATCATGGAACAAAGCTCCTGATCAGGTATGTTGTCACCTCCCTCTCAGTGCACACAGCACCTGGAAACTGGAATGCACTAATTTCCGTTCTGATGATGCTCCACCTGTCATGCCAATGATGCTGTGATATAACTGTGATAATCCATAGTATGACTCTGAGTGCCAGTGACTGGAACAGCTTTTGCCAATTTGCTTGCCTAATACCTAATGTCTGTCCCCAGATAATATCACCCCAGTGTTCTTAGGTAATCTCTGCCTTTTCCTGTTATTTGTATAGGTAAATCTTCTCCCATGTAGGAGAGTACAGTTTGAAATGTGAGAGGAGTCTGTCTAATTCCCAGTGTTTTTTCGTTTTTGATTTTTAGATTTCTCTCTCTCTTTTAATAGTAACTATCTTTTTAAAATACATTTTATTATTATTGTTATTATTTTATAATACAGTTTCATATTCCCTTATCCCCTTCCCAGTTTCCTCCCCCCCCCAGTTCCTCTATATCATTACGAACATATAGTTCTTCATACTCAGTCATATGTCCATCATTGCGGGCATAGACAATGGCAGAGAGTCCAGAATCCTATTGTCAAGATATAGTACAGTTTCATTGTAAGTCCATCTTTGTCTGGAAGTAGAAATGCATACCACACTACATCCTCACATCTGAATGTTAGTCTCAATTTGGCAGCTACTGTACATCTCCTTAAATGAAAAGTCATGATTCAAAATCAACAATAGAAACAAGAAATTTACAATGCCTGAAGTTAAATGACATGTTACTAGATATGACAGTCTCCATTACACGGCTATTATACATCCCCTTAAATGAAGAGCCACAAAACAAAATCAACATCCGGGAGAAAAAAAAAGTTAACAACTTCAAGAAGTTAATAACATGCTATTAAATGACTAATGTGTAACTGAAGAAATGAAAATCAAGAACCTTTGTGAAGAAAATGATGCCACTGCATGATCTATGAGTCATTGAATGATTTAATCAGAAGGAAGTGTTTTGAAGAGATGAAAACAACAGAAAACAACAAAACCCATGTGATATAGTTTCCGCTGATCTTCGTAGAAGTGTGGTTCCTCCAGACATTAAGCAGATGGGTTTTGTTTTTTAATGCAGTGTACTAATCTATGACATTGATTGGGCTTAAGCCATTTACATTCAGAGTTTAATATACATGGGTGTTACTTTGGTCCTGTCATTTAAGGAATGGGTTGTTCATTGGTTTAGGTTTCTGTTGTCATTTTACTGGCGTGTTCTTCACCTTTGCCTTTGGTTTTGGTAGGTGCTATTCCTCTTTTCTGTCAAGAGAACTTCTTGAAGTATCATTTGTAGGGCAGGTTTGGAAGAGGCAAATTCTTTTAGCTTTTCTTTACTATGGAAGAATTTTATTTCATTTTCAAAGACAAAAGAAAGCTTTGCTGGATATGTTATTCTAGGCCGACAATTTTTTTCTGTTAGAATCTTGAATTTGGGACCGGCGGCGTGGCCTAGCGGCTAAAGTCCTCACCTTGAATGCGCAGGGATCCCATATGGGCACCGGTTCTAATCCCAGCAGCTCCACTTCCCATCCAGCTCCCTGCTTGTGGCCTGGGAAAGCAGTTGAGAATGGCCCAATGCATTGGGACACTGCACCCACGTGGGAGTCCTGGAAGATGTTCCTGGTTCCCAGCTTCAGATCGGCGCACATCGGCCCATTGTGGCTCACTTGGGGAGTGAATCATGGGACAGAAAATCTTCCTTTCTGTCTCTCCTCCTCTCTGTATATCTGACTTTGTAATAAAATAAATAAATATTAAAAAAAAAAAAGAATCTGGAATATGTCACTCCATTCTCTTCTTGCCTGTAGAGTTTACTGTGAGAGATCTCCTGTGAGCTTAATTGGCATTCCTTTATATGTTAATTGATTTTTCACGTGCACATTTAAGGATCTTTTCTTTATGTTTGATTGAAGAGAGGTTGATGATCATATGTCTTGGTGAAGATCGCTTTTGATCAAGCCTGTTGGGAGTTCTGTGCCCCTCCTGGATCTTGTTTCCCAATTCTTTCTCCAGATTAGGGAAATTTTCATTTATTATTTCATTAAATACATTTGCAAACTCAGCTTCTCTTTCTGCACCTTCTGGGACTCCCACAACTCTTATATTTGGCCTCTTAATAATGTCTTTCAATTTTTGAATACTGTTTTTGGCCTGATCCAGCTCTGCTTCCAGCTTTTTGTTTGATTCCCCCTGATGACAGGAAATGCCTTCTAATTCTGAGATTCTTTCTTCTGCTTGCTTCATTCTATTTTGGAGACTCTTCACTGTACTCTTAATTTGCTCTACTGTGTTCTTAATTTCTGATATACCAGCCTTGATTTGCTTTGTTGCTTTCTTAAATTCTTTGAACTCTTGCATGAGCTTCTCATTGTTGATCAGAATCTTTAAAATGAGTCTTATGGATTCTGTGTCCCCCATTTTCTCGATGTCTTCCTCAGTTAACTCTGAGGTTGGCATAGGGTTTTGCTCCTTTGCAGGGGAGTTTTCAGTAATATGCATTGTGCTTTTGTCTCTTCTTTTGTTCTTGGTCATTGCACTTCTGCTTAGCAGAGTCTTGAATTCCTTGGGGCAGGTTTCTAAGCTTTGTCACCCACAGGTCTACAATGCGATTTTACTTATTGCGGTTGGTACACAACTTTTTCCTTGCAGCCACTGTGCCACAACCTCCAGCGAGTTTCAGGTCTGGGTTCTTACGTCAGCTTTCCACCGTGGTCTCCACAGCCCCAGCTCCTGGCTCACCACTCTCCACCTCCTGTGATCCCGTGCTGAGGCTGCACTGTTGTTACTGCAACCTTTCTCCCACTTTCAGTTGGAGCAGGTCCCAGGATTAGAGAGACACCAGGTGTCCTATATAATTAGGTTGTTGGTGGTGCTGATCTTGTGTGAACCTGTTGGACTTTATTTCTGGGTGCCACACGGGGCTATTTTGACCGGTATGCTGCCAGAGTCAGTAATATTTTCCTGTGCGGCCAGTGCAATCACGGACCTCAGCACATTCGCAGTTCACTATTGTCCCCTGCAGTCCCAAAGCTATTGTCATAGTGCCCAAAATGGCGCCTGATATACCACCACTACAGTTCTTGATCCACTGGTCGTCAGTTCCGAGGGCTACCCAGACCTGTCCTGGGTGGAATCCGTAGAATGCTACGTCGTTGCAGTTCACTGAGACAGAAATGAGCTCACTCCCAGCTCAGCGCATGCTCCGTCCCTTCCCTTGCCCTTTTCTCCTTTCACAAAACGGTGCCCAATTCAGCTCTAAGGGGCTAACTGGGCTGTGAAATCCACTCTGTTCTCGCACTGCCTGTCTGAGATCTGCTGCTCTGTCTCTGCTCCTGGTCAATCAAACGGATCAGCAGAACGGACAGTTCTTGGTCTGGATTCACCACCTGTGCTCCCAGTGAAAGTCACTTCCCACCTGGTTGGTGGTGGAGTTCTGGAGTTTAGATCGCCATGCTGGAGTATCAGTTTCTGCAACACCACACCGTTGTGTCCGCTGCTTTCCTGTGTCTGTCAGTCTCCAGGTAGCCCTCTGCTGTTGTTCTGTCCCTTCCTATTTCCTGAAATATGTCCTCTCTGTTTCATCCTGATTGTTTTTCCATCCACATAAACGTGTCCTTACCCTATTCTGCCATCTTGATTCCTGATAGTCGATTCCCAGTGTTTGATTAGGCTTGTGAACATTAGCCAAGGTATGGCAAGGTATCGGTGTCTCCCATCCCGCGGAAGAAATCACCCGACACTGGAGGACGTTTCAGAGGCACTTTTATTCCAACCTTCAGTTCCTTCTTTGGGGCAGAAGCCCCTGGCTTATATATCCCTCCTATCCGTTAAATCCGTTACCCAGAAGCCTTCAGTTAGGTCAGTTAATTCCGTTATTTCTGTTACACAGAGAACCTCCTCACCCCTCCCCTAAGGGCCCCTGTCTATCTCTCAATCCTCCAATCAGCTTACATGCCTGAGGCAAGCAGTAAAGGGCCAATCACAGGGCACTTCCTGAAACTGTCTCCAAGAGGAAGTAGGGTCCGGACGCCATCTTAGGGCAGGGCATTGTCAGTGCTCCCAACACCAAGAAGCTCCTGGACCCTGGCTTCGGATGGGCTCAGTTCTGGCCATTGCTGCCAAATACAGGATAAACCAGTACACAGAAAACATTGCTGTCTCCCGTTATCTAAATCTGTGTCTTCATCAAAATTTTTTTTCATCCCTCTGAACCACTGTGCTGGCCACTGTTGCAAGACTCAAGGATTTTTTTTTTTTTTTTGGAACTATACACTCTGGTAAGTAATGCAAGGAGACAGGTGGGTTGTCATCACTGAGGGCTATGGTAGTGCCACAGCTAAGAAGGAAACACCACAGGTCACAAGTGTGAGAGATGATTTGGCAACAACAGGTGAATGGGCAGTAGCCTCACCAACTTGGAGGGAGAATGGACACAGGGATCTGATGCTGGGCTCCTCACAGTAACCATGCATGGTTGTATGGGAGTTGGGGCAGGTCTGCCTAGTTACTGTTCAGGGAAGACAGACCACAGTTGCTGCAAGAGCCAGACAAGCTTGATCCTCCCATGGTTTCTCCTAGCCATCACACCAGCAGCGGCACTTTCTGTGCCTGTGATGTCCCTTTGTCCTTTCTTTGCTTTCTGCTGTGGACCATGCCTTTCTTGCCTGATGTCACCTGCAGTTTGCTTTTTTTTCTTAGCTTTTGTCAGTTCTGGGACAGCAAGGGACATTCCCAACCTAATGTTGCACTCTAGTAACTCCCTGTGATCTCCCTCAGGAACAGGGAATGGGTGAAAAAAATGTATCAATGACCCCAGGGAAGCTCTTGATCTTCCTGGAGCCTAAAGGGTCTCATTGTAGGTGGCTTTTCTGGCCTGCATTGGGGGCAGGGGACCCTGGGCTTCACTGGTTGGCTGAGAGTGATCCACTGAAATTAACTAATTTATCTTGAGCAATAAATATTTAAGTAATTACACTGTATTCATGACCAAGTGTCTAACACTGCAAGTTCAGTAATCAGCCAGCTGATACTTATTGAATACTTACCAAATGCCAGACCTATCTTATATCCTAGACTCATTATTTGAATCATCTTATAACAAACTTTGGAGTAGATATGATTAGTTATGCTTTTTTACTGCATCTTGCCATATAAGGGCTCATAAATGAATGGGAAATGGCTAATTGCAACACAGTGTGAGTGTTACACTGGGTCAACATCTCCATACACTTCCTTGGCAGTGCTGTGCCATATGGTGGGGTATTCAACGGCCCAGACTGGCAAGATCTTGTTCCACCCCCCACCCCAACACACTCAGGCCAGCATGGAAACAAGACACAGGCAATAAAGCCTACTATAATAGCTCCTTTTGTCCACCTAACCGGGGGCTGAGATTTCTGCAGAGAGTCATTGTTGTAGCTTTCCATGGCACATTACTGAGGCCTTGGAAACAACATTATCTCATTACCTATCTAGGTTCTATAATTTCCTTGAGTGGAGCTGTCCTGGCCACTGCCGACACTGGGCAAATCTCGAGATAATCTGAAGTCTCCATGAGACTGACCCCCTGGACTTGACCAGGCTGAACCACTTCAGGCTGGCTGAGCTTTTTGACTTTTCTGTAACCTTGGTACTTGGCTTGCCAAGGTTTCTTTACAGCATGATGGACTCAGGGCAGCAGATCTCCTCTAATACCACCAGCGCATGTTCCCAAAGACCACTGTGCTGGCCACTGTTGAAAGACACAAGGATTGCTTTTCTGGGACTATCCACTCTAGTAAGTAATGCAAGGAGACAGGTGTACAAGGCTTCCTCAGCCCCAGTTGTGGAGGGGCCCCAGAGGTGCTTCTTGGTGAGATCAGTTCAGCCCAGATCCAGTGGTTCAGCCCCCAGAAGTCATGGATGTGCAGAGAGTTTGAATTACTGCATCACAGATTGCAGCAACTAGTAATTAGGAGCAGGGAGCAAATATATGGGAACTCTCAAGTTGTGCAGACCATATATTAAAATTGACTATCGTCATCATCCACAGTAAGTGAGATAATAGGTGGGGGTCTCTGGACCATATTCTAAATCTGAGACAATGTGGAGCCTTAGACAACCCCCTAACTCAGACCCACCACCAGGTCTAAGTAGCCCTATTTGTTGAGTATGAAACACCACGGTGTTTGTACATTTAATGAGTTTGATTAAGATATCTCAAGAATTTAAAGCTACATAAATCTTAAACCCCCATGTGTTGTCTCCATCCGCAAGCTGACCACCCTCTGTTAATGTGTTTCCTCTTTTACAATAAATGTGATTTGACCATGGATACCTTTAAAAAAAGGTTAAACCCTGTTTATGTTAAAGAAAATTTTGGCATGATTGCCCACAAAATTTGACAAAACACACTTAAAATTCAAACAGAAAATATGCTAAAGAGTTTCATGAAACATTTCAAAAAAATCTTGTCTTACCAGATACTGAAGATTAGACTTATTCCTCTGCCTATTTGTTTGTCCAACTTTCAAAACAAATATTCCTTCTGTAAGTGCTCTATTTATTTTCTTTGACTTGGGTTAAACCCTTTGTCTAATAAGATCAATAACAAACCTGCCATCATTGTTCATAATTGTTTTCTTCCTTATATGTGAGACAAAGATGCAAAACTCATTTGAAAGCCCAGGTTGTCAGCACCTGTTGAAGCCTTTGTTTAGGAGTAATCAAGGTGTAACCCATTTACTCTCACTAGAAAGTGCACCCTAATTGGTTGTCAGCCTCTTTGAATATCAGGCAGAAGGCCTATTGGACCTTTTCCTTGTATCTTTTTCTCCCATCTTTTTACTTACACACACACACATAATCTGGTGACAAGCAAGCATGCTCTACTGTATCCACCTGATATGATTTCCTCCCAGTGCTTTGCTGGCAAATGGAGTCATCTTATACACTAACAGCAAAATATGGCACCCAGTGTTGCAGTGCCTGGTTGACCCTCTTGATTTCTGTGATGAGTATTATTGATTGTTTCTTCTAGACATGTTACCCTGAGATGGTGTACATAGCGGATTTGGGAGCATTGCCTACCCACCCTGAAGCCGGTTAGTTCATTACTTCCAAAAGATGTCTTTGGTGTTGAATTAATTCAACAACAAGAAGTGATCACATTGGACTGCTGAGTTTTCTAATCTTTCCTGTCACTCAGGAGGCTTAGTCCAAGCTGCTTTAGCATCCAAAAGAACTGCTAATTAGCTAAAACTTTCAGGGTTTACTCATTCTTTCATGCATTCAACATTTATTGAACATCTAATGAAAGCCGGATATTGGTTCCATGGCCAGGGAATATAGAAGAAAACCATTCAAACCAATCATCCAAAATTACCACTTTATACATATCTATTATAATAGGCACTATTATATGAGTCAATATTTATGAAATTCATACAACTACACTAAAAGTTGGACTAGAGATTTGTGGACAAATTGCACCACAGATTGAAAATAGAGCAAAAATAGAGAACTATAGTAGGCATCCAGTCTACGCGATCTCCTCTTCAAGGGGAACCTTCTTTGCACTGCTCTCTATTCAACACAGACCCTGTGGTAGACAAGCAAACACATCCAGATGGAAGCCACAGAAAAGCAGTGTCAACCTAAGAGCCGTCTGCATGCTTATCAGACACCTGTGTTTTTCCACTGTCCTCAAAACAATAGCCCTCCTCACTATGAACCTTTAAATCTGTAAGGAAATCAGGATTTTATCATTAGCATGGCTTCCTCATTAAGATTAATTCTTATGCAAACATTGCACTCTTCTCTCATCTACCATTTCTCTTCCCAATATTTCAGTTATGATCCAGAAATACTATGGAGGAGATCCCAGACATAAACAACTCATTTCTGTCTGAATTACACATTATTCCTCACAGAGTGATTGTATCCCATGCTGTTTGACTCTGTTCCACCCAATGCTCAAGTTCCTTTCTTTTGAGCTTATCCATGATGAATACTCTCTCTGTCCAGTCATTGCTTAGTAGCTGTCTTTTTTTTTAAGATTTATTTTATTTGTTTTTATTGGAAAGTCAAATATACAGAGAGGAGGAAAGACAGAGAGAAAGATCTTCCGTCCGATGATTCACTCCCCAAGTGACTGCAATGACCAGTGCTAGGCCGATCCAATGCCAGGAGCCAGGAACTTCTTCCAGGTCTCCCACGTGGGTGCAGAATCCCAGGGCTTTGGGCTGTCCTCGACTTCTTTCCCAGGCCACAAGTGGCGAGCTGGATGGGAAGTGGAGTGGCCGGGATTAGAACCGGTGCCCATATGGGATCCCGGGGCATTCAAGCCACTAGGCCACGCCACCAAGCCCAGTAGCTGTCTTGGTTATCAAAAGCATTCACTAGTTATTGCATTAGTAGCATTTGTATCACCTTGTTATGCTTAATAACGGCCCTGAGTAGAAGAGCAGTGGTGATGGCCATTTGACTATGACAAAGAGAAGCTATAAAGTGCTTACTCTAAGTGCAAAGTAGAAATTTTATTACTTTGGTCATGAGAGGACACCACACTCAGATAACTGTTATAATAGGATGTTTCATGTTTTATTTTATTATTAGTCATTATCAATGTATTATTTAGTTTTATAGAAGTTGTGAGCATAGTAAAAAAGCAGTGTATTTATGTCTGAGGTTTCAGACCACCTGCAGTGTCCTGGAACATATTTTCTACAGATGAGAAGGGAACTGCTCTCATTAGGTAATTATTTCTTGTCATTTTACTTCATTTTAATAATAGTAATATCCCCTTTTTGGCTATTTGATTCCTCAACATTTTGAGTCACGACCCTGAGAATTAGAAATTTTGTGAAACTATGCAAGGTCAGTCTGCAAATAGGGCGGGAGTCTAACAGGAGAGTCAGGTCTTCTCATCTCATGTTCTATGTTCTGAATCAAGGCATTCGGTGTTGTCCTTATATTCTTTTTTTTTTTTTAAGATTTATTTTATTTTTATTACAAAGCCGGATATACTGAGAGGAGGAGAGACAGAGAAAAAGTGGAGCTGCCGGGATTAGAACCAGAAGCCATATGGGATCAAGGCGAGGACCTTAGTCACCAGACCATGCCGCCGAGCCCTGTCCTTATATTCTGAAAGGAAGCAAAGATGAATAAGTCACGACCCTTGCCATCTAGAAGTTCACAATCTAATGTGCATTAACACAAACTGCTATGGAGACAGAACTACATTTTTATTGAGTAAAACCCCTAAGTCTAAACAGCAACAGAAAGCAATCTATAGGGTTCATATTACAGGAGATGACATGGCAGAGCACAGGCTATGCCCTGAGAGGTGGGAGTGGCTTCAAGGACTACAGACCATAGTTCATTCACAGGATCAGAAGCTGAGAATTCTGGCTAGTCATGATAATAAGCCTAAGTGATTTGGCCAGAATTGAAGTTGTTAATAAAAGCCAATAGAAGACCCATATCCTACTTCTTATCCTTTTCTCACATTGCATGTTCTCCAGAAGTGTCCTATTACCCTCTCCTTAATTTCATTATATTCAAGTATTCATGCAAAATTAGTTATTTCCAAGGAGCTGGGAAAATCAGGCTGTCTCTTCATGCTAGGTTCATGCTGGTCACATTAAAGGACTCAGCACAAAACAAGTGGACCCCGGGAAAGAAACTCCTCCTGTACTTCCTCATCCAGAGAATACACTTAGTATTGTTTTTAACCACAAAGAGACCATTGCCCTCCTGTTACACAACTGTTTCCTGGACATTTGAACACATACAACTTTCAAAAAACTTACCAGAAATAGCAGTAAAATGTAGGGTTTTTTGTGGTGCAAAGTATTTTGAGTTTCATCTTTTTTCATATTACATTTCTTTTTCTATTAACTTTTTGAGGATCCATCATAGACATGAATTTCAAAATCTTGGCACTTAATGAAGTTATCTTTGAATTCCATTTTCCACAGATACATAAAGCACTCTCTTAGGGTGTGTCGGCAGTCTGGCTGGGGCAGACACCATCTATTTTCTTCCTTTAAAGCTGGAGCTAAGAAAAAACACACTGTTAGGTTACAGTGGCTGACTTCCAGAGGAAATTGATGGATGGTAATAAACCATTCATTTATTTCCTCAGAGTGCTTATATGCTGAGACCCAGAGCTTGAATGCTATATCCTTACAGGTGACAATAAAACAAATCATGAAAGCAAGGTTAATGTATTTGACCTTTCCTACCAAAAAAAAAAAAAAAAAGAAAAGAAAAAAAAGAAAGAGAGGTCAGCTAGTGAACTTCAGCTATCGACTGATTTATGTTTCACTTGCACAAGGACATTGAGGAATCTAGCATCGGGGGAGGTGAAACCAACCATAACCAAGGAGAATGTCCCCTCGCTACAGAGGTGACTGCTGCCCACATAGCTGTCCTAGGCTTGAACCCCAGATCTAACTTTCACAAAGCCCTCATTGCTTCAGAGTTCTTGGGACAATGTCTATTCCAACCAACACCCAATACATCTGGCCAATCACAACACACTAGACAGATCCTCAAGCCATCGATGCTGCTGCCATCTCACTGTTCTCTTCAGCGTGATTGACAGGAAACCCCTCCAGATTCCATGGTCATATGATCTTTGGGCTAAGCAGTTTTGTACAGAGCGTGAAGACATCCTCACTCTCAACTCTTCAGGGCATTCACTAGTTCGAGTGCCAGCTTTCAAGCCTGAATTCTCCCTTTATTAGACCAGATGGACAGTAGAATACACTGATTCAGGAAGCAAATACTCCCTGGGCAACCATATCCCAGAAAAAAAAAAAAAATGAGAGATGGGCTATGAGGTGCAGAGACAAAGCCTTGCATGGGACAAAGAGTTTCTCAGTTGCTGTGGTTACGTTTGCTCCCAAACATTCTTGCACAGGAATCTTCATCCCCAAAATCACATTTAATGGTGTTTGAAAAGTAGGAATTTTTTTGGAGGTGACTGGTTTATGAGGCCTCTATACCTCTGGTGGACTGATCTATTCATGGATTAATGGGTTACAGAGGGAACAATCTTGTTATAAATGCTATCTCTGTCTAGCATGGCCTCAGTGTTGCCCCATGATATGCCCTACACTGGGTGACAATGCACCTGGAAGCCTTCTCCAGATGCCAGAGCATGCTCCCCAGATTTCCAGCTTCCAGGTCAGTGAGCTAAAGCAACCTTTTATCACTTGATCTGTAATACTCAGTTTACGAAGCAATAGAAACCATCTCATTAGCATGTAAGTTCTGTTCTGGACGTGTATGGGGTGGGTGTAGAAGGTACAAAGTGAGACCTTCAGACACAGACTGGGGATGACAGCATCAAATGTCAGTTCTTGACATTTAAAAGGAGCAGTGGGTACCATGACCAAAAGGGTCCCTGGTCTTCAAATGATTCAGCTCAAAATGATTGGAAGCAAATGTGAATGCAGCTGAGCATTCAGAGTCCAACAGTGTGGTTGTAATTATCTGGGGAAGCCAAATGCCACCCAGGGCCTGTTTCCCTCTGGTGATTCTGTGTTTCCAAACTGTTTGCCTGGGGCAAAGGAGGGAGTGACCAATGACCAGCATCCTTTGCCACATAAGCAGCAGCTGCAGGAAATGACAGCATGAGTGTTCCTTTAGAAGTACATTGTCCCAGGAGTCACTGAAGTAGCTCGAGGGCTGGACTGCTATACCGTCTTGGAAGAAAAGGGACTCAATAAGTATTCACGAGGGAGCCCCACCCTTCTGCACTCACAGCGGCAGTGGAACCAAGTGCCAGCAGCATAGGCTTCAGAGTTCCTCTCCCTGACTTGGGGTCAGGTACCATGCGTGAGCCACCTCCTTAACCTTCCTGGCCCCAGGGTTCTCGTAATTAATCTGAAATATAAAATTCTCCAAATCTGAAGTTCTGTAAGCAGGGACCACAATGCCACAAGTGAAAAGTGCCATAGCTGACTCCACAGAACAGGTTGATGTCAAAACACAGGTGCACATGACAGATGGTATAGAGCTCTTTTCAGGGGCAATTGATCACTCAATTGGTTAGTCCCCTGCCTGCAATTGCCAGCACCCCACATGGTCACTGCTCCACTTCCTAACCAGCTCCCTGCTTACGCCTAGGAAAGCAGCAGAGGCTGGCCCAAAGCTTTTGAATCCTACACCAACATGGGAAACCTGGAAGAAGGCCCCTAGCTTTGAATTGGCTCTTGTTGACCATTGTGTCTGTTAGGGCGTGGACCAGCAAGTGAAAGATCATTCTGTGTGTTTCCTTCCCTCTGTAAATCTGCCTTTCCAACAAAATGATTCTATTTTAAAAAATTAGAAATGCTTCCTTCAGGCTATGTGAATAAAGTACCTGTGTAACATAACTGAATTTATGCTGATACTTGGGTCTCAACCTGACAAGAGACCTCACTGTGTACATTCAAATATCCCCAAATCCAAAATCAGAAACTCTGCTGATTTCAAATGTTTCTGATTAGGTGTATTCAAGCCACACTCATGGTATCACAATATCAACAGCTGAAACAAATAAGAAAGGTGTTCAGAGCTCTCATTCCAATGCATAAATATGTAGATGCCCTGGTTAACAAAGTTCCCCAGTTGTGCCACTTCTGAATACTTTCTTAGGAATAACTATTAATAACAGGATGGGCTGCTTCACCACCCTCCTCAGGATGAGTCTCTAGAAGATGTTCAGCTTATAGATAACCCAGGTTTCAGCAGTCCCAGGTTTGCTCCAAGGCACCAGGGTCCCCTCAGGAAGCCCATCAACCCAGGTTATGGAAGCTACAACACCTCTACCCAGGAATGAGCAGAAAGGCTCCCAGGTACTCTTCATGGGAGGATCATAGGACTCAGGGCCCAAGGAGCAATGGACGCCAGCTGAATGCAATGAGATCCTCAGGTTGTCATGGGGCAAAAGCGGGGAGAGCAGCTAGAGGCTCCCCAAAGGCAGGGCGTTCCCATGGTGACATGAGCTTACTGTCTCTCCACCGTCTAGTCTGAAAAATGAAGAGGTCTTGGCTAGAGCAACCTGTCTTCTTCATAGAAGACACACTAAGGACTTCAGTAGATGCCTGAGATCATAAGCGATAATAAAGCTTAGAGAGGTCGTGAATTAGTCTGCTTTTCATCACTTGATCATGCCCAAAAGGAGATGGGTGAGAAGGGAAAGGTTTCTTTTGGGCCTGCAGGAGGCCCCATTAGGCTAGCACCTGCTCTAGCAGGTGCTGAGCAAAGAACATATGTGAGCAGAGAAGCAGAGAGAGGTCCTAGGCATTCATAACTCTGCTTAGAACCAGCTCCCCAGAGCAGCCCCAGGTGACCTAAGGACCTCACACTGGCGCAGCCTTCAGGCACACTGATTAGGTCCATCCAGTATCCCCTCTTTACCACTCACCTCTTACTATAAAATTCAGTCTAAACAGCTTCATGAGTTTGGGGGCATGTTCTGCTCAATAGATCAAAGGTGGGCTTCAAAAAGTCGACGGAAAAATGGAATTAAACTCTTTTTTTTTATACAGAACTGCTTTGAAATCCAGGTGTAGTATTTTCCATGAACATTTTGATGATCTTTTGTGTGTGGACTATCTTCTTGTCCTCTACATACATGTCCATGATCAAGTTTGCAAGTTAGGCATGGTGAGACAGTAGCATCAATCATACAGAGCAATAACAAAATAATATACTAAGACAGTGCAGTAGAAGTTATTAAAACTTTGAGCTTTTTCCCTATAGTTTTCCATTTATAATTCTGACATTTGTTGATGTCTGGTAACAGAAAATATAGTGTTAAGAGGAAACATTTCTAGTAATATGACCCACATTATGACACACAGAATAGAAAGCTGACAAAATTATCATGGGAAAGTTAAATCTGAAAAAAAAAAGTTAAATCTGGGCCTCTGCTCCTCCCTGTTTGACAGGCAGCCACTGCCACATCTTGTGCAGTGCCAGTGCATCCCTGAGAGACAATGATGAAGGTCAGAGAGAATAACTGCCTGCATCAGGTGCCTAATTACCAGGGATGCTGCTACCTCTGACAAAGTGGACATTGTGGCCATCAGTGATCTATTCATTGACTTCCGCTACATAGTCTACATGATCCAGTATTATTCTACCGATAGCAAGTTCCACAACACAATCCAGGCCAAGAATAGCAAGCTTGTTATCAATGGGACAGCCAGGAGTGAGGTCCCACCAATATCAACTGGGGCAATGCTGGTGCCCAGTACGTGGTGGAGTCCAGGGGTGTTTTCACCACCAAGGAGCTGGCTGGGGCTCACTTAAAGGGTAGGGTCAAGAGGATCATCATCTCTGCCAATTTCCCCAAGTTTGTGATGGGCATGAGCCATGAGCAATATGAAAACTCTAAAAGATGGTCAACAGCACCTCCTGCAGTACCAACTGGTCCAGGTCATCCATCACAACTTCAGTACCTTGGAGGAACTCGTGATCATGTTACACACCAACACTGCCACCCATAATACCATGAATGACCCCTCCAGGGAGCTGTGGCATGCCCAGAGCATCATCCTGGCCTTGACTAGTGCTATCAAAGCTGTGGCAAGGTCATTGCTGAGCTGAATGGGAACTTTATCAGAATGGCCTTTGGAAAGGGCCTTTTCCATCTAATGCCCAGTTGGATATTGTGGTTGGCCATGACCCAGTAGGAGGTAGATGCCCTGAACCTGAGTTCCCTCACTCCTGCTTCACTTACATAACCTGGTGTAACTGACCTGATGACAGGGAGGTATCTGTAAGGATTGGATCACAGTTTGATAGCGGCTACACAGATTGATGAATGGCACCAAAAGGAAGATGATGGTAAACAAACTGGTGAGTCATGACCCGTTAGCAGGTAGATGCTCTGAATCTGAGCTTCTGCTTCGCCTCTCACACTCATTTAACTCACATAAGTACATGGGGGCTGTCTTGGTGACAGGCAGCATTCTGACTGGCTGAGTATTGTTTGACTTCATGGGGTTCTGTGGCCATACAAACTGGCCAATCAACAGCTGCTTGGTTATAATGACCCAGAATCCTGCCACCTCTGTGTTCTTGAAATGCCATGGTGACAGGCAGGCTCTTTGGACTAGTGCAAAAAGGTGGTAATTGGTTCAAGCTCTGCTTTCTGTTGTCTTTCTCATTCCAAGCCCTGGCAGGGAAGATGCTCAGACTCCATGGAAGCCAGCAGATTCTGAGTGTAAGGGGCTGGGTGTCACTTGAGTGAGGGTGTGCTTCAGGTAAGAATACAGTGAACCCTTGGATTTTTTCAAACTTTTGTTATTAAAGTATTTAATGTTTTCATTGATTAAAATACTTGTATGTTTTCCATGAGCCAAAGTAAATATAGTTCTCCATAGAGATGGTGTTTCGAAGTATGTATGTCATCTACAACAGCCATGTCAAGCTAATTCACATAGTTATCACCTCATTGACATTTAATAACCAACCTCTTGGTGAGTTTCCCTGAATAGAATACAGTGTCATGAAATAATCTCACCATATTGTAAGACAGGTTACTTTAATTGATTCTTTCTATGTGAATGAAGGTTGGTATCCCCTGGCAAACAGGGCTTCAAAACCATCTAGTCAGTTTGTCTTCACATGGGTATGTGATTTGGTGACAATAGTTATGTTTGGCCTTATGTTTCATGTTCCAGGTCAGTCTTTGTCTTTTCCATTGAGACCCATCTTAGTGTGCTAATATACTTTGATATATTATAGATATATTAATATTCTAGCAATAGATGTATTGCTACTGTCTTCTAGTTTAGACTTCCATTTTCATTATCCTTATAGTAACTTTGGAAGAATATTTCCATAACTAAGTCCCACAAAGCCTTACTGTACCAGCTAGGTACAGTTAGCCTAAATGGAATCCAGATCCAAGGGGAATGTTTTGCACCCACGTGATGGTGCCCCATGTGTCAAGTGGCCATTTGCTAAGTGAACCAAGGAGGACACAGATGTGTAGGAAAGTTTGTGTATGTTGGACTTTGAGAGAATCCCAGTAGTAGCTGTAGCAAATTGTTGGCATTGACAAGGGCTGGTGCATAAGATTGGAGAAAAGCATGATTAGAACAGGATCTACCTTCAATACAGATGACAGCAGCACAAACATATAAGGGAAAGAGCCCCAGGGAGTCTATATCAGTTCCTGAAGAAAACACCACTTCATCAAAACCGTAAAATCCACCTTAGGAAAATGTTGGATTTTCTACCTTTATCTATGCCTATGTTCCATGATGTACTTAAACAGCACAATAGTAATTGTAACCATAATTAGAAGCATAATACTACTGTAAAATGGGGGGTGGAGTAAGGGAATGATGGGGAGAAAATGAAGGGAAAAGGTGAACTCCCTATACCTACAAATAGAGAATGTGTGTGTGTGTTTTCCAGAACTTAAGATATACTATGGAATAATAAAAATAAAAAAAATCTGATAATGGCACAGAAACAGAAAAAAAGATTAATGGTACAGAATGAAAACTCACAGGTGTGTTCAGACATGCACAGCCAAGTAACTTTAGCAAAAAGAATTGAAAATATCAGAGCTGACAATCATATACATTGATGACTGACCAATGGTCAATAGCTGAATTTTGTTAACAGCGAGAATTGTAAAGACTGAACGTCATGAAGTCATAGGAAAGGGTCGTTTGAAACAGGGTGTAGTTTACCTGCTAGCAGCAAAATAGTGTCAATCAGTAAAATAGAGGTTCCTCTAGCAGGAGAGCTCAGGAGAAATGGAGGGCTGAAAAGGGTCTTTCAGAAAAAGGATGAAGGAACATTTTCAAAAATGTGGTAAAGCATTCTATGATGTATATGGCACAGAACTAAAAATAACTCTTCTAGAGATAGCAGTCCAGAGAAGGTTGCAGGGACATGAGAAGGACAACAGGAATAAAACAATACTAAAAATCGATGATTCTAGCACACTCAGGCTGTTGAAGTAAAATGTACAGACAGGGTCTGTACATTTACAGGAGCAAACACGTGTTTGTTACAATGCTGGAGGTTGACAAGTCCAAGACAGAAGTCCTGGTCAAATTGTTGACCTGAAGAGGGTTACATTTTCCAGAAGGGTGGTCTGCTGTTCCCTGCTTGGCAGAAAGAGGAAGGGAACAGATAAATGCTGAAGGGAAGTTCTTTCATAAACTCTGATCTCATTCTAAGGGAGGACCCTGAATGACCTAAGCATTTCTTACAGCCCCAGTGATAACTATTATATTGGAGCACCTGAATCTTGGAGGGGCACGCTTGCAAAAACACAGCAGTGACTAAGCAGAAACCCCAGGGCTGAAGAACACAATAACTGAGTGATCAGAGTAGGCATGACCAAAACAGGACAAAGGGCCAGGGAACTGCAGGGCAGGTCAGTCAAAGCCACTGAGTTAGAGCAGAACAAGAAATGATAGGAGTCAATTGTTGGCTCCATGCTATCTGCACAGGAGAGCCACAATGAGTTTCCATCATCTGGCTCTGGTCGGTCCAGTCCTGGTCAAGTGTCAACAGTTAGAAAGTGACCCCGAGATTGGGACATTATCCTCTTTCTTTCTCTTTCTCCTTTCAAGGACATAAACACATTTTAAAATTCCAACTTTATACCACAATGAACTAGAAAAAGAAAAAAAATTAAGGAACTATAAAGATTATAGAGCAAAAATAAATGAAGTAGAAAAATCCATGAGACCGAGTTGTCCTATAAACTCAAAAACAAAATTAAAATTAAAAAAAACCACTAGGGAGACTAAAAAAGAGCCTAATAAATAGGCTTAGAAATAAAATGAGATATTAGAACTGATATCATAGAAATACAAAAGATCATTACTACTATTTACTATTTATTTGTGTTAAAATGGATAAATTATTAGAAACTTAAAACTTACAAAAGTGAAGCATGAAGACATAGAAAGCCTGAACAGATTCACAATTAGCTGGGAGATTTATTCAGGAACCCATGTCTCCTAGCAAAAGACCAAAAGACCAGTGACTTTGCCTTCTGAAAATTACCAAGCATCCAAGAATAATTAGGAGCAAAACTTCTTTTCATTTTGTAGAAGATTAATTAATTAACTAACCAATTAATTGGAATGGCAGAAAGAAGGAAAGCATGATCTTGCATTTGCTATATAACATGTCACTGTATCACATATATACTTATGCAATATATACACATATAATTTTGTGTTTTCCCTGCTTTAAAGCAAACATATTTGAAAAATTTTTAAAAAAGAGGAAGTAAGGGAGGGAGGAAGGGAGGGAGGGAGGGAGGAAGGAAGGAAGGAAGAGAAAGAAAGAAACGAGGGAGGAAAGGAAGGGGATGTGGGAGAGGGAAAGGGAGGGGAGGGCAGAGGAGAAGAGAGAGTAGAAGAAAAGAAGGAAGGACAAACTCATTCTTCACATGGCTCTGGTTAACTGGAGAGCATGTGAGCTGAAACCTTCATTCACACCTCTTGTGCTTTTTTTTTTTTTAATGGGAGCAGGAACCTCTAGCTTTCTGGACTTCCCTTTGCGTGGAATGTTAGCATTTCAACTGAGCTAGGATTCCCTAGACTGCGACAGGGACCCAGGAGGGAAAATTGAAGCCTCATGGACTGCTCAGGCCTGAGTCTGCATAGTTGGACCTTGCGATGCTGAGGCAGGGGATCCCTGCATGGCAACTGGGCTGCTCTGAGAGTCAGCTTGGGTGCATGGTGTCTAGGACCAGCCCTGATGTACCCTGCAACTATATTGCCCTTACATAGGCAACTTTTCCTTAATGGAAAGCTAGAATGGAAGAAGTGTCCTGGTAAGAATTGTCCTAGGGCATTCATAGGTTCCTTTTCTGAGAAAAGAAATTGTGTTTTCTGCTAATGAAAATCCTGAGAGCAGCAGGTTCCTGCCATACTTGTAGGAGACCTTGGATTGAGTCACCAGCTTTCAGTTTTCTCCTGACCTGGCCCCAGCTACTGTGAGCAATACTTGGGAGCACCCTTCTCTCTCTCAGTTAATATAGTTTTTCTTAATTGAAAAGCTAGCTAGCATCCCCAAATTCTACTACTAGGTATATATCTAGTTCAGATAGGAAAATGCTCGCAGAATGACTATTCACATAATCTAAAGCTGGGAAAGGCCTGAATGTCCATCTGTGGATGCATGGACAGACACGTTACAGTATCTAAATAGAAGGTTATCCATCATGAAAGAGAATGAAGTACCAATAGTAAAGATCAATGCGGTGATGACACAACATTGTTTAGAAACTTCTTGAAAATATATGTAAGTGAAACCATCCAGGCACAGAAGGTCTCACATTGCACAATTCCATTCATCTGTGAATCTAAAAGACATTGCTATCCAGAGACACCCTTGTTGATCTCAGGGTATGGGGGGGAACTACCCTGGTAAGAAATTTTACTTGGCATCTTAAAATTATGCGCAGATGATGGTTACACAACCTTCAGAATGTATTGCATGCCACTAAATTGTTCCTGTTAAAACACTTCTTTTTGCTTCCTATTAACGTCATACCAGTTGACTATCTGGTAATTGAGTAAAGGAGAGAAAGAGACGAATCTTCTATCCATTTGTTCATTCTTAAATTGACCACAACAGTGAGGAAGAGCCAGACTGAAGTGAGGAAACAGCAGCTCTGTACTGGTCTCCCACATGTATGCAGGTGTCCACGCATGTGGGACATCTTTTGCTGCTTCTCACATGTATTAATAGAGTTGGGCAGGAAGAGGGATAGCTATGGCTGCATCTAGCACTCTCACAAGGGATGGGGGGCATCACAAACTCTGGCTTATCCCACTGTGCAGTGATGCCCTCCCACAACAGTTGTTAAAGAGAAACAAGAAAGATCTTCATGCAGACAGAACTTTCTTATAGGCTGACTGTGGTCCTGAGCACAAGGACCCATGCGTTAGCCACGCATTGTACAGAACTAAATGTGTGCACACACACACACACACACACATACACACACAATATTGGGAAAATTTAATTAAGACGTCTGTGTGGCACTCACTTCAGTGTCCATGCTATGACATTGTACTGCGATTTTCAAAAATGTTCCCTTGGATAAATTGGAAAAATAGTACATAGGTTGTATTTGTGTCTGTTTCTCTCTTTCTCTTTTACAAGATTTAATTATTTTCATTGGAAAGACTGATTTACAGAGTGAAGTAGAGACAGAGAGGAAGATCTTCCATCCAATCGCTCACTCCCCAAGTGGCAGCAACAGCCAAAACTGAGCTGATCTGAAGACAGGAGCCAGAACTTAATCCAGGTCTCCCACGTGGGTGCAGGGCCGTCCTCGATTGTTTTCCCAAGCTATAAGCACAGAGTTGGAGGGGAAGCTGGGCAGTTAGGACAAGAACCAGTGCCCATGTGGGATCCAGGCATGCATGGCAAGGACTTCAGCCACTAGGCTACCATGCTGGGCCCTCTGTTGGTTATCTCTTAAGCTGCATGTGAATCCACAATCATCTTAAAATCAAAGTAGCATGGTAAAGGGATGTGGCATCGCAGTTAAAGCTATTGCCTTGTATCCCGTACTGGTGACATTTTATGTCATAACTGCTCTAGTTTCAATCCAATCCCCCTTCTGATGGCCTGGGAAAAAGGAGCAGAGGGTGACCCAAGTGTTTGTGACCCTCCTACTCATGAGACCTGGAAGAAACTCTTGACTGCTACTTTCAGTTCTGCTCTGGCTTGGCCATTGTGGCCTTTCTATAACTCTTTCAAACAAACAAACAAACAAACAAATCTTTAAAAATAGATGCAAAAAGCCTCTTCTTCCAAGATTGAATAACCCTACACTTAGGGGCTACAGGGAAATGAGAGAATTGGTCTGGCTACCATCTTTCACAATAAAGTGCCCAATGCATCTGCTGATAAGATCTCCAGCAAATTTAAGAAGCCTCTTGTGAGTCACTGCCCACTGCATCTGCCAATTTTGTTCAATTTTTGTCCAGTTGCTGAATTTTACATTTTTCTCTCTACACAGGCATTACTCCAGGCTCATGATATTGCTTCCTATTTCAGGCTCAAATATTTTAATATAATTCAGTGTTGCAGTTTAATACTCAGCTGGGGTACCATTGCATCTGCCTCATTCACACATGGCACTTGGGGGAAAAATATATACACGTTTATTATATTACTTTCTCAGTTCCCCACTCATGGGAAAATAAAGTCATGAAGAAAACTGGTTTTTAGGCATATGTTTTTTAAAATGATATAAAGGCAGGCTGATTGTTCAGTGCGTATTTAAGTGAGTAGAGGACACTGACTCCTGCTCTCTGATGGGAGATACTCATCTGAGTGTCTGGAGAGCAGTGATTCAATTGTTAGGTGACCCCAGCACACCACTTCCTCTCCCCTGACATTACTTCTCTTATTTATACTCTGTGGAAGGTGAATTGGTTCTTTACAAAAGCCCTTTGCAGCAGTGTCCAGGTTATAAAATATGACAAACCAAACAAACAAGCTAAGCCACTGAAGGGTAGGTAAGGACTGCATCAGTCTACATCAATTTGAGATCAACTGACAACATGATTTCATTTCTTTTGCCTTATGCATTCCATATATCCTAATATTTGGATCTCCCTTAACTGGTTATTAACATATTTGTCATTTCCTAGAGAAAAGACTAGTATTTTTTTTTTGGTAGTTCATCTCAGGGTACTTATTATTCAAAATTATTATTTTTTTAAGATTTATTTTATTTCTATTACAAAGTCAGATATACTGAGAGGAGGAGAGATAGAGAGGAAGTGGAGCTGCCGGGATTAGAACCAGCGGCCATATGGGATCAAGGCGAGGACCTTAGCCACTAGGCCTCACTGCCGAGCCCCAAAATTGTTATTTTTAAAGAATTATTTCCATTTGTGGTTGTTCACTGCATGTCTGTGGAAAGGCAATTAATTTTGTATCTTGATCTTGCATTCTGTAAAATTGCTAAATTCAGCCATTTTTTAAAGATTTATTTTTATTTTAATACAAAGTCAGATATACAAAGAGGAGGAGAGACAGAGAGGAAGATCTTCCATCTGATGATTCAATCCCCAAGTGAGCGCAACGGGCCGGTGCTGTGCTGATCCGAAGCCGGGAACCAGGAAGTCTTCCGGGTCTCCCACGCGTGTGTGCAGGGTCCCAAATCTTTGGGCCATCCTTGACTGCTTTCCCAGGCCACAAGCAGGGAGCTGGATGGGAAGTGGAGCTGCTAGGATTAGAACTGGCGCCCATATGGGATCCCGGTGCGTTTAAGGGGAGGACTTTAGCCACTAGGCCACGGTGCCAGGCCCAATTCAGCTAATTCTAATGTTCACTAAAGATAGTTGCATTCTTCTTACCCAATCTGCACACATTTATGTCATTTCAGAAGTAGCCTTGAAAAGGAAGCTTTCTCTCATCACTTTACATGGGAATTATATCCCAAGAAGGGACTTGGGGCTATTTCCCCTGAAAAGAAGACTTAACAAGCATCCTTCTAGTCAATAAGAATTTCCTTTAGCATTTCCTTAATGTATGGGGTGGGGAACCCTGTGTTCCGTCCCTGTCATTGACACTGACGATGACAGAATGGTCACAGATGCCCAGACTAACTCAGTGTCATTGAGACAACACAGGATTCTACAGTTAAACTGTGGAGCAATGTAGGATCTGAGCAGACCAGGTTATGAGATTGAGACCAGGATTTATTAAGATAACAATGACTAATGATGCTTGGGCTTTATCTTGGAGATTGTATGGGATTTTCTCTGTGTAGTTAGCTTACTCCACTTTCCCAAACTAATACCATGACAATATTGCTGTACATCACATGGCCCTCCACAAAACTGGTAATCTTGACATGGCCAGACTAGGAGGTAGTCCAGCCAAGCAAGGCCATGCCTCCATGATGTGTCTGCCTTTAATTCTCAAAAAAGTGCAGTGCTTCTCAGCTGTAGTCAATGGCCTAGATTTTCCTGCACTTAGGTGTTACACTGCTGGGAGAAAAGCAGCTCATAGCTGGTGAGCATCCTGAGCCTGGTTAATGACTAATTTCTTGTGTTAACTATACCAATGTGTCAGCATACTCACCTATTTTTTAGGATGTCTTGGTGGCAGGTGAGGGCACACTAGGAGACAGGACTTGGGGACCTGCACACAAGTGTGTGTAGGCACAGGACTGGCACAGGACATCTTTAGAGGTCCAGGCATGGGGTTGCTCAGGATAGAGGGTCAGGAGATGTGTGGGATGGAGGAATGATGAGAGAGAGTATGACAGGTGATGAGTGACTTCTAGAGGACTTTCACCAACCAGGATACTGCACTTGCAGGTAAATGAGGAGGCTGTGACTGGGTGGTTTAGAGGAGGGAGACTACAGGACCTTTGGGTCCAAATACATCTACCCAAGTGGGAGATATGAGCTAGTATTGTTGGCATCAACCACCACTTACCAGCACACATAAAACCCATGGCTAAGGGAGCCTGCCTAATAAGCTAAAAACACAGTAACCTCCATGGAGTGTTGGGACAGGGGGGGTGAACCATATTACACTGGGCAATGGTACTAACCAGATCACTGGAGAACTGGGTCTTGGAGCAGATTTAGTGGGGGACTTGGGACTCACCACTGTGGGTGAGCCAAATAAGCTGCGTTGTTTGAGGGTTGAAGGGGGAGTGGAAGTGATGTGCTGAGCTAGGTTTAAGTATGGAATTCAAAAACAGTCATGGATAATGGCATCGGGAACAAGCCGGCTCGTCCTAGGCTGCAGTACCAGCAGGCACACCCAAGAATCAAATGTGGGACAAGCGGCATTACAAAATCCACCTTTTCATATAAAAACCAGAATTGAGGGGCAGATTTTGCTGAGTAAGGGCCCAGTACCCATTGGCACATGTGAGATCTGTGTCTAGGAATAGGCCTGGTGGATAAAAATGGGAAACTCTCCTGGGGAGTGGTTATTATCACTAATAAGGGTATGAATTAGCACTGGATGTTGGTCAGGCGGGGCATGGCTGTTTCACTTGGTAGCAGGTGTGTGGGTTGGCTCTGTAGGGGGTAGGATGGTCATGGCTAGGCCAAACCATAGCACACTAATATGTACACAAACCAGGATGGGGGCAGACCATGATTGGCTAGGCTAGGCTAGGTTAACACACCTTCCAGTTTGCATGAAAACAAGAAATGGGAGCAGGCTGTTCAGGGCTATGCAGAAGCACCCTTGAGTGAGAGTCGGGACTGGGAGTTGGCCAGGGAAGACCAGGCTGCAAATTGACAAAGGACTATCTGGGTAATGGATTCTGCCAGGTTGGGTCAGAGCAATCACTGGGATGCACAAGATCTGTGGCTATGAGTAAGCACCGTCAAGGATCAAGAGAATGCCTTTGCTGGGTGTGGTTCCCATTAGTGAGCATGAGAGATGGAATGGGAGTAGCAAACCGAGATGGACAATGACTGCAGCATCTCTTGACATGGGTGTGGACTGGATCTGGAGTGTGCCAGACTGGGATAGGCTCCAGAACCTGCAGGTGCTCCCAAAAGCAAAGGTAGGTGTAGAAGAGACTAGGCTAGGTCTTTGCACTTGCTGACCAATGCAAGAGCTGGGTCTGGGGTTGGATCATGCAGTGCTGGGCTGTAGCACCCAACAGTAACAGCTGCAATGGGTGCGCGCTGGTCAAGCAAGGCCACTGTTCCTGCTAGGACAGGAGGTGGGCCAAGGACCCACTGTTGTGCATGAGAACTGCCACTGGGTTGTGATCTGATAGAGGAGCTTGGGGAACTCCTCTGTCAGGACACAGTCCTTGCAAACGAGCATGAGAACCAAGGCAAGGAGCAGCCTAAACTAAACAAGGCTACAGTAACATTCTGCATACATGTGGGTCAGTACTGGGGACAGGTCAGGCTGGGCCAGTTCATAGCACCCAGTGGCAAGTGTGAGAATGAGGACAGGGTATAGGACAGGCCAGGTTGGCACAATGCCAGTCAATTCACATTAGGGCTGGGCCTGGGGGTTGGCTGGGCTAGGTACCTGCCAGCCTGAGCTGGAAGTGGAGGCAGGCCAGGCCAAGCCAGGCTACAGCACCTGCAGGTGTATGCTGAGGTGAGGTAAGTCTTGTCAGACTGGGCTACAGCATACATCAGCTCATGTGAGACCTGGCGCAGGGTCCTGGGAGCCTGAGGAGGCTCCCCAGCTTGGTCACTGCTCCTACTTGTGAATGTGAGAGCTGGTACTGGTGGCAGACCTGGCTGGGAAGAACTATAACAAACAGGCATGCATGTCAGCTCCATTATGGGGAGAGTCAGGCTTGGCTAACTGACCATATCCATTGGTGCATGCATGGGCCATAGTAAGTGCAGGCTGGTTGTGTTTTGCCACAGCATCATCTGACACGTTCTGGGACTTGGGGCAAGTTCAGTCAGACAAGATTGTAGAACCACCTAGAAATTGTAACATCTGGGGCTGGGAGTGGGTCCAGTAGCAAAACTGTGGGTACCTTTCTGATGTGCTGCAACTCTCACTGGTGAACATGAGAACCAGGGATGTGGAAGGGCCTGGGTGTACTCATGATGGCATCTGCCAGTGTGTCTGGGCTGGATAGTGGCATTGGTTGAGTTAAGTAGGCTCCGATCCATTGGTGCATATGAGAGCTGAATGGGATGTGGAACAGACTGGACCAGCCTGCTGCATATGCTGGCATACATAGGAACCAAGACTGGGGTCTGGTTTAATGGGAGTTACTGGGGATCTCACTGACTCGGCTACAGTTTCTTCTGGTGTATGTGAGGTCAGTGTGTGGTGGGCAGAGTTAGGCTGTGCCACAGCACCATTGTATTGAGTATGAAATGGGACTGAGGACAGAACTGACCAGGTGACTGCAACCACCAGAGTGTATATAAACCGAGGTGGGTGATGGACTGATCCATACCTTACGCTGGCTGGCACACACAAAAGTTAGGGTTGTAGTTACCTCTGATGAGTTCTCTTTGGGGTCTCTCCCAACTAGGTCATTAGACTCAGAACTTGAATTGCGATGAAAATCACAGAGTCTGTGGTCTGCCCATAGAATACATTTGTCACAACTGGGTCTCCAGAGTTGCTAATAAGGCCTGTGTGGTGGGTAGCATGTGCAGGTTCTCAGGGACACATGACAGCCAGTCCACAGGGCGCAGAGAATATTTAATATTTAATACCATGGAAAGCAGAAAAACTGGACAGCTCTCCCAGACAAGTATATGGGTAATTGTGACTCTGAGGTAGACTATTTTAGTCAATGGACCTCAGAAGTATTTTCTCAACCTTGGAAAAAATTAAGAGCATCTCAGAACTACTGAACCCACTTAAGCAGTATAATCAGAATATGCTCCACATCAGGGACCCTGGGATGACATGGGGTGATCTTCCCACACTCCTGGGTACTGATGCAATTGGGTTGCTGGGTGTGGCCCTCTCCTTTTCTCTGCATTTTCCCCTAGATACCAGAAAAAAAGGCGATTGGAGGCAGTTGTCTCATCTACTTTACACCATTCCTTGACCCTCCATATCCTAACTGGTGATCCACATGGGTATGCATTCTTCTCAATTATGTAAACATCAGGAAAAATAAATTGAATTTATTATTTCAAAAATACTGTGCTACTCATTCTCGCCCAAGAAATGAAGCCTGGCACCTAGGTACAGCCCCGGAGCCAACCTGTACTCCAGTATATTCTCAAGCCTCCTCCAATGCAGCTTGACTTGAACCCTGGGTGTGACCGGTGCTACCTTGGTTGTACATTCACTCAGGTCCCAGAGGCGAGTGCGAGGAGACTCCCTTTCATGCAGGGCATCACTCAGCTCTGAAATCTCCACACACAATGTACCTGGGATCCTCATGTGCTGAATGTGGGGTTCACCAGCAGCCCTAGTTCAGAACACTTGCTTTCCTTGCAGGTAGTTTCATTATCTCAAACTTGTCTTCTTTGTGACCACTAATTAAAGCATCGTGCCAGCAGAAAGCAGGGGTTGTGTCTTATAATAATTCTTACTTTCCCATCCAGCTGTGATTCTTCTGAGTCTAACTGGAACAAGGGGATTAAGTAGAGGGAAAATGAACCTACAGTCAAGGACATTCTCTTATTACAGAAAGACACACACACACACACTCTCTCTTTCTCTCATACACACACACAGACACACACAGAGGAAGGAGCATCACTGGGATGTGATACTAGACAATAAGGGTTTCTTTGAGCAGCTCCTGCTTGAGCCATTTTTGTCAATGCCCCAATTCAGGTGAACCTGTCTGTATGTGGCTGGAGGTCAGAGGGTGCTACATGAGGGGGTGCCTGGGACTGCTCCTCCTTCCCCAGCTCCCTGGTATCAGACTGTTAATGCACAATGAATGCCTAGGGCATGGGCTAAAACCTTTCCTTGTCTCCCATGTCCAGGCAAAGGGATCCTTTTGTATTCATCTCAAGCTGCTTGCCCTGAATATCCAGCTCCTGGAATGACCCTGAGATGAACATACCTGGGGGCTGGAAGCCTGTATCTGCAGGAGTAGGCAACCTGGGGGCTGGTAGGAAAACCTCAAGGTTACCTGTCTCCAATCCGCTTTCATCCTTGGAGGAGGTGAGAGGCAGCAAGAGTACAGATTCTATATTCAGGCACAGTGATCAAGTAGCAGACTCCTTCCTGGCCAGCTCAGCTGGGACTGGGACGTAGCTGCTTAGCAACTCAGATTTTCTATGCCCAAGGAAAGAGCTATTGTCAGTAAGGGGAATCCAGCAGTTACCCTCCCAGGCTGGGTGGATGAAATGTCACTGCTTACATCCTGTGTGACCTCAGCAATTCGGCTTGTCCAGAATGGAGTCCATGAAGGCACCCATCTCAGGTCTGTGCTGTGGATTAAGTGGCCATTCATTCAAATGCCTGGTGTGTTACATCTGCTAGGTCATCTCTGCCTGTATGCTATTTGCCACAATGAGTTGCTGAAGTGGGAGCCCCAGTCTTGCTGACCCAGTAGAAGTTTGGAGAATGCCTGCTGTAGAAATGGCAGAAGTCCTCTCTTCTGGTGGCAATGCAGGTACCCTTGTCTGTGGAACATGGTGTACAGATGCTCATTGTGGCCACAAAGGACATCCCAGGGAAAACATCAGGCCAGTGGGGATGAAAAGGAGAAATGTTTGGGGACAGAATGTCATCTGCAAAGAATGACTGCTGCTGGGCCTTGGTGGAGACTGAATGCTAGTATACCATCTACCAAACTAATGAGGAAACCTTAGCAGTGATCACAAACTCCACATTGACTCATCAAGCGACAAGACCAGATACACGTGGTAACAGCCCATCCTCAGTGGGAAGTGGCATGGGGAAGATTCAATACAGGCCTTTCAATCCTTAACATCACACCTAAGGCAGAGGCACCTTAATGCAACCAAACTCTAACATCCTACAGAAAAAAATATCCCCTTCTCCCCAACCCCTGCAAAAAGTCAAACCAGGCTCATGAAAACTCCTGGAGATGACACTTGTATGAAGTCAAGCATACAAGGTGCCAAGTCCACAGGCAGCAAGTCAGCATGGTTCACACTGTATGTGTGGAGAACAGGACCTGAGGCTCTGTTAACAACAGAATACGATGAAATGGAGCTGCTGGGGCTTCTGGGAGTTCACCTTCTACTGTGCAGTGTTCCTTGAACAGTTGATTTAATCCTGTGGCCGGGAGGTCCTCAGAAAGATGTATTAATGTATTGGCATTTAGATTAATGGAGGTCAAGACATGCTAACCAAATATAATTAACATTAACCAACCAGACACTTGCTCTCCTTGTGCCCACAGGGTAGTGGAGAAAATTTATATTTCTCTGCAAACACGTGAGTATTTTGGAAACCACCCAGTTTCAGAGCAACCATTTTACTACCTGCAGTCAGGGGAGGAGAAGGGAAAAGCATGGATTAGCAGCATTTGAAAGACTGTATTCAAGTTTTAGAAACAGTTTCCTGACTTATTCTGTATATTTGATAATATAACAGTCTTGGAAGACTGCCGAGAGACAGCAACGCAAATGGAAAAAGATGAATCAAAAGACAGGTAAGGGTTTCCAGCTAAGTTGACTGATAGCAACCACAGTGTGTGTCTCCCTGAACACTGTCTGAAAACAGAAGACAAACTGTCAAAATTAGGCTGCCCCTGTGGTGAAGGAGGTTGGGCCACCACTTGGCATGCCAGCAGCCCCTGTCAGAGCACTGGAAACTAGCAGCTGGAGGTCCAAGTAACTGTGTAATGGTGTCCCTGCACCCATGTAGAAGACCTGCATGGAGATCCCAGATCCGGGCCTCAGTCCAGCCCCAGGAGAGTGACAGGTAAAGAAATCCCTTCTCTCTCTCTCTCTCTCTCTCATTCTCTGTCTTTCCAACAAAAAGACTTTTAAGGAAAACACAGAAACACATAGATCAAATCATCAGGTTGTACAATTTGTAGAGAATACAATTGTTGCTCAGCATTCAAAACAAACTGGTTTCAGGCTCTCTTAAAATATCAAAGCCAGCAAATGCTCGAGTCCCTTGTGCCAAATGGTATAGCATCTGCATAGAAGCTACACACCTCTTCCTACAAACTGTAAGTCATTCGCTAATTATAATATTTCATACCATGTAAAATCACTGCAAGTAGCTATTAGTTTGCATTATTTAGAAATAATTTCAAAAGTCATTTGTGCATAACTCTTGTCTGTCAACCATACTCTAAGAAAACTTGCAAAAAGCAAAATAAAGCAAATGTGACATATTTCAGAGATGGAAGCATCAGAGAAAGTCCATCCCCTCCAACATGATTTTTCCAGAAAACAACAGAAAGAGCTGTGGCATACACACCCAGTCCAGATGCCTTCAATCACATGGCATCTGACCTGCCACCCCAAGGCCAAGCTATGCAGGTGGAAAAATTCTGAGAATTCTCACAGAGAGTTCCTATCACTTGGTTCAATCACAAATGCTTCCTCCAGACATTTCCTAATGTTACTGAGAAGTAGTTGCTGACTGTAGGATGGTAAGGACAGATCCAGAGTCCCCTCATAGTAAGGGCAGGACACTTCATGCAGGTAATTGGCTCCTATGTCATGTACCACTTTTTTTAATATTTGCTTTTTTATATGTGTTTGCTTTCTATTATTTATTTACTTTTATTACTATTTTATGATACAGTTCCATAGGCCTTGGGATTTCCCTTACCCTCACCCTAAGTTCCCTCCCCTCCACTGAGTTCCCATATATTATTACTAAAGTACAGTTCTTCAAAAACTGTCATATATCCGTCATTGTGGGCATTGACAATAGCAGAGTATCAAGATATAGTTAGCAGTTTCATTGGTAGTCCATCTATGGTCTGAAAGTAGAGATGCCTCCTACTGCATTGTAGCCTCACATCTGGATATGACAGTCTCCATTGCACAGTTACTGTACAGCCCCTTAAATGAAAAGCCACAGTGCTAAATCAACAGCAGGAAAAAAGAATAGAAATTTACAATGGCATTAAGTTAAACAATATGCTACTAGATATGATAGTCTCCATTAGGCAGTTATTGTACATTCTGTTAGATGAAAGGCCACAAAACAAAATCAACAACAGGAAAAAAATTTAAAATGCCACTGAAAAGTGAGATTTATGGAGGGAAGGACAGAGAGAAAGATCTTCTCTCTGCTGGCTCACTCCCCAAGCTGCCTCAATGGCCAGAGCTGAACCAGAGCTGAGGCCATTTGAAACCCGGAGCAAGGAGTTTCTTCCAGATCTCCCAAGCTACTGCATGGTCCCAGCTTTGGGCTGTCCTCGACTGATTTCTCAGGCTACAGGCAGGGAGCTGGATGGAAGTGGAACAGCCAGGACATGAACTGGAGCTCATATGGGATCTCAGCACATAGAAGGCAATGGATTTAGACATTAAGCTATCATGCTGGGTCCCCATGGTCTACTTCTAACCCGGATTCTTCCTAATTAACTTTAGAAGTTAACAACAGAAGGCTCCATGTTTGGGCTCCTGCCAGCTATGTGGGAGCCACAAATGGAGACCCAGGATCCTGGTGTTTACTTGGGCCAATCCGGGCTATCATCACCATCTGAAGGGTGAACCAGAAGGTGAAAATTCTCATTCTCTCTCTCTCATTCACTTTCATCTCTCTCTCTCTCTCTCTCTATCTCTATCTCTGTGTGTATGTGCATGTGTGTGTGTCCTCTTATTTGTAACTCTGCCTGCCATTCATATAAATAAATAATTCTTCTCATTCCCCAAATGACTGTAATAGCTGGTGCTGTGCTGATCCGAATCCAGGAGCCAGGAACTACCTCCAGGTCTCCCACACAAAAACAGGATCCCAAGGCTTTGGTCCATCCTCAGCTGTTTTCCCAGGGCACAAGCAGGGAGCTGGATGGGAAGTGGAGCTGCCGGGATTGGAACCGGTGCCCATATGGGATCCAGGTGTGTTCAAGGCAAGGACTTTAGCCGCTAGGCCACCATGCCTAGCCCAGTAAATAATTCTTTAAAAATCCCTATGAAGTACTGACTCTTGAAAAAAGCAGTTCTAATGACAAACACTCTTTATTTGACAAGTGCTCCTTCATACAACTTACAGCAAAGGCTGAACTCCAGACACTGATGGCATCTCCAGCTCTGCTCCCTGAACTGTGGAAATTGGGAGAGGAGTATCTGACAGGTCCCTGGGACTCCACTGCACCAAAGATGTCACTCCAACAAGAAGAAAGGCTTTTTACTTTTGGTATGTACATTTGAATGTGCCAAAAACAATTATAATTTCTAACTTGTAATTGTTGATGATTTTCACTTCAAGCCTCATTTCTGTTAATTCCAGAGAACTCATAGGCACTTCACATGTACTAAATTTTTACCACACTCTGTTTAACTTCTTTCTTATCAATATTGCAGAGGTTGAACTTGACTTCGCAAGGGCTTCTGTTACTGACCTGGGTGTCTGGGCCTTGACTGGGCCCCTCTGTGACTGTGGTCAGCTGTTGTGATGTTCAGTACTCAGCTGGTCTCTTGGCTTTGCACTCAGCCCCCCATTTAGAATCCAGGCTCCCATCCAGCACTACCCTCTCCCTTACCAGCACATCTCAGAAGCCTAGAAGCCTCAGATACCTTCTTACTCTTATGGGATATTCTGGAACATTCCTGATTTTTCTTAGACCTTCCAAGGATAAAATTATACTACACAGTCCACTCTGCATGAGTGTGGCTCATCTATCCCAAGTTAATCTGTGCTCTACAGGGTTCTTCTATCTCTGGGAGAGTCAAATGTTTTAACTTTAAAGTCCTTCTAGGGAGCAAATCATCATTTTGCTTTCTGATTTTTAAAGAGAGATACAGAGTCTGAGATCTTTCATCTAGTGGTTTACTCCCCAGCTGGGGCAGAGATAGGCTAAAACCAGGAGACAGGAACTAAATCCAGGTGTCCAACAGGGATGGTAGGGCCCACATATTTGATGTTCATCATCTGATGTGTTGAGAATCCAGCGGGGAGCTGGAACTGGAACCCAGGCACTCTGATGAGGGTCACAAGCATCCCAGTGAACATTTTCATTTCTGCACCAAGCCTCTCCCCTTTCCCCTAATTTTAAAAGTACTGAGATTAAAGAAAGAAATGGGAAGATTGAAAACTGCCCCAGTTACTATACCACATCACTGTCAAGCCCTGGGATACTAAGGCTATGCCTGCAGGGAGCCACAAACACACGCAGGCATAGATGTGCCTCTGGGGTTCAATTTCTGAGAAATCTGCTTGGTCTGCCTATCGGTCCCTTCCTAGAGCCAGGTGTTCAGCAGTCTCTTTCCTCCCTGACACAGAGGTGGATGTTCCCTGCAGAGCTCAAATGCAGGTGCCGCTGGAGAGCGTCCATGCACTATGCTCATGATCACACCTCTGTGTGCCCCTAGAAATAGAGCTTGGAAGTACAGAGCTACAAGGATCTCAGAGCCAGCAATTTAGACTCAAATCCTGAGTCAAGCGGCCAAAGTATTTGATATCACACACTAAGAGATGGTGAGGCCTGGCCATTTGGTGCCCACTTGTGATGTCCTCATTCAGAGTCCTCAAAACTCAACTGGAAATGGGAGAGAACAAGCTCCCCTCCCTGCCTCCTTCCCCCTTGCTTAGGACACCTCTGCTCTGGAGGAAGAGGAAGACATGATGGGCCTCTCCCTCTTTGGCCTCCCACCCCATGCCTGGTACCCTGAGACACAGAATCAACTTACACAACTTGGAGTTACCTCCTTTCCTGCTGCCAAGTCCTTCCCCAGTGAGATGAGCTTTCTTTTCTCCTAACAAATCCTCAAGGATGGGGAATTTGAAAAGGCATAGCATATTCTGGAGGTGTTTATTCCAAGTTAAGAATTTGGGTCTTTTCCAGAAAAAATGAATTCATCAATTTCTCTTTGAAAATTTCCTCAAGGACCACTTCAGTTTGTAGCCCTGGATTATCAGGAGCAGGCTTCTATCTATTGGGAGTTCAGAGAAGCCAGGAGCAAGCTGTGGTTTGAACGAGTGAAAGCCCTGTGAGGGGGGTCCCTCCAGTGCCCAACATCAGGCAGTTCCCAGTCTCAGACATGACCTGTGTTGCCTCATTTACTCCTGACACAGCTATATTAAGGTACTCATTGCTATTTTTTCAAATGGCAGACTGTGATCAGATGGGGAAATAATTGGCCTAAGATACTTGAGAGAGTAAGAAAAAGAGGTATGGAGAGGAGTAGGATCAAACTGCCCCAAAGACTTTGCCTATTACAGCTGCCTAGATATATCCATGTGACCTTTCACCTGTCTCACCATGTCTTCCTGGGCTCAGGTTAGGAACAGAGATGTGCATTTCATGAATACTATCTTGGGTTCCCCTTGCAGCAACAGCTACCTGTGATAGGCAGGTGTCCAGTTTACATTGAGGGAGACAGGGAGACTTAATTGCTTATGTGATAAAAGCAGAAGCCATGAGAAACTCCTCACTTGTTTCTGGTCCTGGGGAGTGTTAGGAGGAAAAGAGACCCTGCAGCAATTACCCTGACATCAATGATTGCAGAGCTCTGACACTGCCTCTGAGCAGTGCTCAGCCTCATGAAAGAGAAACCTGCCTATAGTTACAAAGCAGATCACATATGCAACAGTGTGCTCATGACGCTGTGTTAGCCATGGAAGCATACCAGGCTCAGGCTAACCCCATCTCACTCAGACCCTCCTGCATCCTGCACCATGAAAATATGTTCATTACACACAGCCCTCCAGTCTGCCCTCATCTCTTGTCCAGCCCCCAGACCACTGATACCCTTAGGATTCTTTTTTTTCTTTATTAATTACATTGCATTATATGACACAGATTTATAGGCACTGGGATTTCCCGCACCCATCCCCAAACCCTCCCCCCATGGTGAATTCCTCCACCTTGTTGCATTACCACAGTTCAAGTTCAGTTGAACCTCTTTCATTGCAAGCATATACCAAGCATAGAATCCAGCATCTTATTGTCCAGATAAGTTCAACAGCTTCTTGGGGAGGCCATCTCTGGTCTGAAGGTAGAGCTGACAGGGTATCATCCCAATCAATTAAAAGCCCCAACATAACATCAGCCACAATTTATAACGTTACAAAATTAATTGACATAGTACTGAGTAACCAATAGGTTAAAAGAAGAATAAAGAAAAGAAAAAAATGCAAGTTCTTAACTACATCCTGTGCCTTCTTCATTGACATTTCAATTTTAGCTTATATACAACTGGGTTCTATAAACCTTAAAAAGGTTATAGATTATTATTCAGCTGTCTCATGTCTATTTTCATTATAGTATTTAGCATTTTATGGTGTTGAAGCATAATTTTGCTGAACCTGGCTGTTTTTCGGGTAGTCTAGACTGGCTTATAACTCTAACAAGACATGCGTCAACAGTTTAGGTGCAGAACAGTTTTAGGAGAGGTGTGCAGAGAAACCTTCAGTACCCTAGTGAGGAGTAACTAATCTTTGTGTCCCACCTAGTAAGGTATAAGTGAATCCACACTGACCGTTTCCTGTCTGATTCTAAGCTTTCCTTGTTGTTCTCTATCTATTCTAGATTTTTTGTTTGTTTGTTTGTTTTGAGGGGTTTCTGCATTCTACACAGTCCATTGAACTACTCTGGAACATCCCAATTAGCTGCTGAGAACACAGTCCACCACACTGGCTTCATGAAGGTAAACACACAGTCTTCTGCTGCACACAGGAAGGCTCCAACGTGAGCTTTCCAAGGTGCTGAAGTGGCTCCCTTGAACTTGAAGGCCGATTCCACTGTGGCCTTCCTTCTCAGCCTCCCTTTGGCATGTGGGATCACTCCTGTTGTTACACACAGGGTTCACTATGACTTCATGAATTCCAGACATCAAAACTAAGTTCCAAGTAAAGCCAAGGAAAGGGAAAAGATTTTTTTCCCAGAAGCCTTAACCTATTGGCTGATGACACTGGAACTGCTTCTGTGTGGTGGGAAGATGGGAGACATGGTTTCCTTATGAGTCTATTAGATTGACACCTGCTGAGAACCCTTATTCTGTCCTGGGACTTCCTGGCTCTCCAGGTACTGGAGCATCTTACAGATCTAATTCTTTTCCACTTGCTCATCTTTCTTGATGCAATCTCCTCCATACTAATTTTTTTTTCTCTCTCATGTCCCCCTGAAGCTGCTGCCAGTGTCTTGAACTCTGGTTGCTGGCCCATTGTGCCACCTACCATAAATCATACCTGTAGTTTCTTTAGTCTCTGTAGTTCTTTATAAAACAGAACCCTCCAAGTTCACCCTTCTTCCTGCTATGGCAGATCAGTCACTTGCTGCCAACCTATTTCATTTGTCTCATGTCATTGTGGAGAGGGGTTGGAGGGTTGAGATTGACAGGATAGGAACCAAGCAAATGTCCCCTACATCCTCACATGCACTAACCTGATGCAGAAGCCCCAATGCAGGACAGAATCTACCTGCCCTGTGCATACCTCTTTCCAGCAGTGCGTGGTTATAAGGAACCTGGTACAGAAAAGAATCCTTATAGGGTTCACCCTGGATTAGAGCATAGCCTGACATGCTGGAGGAGGATGTGGGTGTGGAAGTTCAGTGTGTGGGAAATCAAGTGCTATTCCCCAAAATGTCAGGTGAATGCAGCAGAAAGTGATTTTGGCCCAGAAGAATACAAAGCAGGGGTAGAGGCCATCTTGGTGGCATGGTGGCACCAGCATCCATATCCCAGATGCTCCACTTCCAGTCAAGTTCCTTACTGGGAAAGCAGCAGAAGATGACCCAAGTCAGCAAGTAAATCTTTAAAAAAATAAGTTAATAAATAATGTAGGGACATATCTGAAGTTTCAAGGCAGCTGAGGGATAGTCATGGTGGAGAGAGAGGAGCCACAGCAAAGAGTTGAGGGAGGGAGTGGAGGCAGAAGCTGTGGAGGAGTGGAGGACACGAGTCTTGGCCTTGGATGACCAGAGACAAAGAAATCAGAAAGGTATCACTGTATGTCTTAGGTGACCCATCAAGCTGAAAGCTGAGTTCACAGACAGCAAATGCAAGGCAAACCTGGAGGTAAGTTCATAGGAACCAGTGGGGAAAGCCAGAGCTATAGCCCCTGGATGGACAACCAAAATCTCAGAGGAGCAGAGATCAGAGTAAAGGTCACATGGTCCAATGGTGGCAGTGTGGCAAGGACAGCAGCCCCATCTCTACCCAGGGCTCCTGGGGCACTGCAAATAGTCCGTGTCAGGTAGAGAAAGGCATTTCTGTGAGGAACATGGTGTGAGCAATGTGTGAAAGTACTCTGGAAGCTGGGAAATCCTAAGCAATGCAGGGAGGCAGGGTCAGAGGTGGGCAGTGGTCAGGGCCCCCAGAGTCTGTGTTGGGGTTGTAGGAATCAGATTCCATACTGAGGGCTACCACAGCCTGGCATGTAACACACATATAGTAGGATATTCTAAAGGACTGAGCAAACAAAGAAAGACCCAGAGAGTAATCACTTGGTAAGCTTGTGTTTTTGTGGAGGGTGTGGAGGGTTGATTGGAATGCCTGGAGTAAAGACCAGTTAGAACACACATCACTGTGCAAAGCACTGAGGACTGCAGAGAGTTGACAATAGGGAAACTGAGGAGGGGATGGACAGAAGACATTACTGGGATTTGTCATTGAACATGAGGCTTTCAGAGACCAGGAGTTTAGGATGCTGCCACTTCTGAACTGCATATTTCTTCTGGAAGGGCAATACTGGGGCTCAGCCTGGGATGAAAAATAGAAGAAATTTGAAGGGATGAACTGGCAGCTGAGTGAAAGTCCCAGGAAATACTCAGTATGGAAATCTGAGGCCAGCAAAGGCAATCAAACAGTCACACTTTAGCACAATGCAGAGTCCAGGATCAGGTGCTGACAAATGCTACAACCTGCTGGTACTGCAGCTGGATTCCCAGTGCTGTAGAACAAGCAAACTTGTCTGGAGTATGTCCTGTCTGCAGTGGAGAGAGAGAGAGAGAAAGAGAGAATATCTTCCATCTGCTGATTCACTCTCCAAAGGTCACAGCAGCTAGGCCTGTGTAGGACAGCAGACAGGAGCTTCTTCCATGTCACTCATGTGAGTGTCCTGCCCCAAGCAGTTGAACCATCTTCTGTGCTCTTCCAAGCCATTTGCAGGGAGCAGGAGTTGAAGTGAAGCAGACATGACCTGACCCAGCATCCATATTTGAAGCCTGTACTGAAGACGTGACTATACCTAGAGTCCATCGTCTTCCAATGTCCCCTGCTCCTCCCTCTGCTCTTCTAGATACATGCCCTGCCTGAGTTCCTATGCTTCTCTTTCTCCTTGCTCTTGAATGGGGTCTGTGCTCACCCAATCCTGTGTTTCAGGCTGCCTCTTCTCTTCTCTCCACTTGCTATGGGGGTCCTTCCCTCTGCAGGGGACCTTGTTTCTCTCCTCCCAGACCTGATGGCTCTGGGGTACATTTGACATCATGGCCTCCCCTACCACTACACACACAAACAAACACACACACACTCCCTGCCCATTTACATACACATAGCCCAGCCATGCAGCTGTCACTGCAGCAGAAGGACCCATGAATTAGAAGTCAGTTTGCTGTTGCACTTACCCAGAAATGGAAGCCAGAACTTCTGATTACAGCAATGGAAGAGAGGGAGGGGAAGGGCTGGAATGACAGCAATGCTCCTTCTTGGCTCCTTGGTTGGAGGTTTCCCAGAGGCAGGGTTTTAACAGCATGAGCCACTTTGTCCCTGCATCCTCGCTCTCCCCTTCCTCCACTCCTCTCCTCACACAACGCTTCAAGGAGCAGTGTTAATTAGCTTTGCTGGTCAGTCCAGGATGTCAGCCAGGTGCTAACAGCTTGATCTCCCTTTCTTCACCATCTGTATGTCCACCACTTCCCTGGATCTCAGGAGTCTCCCTGGAAGGTTTCTACACAGCCTCATTAAAGGAGTATCAGCTTCCAGGGACCTGCTTGGCTGTGAACTCACAGCTCCTGCTGATCAAAGCCAACCTTGGAGACCCACTGCTCTTTGCAGTTTTTGTTGTCAGTTCTGCTTCATCTCGCCTGTGCACTGTCCACTGCAGGCCCCCCATCCCTATATCCTGCTGATTGCCCTGAGGTTGCTGGATGACTCATTCCCTTTAACCAGGAGTGGAAATACCTTGGGTATTTCCCACATGGGACAGCTCCATCTTGGGTCTTTGTTTGGCTGGGAAGCTGCAGACCTGGGGACCCTACCTGTGTCAGACTCTTGGGGGCTGATCAGGAGCTTCCCCAGTCCCAGACAGGCCCTGAGATTAGGTCTGATCAGGTGGATGGGGAACCAGAGACCAGAAAGTCCCAAACAAGGATAGCTTGTGCCCCTGCATTCAGCTCTTAACTGAGCCCCTCTTGTGTACCAGGCCTGCGAAAGTGAAGTTTCCAGAAGGAAATCCTTTTCCTCATAGAAGACTTCCAGCTCTGACCTTGGATTCTTCTGGAAACATGATAGGGGCTACACCTAATATCGGTGGTCCCACGAGCAGTGGTGCCCTGTCTTCCAAAGTGCTTCTCACCATGGGCACTGTCTACTTCCTAGGTCAACCTATGTCCCATGGGGACCAAACAGTGTATCTGCTTCTGCCATGTACAGCAGCCCTGCTGCTATTGCTTAACCTCTATCCTGCAATTTGCTACTCCCTCAGCTCAGCCCCATTCATTTGACTTCCTCCAGGCACCCCAGGGATGACTATCCATCTTCCTCTGTTCCTGCAGTTCCCCTGGCATTTTTCCAGGATGGCAGACAAACTGGGTACTATCAAACTGAGATAGCCCCATGGCTGTAGGAGCACCCAAACTCTCCACTGAGCTACTTTAGCCTGAACTGGTCTCATGGTTTGCAGGGGACCAAGGGAGATTGGGGCACCTGACTCGAGGGATGTGGGGCCCTGCTCTCAGGCTCTGTTTCTTGGGTTTTCCCCTGTTGGGGCAGCTGTGGTTGCTGCAACTCTCCCACACCATCTCTGACTCTGATGTCTGGATTCCCTCTTATACCATTCATGTCCTGCCACAGGGAACACCTAGCTTCCCTGTTGCCTCTGGGTGAAGGGGAAGCTATTGGGGACTAGCACTCTCTTCTTCCAGACCCTAGCCCAGTCCCATCCCCTGCCCATTTGCTATGCATGTCCAATCATAAGGAAGGCCTGCAGCTACTTGATACATACATTGTCTTCTTACTGTCTGGTCTTGGGTCTGGATGCCCTGTTGAATCAGGGTGTGGCACAGTAACAACCCAGGCCACTGGTCCAAAAGTAGCCAGGTCTTACATTTACTATCTTCTACCACTTTTCTGAGGATGGGAGACTCCAGTTCAGGGAAGATGCTGAAACAGTGGGACTTGAAACAAGTGGGACCTTGTGACAGTTGAGTCTTGGGACAGGTGATTATTGCTTAGACCCCTCCCCCAAGTGGGCAAACTGCTTGTGTAAGGCCCAGCAGGGGTGGGTGAGGGGTGGCCTAGGAGGAGGTCGCGAAGGCTAGTTGATAAGGCCACACGGGGTGAAGGAGGCTGCCTCCTCCACCAGCAGTGACTTACATATTAACCAAGGTTGAAGGGAGCCTGTAACAGTCTAGCCCCATTTAAGGCAAATTCCTCTGTCCCCAAATCCCTACATTTACATTTACAGCCCCCAATAGAAACTGCCCCTCATGTTTCTAAGGCCCAACTTCTCTAGCCTGCTGTCTGTACTGGACCAGTGAACCTTACCTTGCAGTGCTCCCAATAAAGCTTGTTTTAAGCAGAACTTTATTCTGTGTGGATTTCTGCTTCTAATTATGAACCCCAAACTTACCATTTTTTAAAAGATGTATTTATTTTTATTGTAAAGTCAGATGTACAGAGAGGAGGAGAGGCAGTGAGGAAAATCTTCCATCTGATGATTCACTCCCCAAGTGACCACCACAGCCAGTTCTGCGCTGATCCAAAGCCAGGAGCCAGGAACTTCCTCCATGTCTCCCACGTGGCTGCAGGGTCCTAAAGCTATGGACCATCCTCAACTGCTTTCCCAGACCACAAGCAGGGAGCTGGATGGGAAGTGGAGTTGCCAGGATTAGAATCGGCACCCATATGGGATCCTGGTGCATTCAAGGTGAAGACATTAGCCACTAGGCCACCATGCTGGGCCTGTAAACTTACAGTTTTGAGGTTGCCCTCCCCAGCTCTGCTCCACTTTTCTCCTTCCGTGCTGCTCCCTCTGCATTGCTCCCTGCCCGGAACTGTGACTTTTGAATCTGTCAGTAGCTGCCACCCTTCCCTCCACACCAGGTTGCCTCAGGTAGATGGTACATGTACCTTTCTTCTCTCTATCAGCCAAGGCTGCCGTACCACCCAAGTGTTGCCTTGGTCTGCACTACTTCCAATATCTCCAACCAAACTAAAGGATGTCATCAATCATCAGAGTGTTCCTGTGACACTGTCAGAAACATTCTTGTGAATGAATAAATGACGGAACAATTGAATGGATGAGTAGTGCATCAGGGAATGCCCTACAGAGGAGGGAGGCACATTCCTGAGTCCCAGGCTGCAGCTCTGATGCCCTATGGTAGCCTGGGACTCAGGGAGCTGTGAGAGGTGGCAGCAGTCCCTCTCAAAATCACAGGGTTTAATTTGCAATGGTTTCACTCCTATTTCTCACGTCTGCTCCGCTGACAGCTGCCTGCACTTACATCAGCCTTGTCTTTTCTAACAAAGGAGAAACAGAATTCCAAGTCAGCCAGTGGTTTGTGAGGAAGGCAGACAGAGGACAGATGGGTGTGGGTGAGAGAGGAGGTTACTGACTACTTTAAAAGCTGGGGAGATCAGATGCACACCTCTCTTGGTGGCAGTGCATGTCCCCATACTACATACCTCTGTGAGGGCACTCATTATGTGTGTTTCTGAGATGAGAAGACTGAGGCCCAGCAGCAAAAGTGTGCTGGAGGTGAGCTGGATACCAGGGCTGACCCACTGGTACTCCAGCATTCATGAGGAAGGGCGGCTATGCCACATCACTGCATTGTGTGACTTATAGTTTGCGAAGACTCTATTCCGTGCCTTCCCTGCCCCGCTTGCACCCTCCACACACAGCCCTAGTTTTATGGTTAGTAACACAGTGAACATCCATGGGTGATAACTCCATTAACCCAATTCGTGCTGAGCAACTGTGCTTTGCCAAGCAGTAGATGTGGATTGCACAAGTGTGGCTGCTTCCGACTCCTGGAAAGCCAGGAATGGTCAGTCGCTACCAGGCAGCAATCCATACACCAGGAAGTGTGTTCTGCAAAGGCACGGTAAAAACCTACCTTGGGGGCGAGGTGAAGGAGAAGACAAGGTCTCTTGCAAGCAGTACCCAGACAAGCTGAACCCTCTAAGCAGAGGGAAAGGGTGCGTGTTTCCCACAGAGGAGGCAAGCAGACATGTAGGGTAATGGCAGCATGAGAAAAGGAGAAAAGGTGTCCTGGGGAGGAGTGTGATATTAGGGAGGGCACCCCAAGGAGAGGAGCAGACATTGGCAAAGGTGCTAAAGCTTGAGAGAACATAGTACTTTCTAGAACAGGTGGTTTTTGTAGTCTGATCATACGCCCAGTAGAGTGAGTGGCACCAAGACAGTGGCATGGAGTGGGGGCAGGGAGGCATCTGGTGCACCCATGCCTTGTGTTTGGACCAGATCCACACTTGCACATCTCTTGGAATGTTCTCCAGTCTGAGTTGAGGGGTTCTCTTCTTTCCCCCAACACACACAATTGGGAATCTGGTTTGGATGTCTACTTTCCTGGACAGCATTTTTAAAAGATTTATTTGTTTATTTATTTATTTATTTATTTATTTATTTATTTATTTATTTGAGAGGCAGATTTACAGAGAAAAGGACACACACACACATACACAGGTCTGGAGTGGAACTGCAGATCAGAAACAAGTGCATGGATATAGCTCAAGTGCTAAGTCAAACATCTGACCCCAAATTTTATGCTTTAATTCCATTTTCCACAATTTTTTTAAGTGCCCACATATGTGTTTAGATTAAGGTTTTAGGTTGCATAAAATGTTTAATTCACAGTTTTACAGTTTTCTCAAACATCCCAGTCCTGGGTGGGCTGGTAAATAATTCAACTTTCTCACAGATAGTAGAAATGCTTCATACTGCACCTCTCTCTCAAGTTCAAGTTGCAGAAGAGATGCAATCTTCATTGTATTTAATCTCCTATTTCCTCAGAATTATTGGCCTTATAACTCTAATAATTTCATAAAAGTTACAATTATTAGAAGTGTTTTGTGAGGAGTCTATTCTACTACTATTGTTTGAAAAGTGGTGGACTGGATTTCAGCTCTGATCAGTATTACACCTCTGAAATACCTGGCTTGATCTGCCGGTTCAGCAGCTCTAGCTCTCTGCCCTGGGTCTGTGATTCTCACCTTGGACACACACTCTTCACACATATGTAAAACACAATTTCAATTTTCTTTCAGCTTGTAGGAGCTTTTGTATTATTGTTCATGACTTTCCTCTCTAATTTCATAAAGCCCCACTTGATCTTCTTCCCTGCAACTCCTCCTTTCATTGCCTCCCTGCCAATTGAATATTTTCTTGGAATAAGGAGCAGAGGATATGATCAATGTCCCTTTTAATTTCACATTTTCTAATCATGTACACTTATCATATGAAACATTCACTGAAAGCTCTGTTGAGTACATGTAGATTGAAAAACAATCAGGAGAGGAACACGTTGAATTACTCTCCTTATTCACATACCTAACTCCTCCACAGAGCCAGGACAATGGAGCTTCTGGATTCAGCCTCTGTTCAATAAAATCCATGCATCATGGCTTCAGGAATGCCTCATAAAGCCATGCCCTTTGGACTCCAATGTTGCGGAAATGAGAATTGCTTAATGTAATTCTTTCCTACACCAGATTTCGAGAGATGAAAAATTAATTAACAAGATGTCTTATTTTACTCCCTATAAAGCTGGGTGGAAAGAGCAAGGCAAACTCTAACATGAGTGATCGGAATCGCTTCTGCCAAGGATTGTCACAAAATTCAGACACGTTGTGCAGCTTTATCTCAACTGCTGACCCCACTGCCATCTGTGCAGGGACAGGGAGAGGGAGCAAGATGGATGAGATTATATCCCTAGCAGTGTGGCAGACATGATGTTCTGCCACCTCCTTTGCATGACAAGGAAAGGTTCTTATCACTTCTTGGCTCATTTTCTGCATCTGTTGCATGTTTGGGAATCAACTCTTACCTCATAAGATTCCTATAATATTTATACAAATAGCTCCATGTGAGAGGCACCTCCTGACAATGCCTTGCTATCTTGCTATGCTTAATGAACCACCGCTGATCCCATAGACTGCCAGTGCTCTCTATCTCTAGGGTCTAGGATGATCCCAGTATCCCATACCTTAACCAACACAAGTCTTTCCAAGTCTCTTGAACTGTCTACGTGGTTTCACTTTATAACCCCGTGTTACTGATAGCTAAGTACACACACACGCACACACACACACACACAGGGAGAGATCAGTGTTCCTTTCTGGAAATTGATGACATTCTCTCACTCGTCACTCACCAGGAGGGGATAAAAAAGCACAGCAAGGGGAATGCAGTTGCTTAGAAATATGCAGATAGGGAGTTAAGTCCCTCTATATTCTTCTCAGAGTATGGACTTTGTACTGACTATCACTGTCCAAACTGCTTGAGTCCACAAAGAATATAGATGCTAATATTCTTCAGGCTTTGGTATATTTTCATATGTATGAGGCATCTTATTGATGGGACTCAAGTCTAAGCATGAAGTTCACTATATTTTCTAGATGAATTATAACCATAGCCTGAAGCTAATTTCACACAACACATGCAACACATCTACAGTTGGGCTGGAAACTTGCTTGCGAAGTCTGAAAGCTTTCATGATGCTTTTGGCATCATGTCAGTGTTCAAACATTCATGCATTAGGAGGAGCATTCGGGGTTTCAGTTATGGGACAGGTATTTTCTATCAGGGTTCAAAAAGTTCAAGGTTCTTATTCTCCTTCTGCTGTCCTGTGGGTGATACTTAACATGCTTCCTGATGTCCTTAAAGTTCTGACTCATCTACAGAGCTATGATAACATGCACTGAGTTACAAAATGAGACCAACGGGTCTGCCGTGGTGGCCTAGCTGCTTAAGTCCTCACCTTGAACACACCAGGATCCCATTTGGGTGCATGTTCTCATCTTGACATCCCCATGTCCCATCCAGCTTCCTGCTTGTGGCCTGGGGAAACAGTTGAGGATGGGCCAATGCCTTGGGATCTTGTACCTGTGTGGAAGACCTGGAGGATGTTCCTGATTCCCGGCTTCAGATCAGCACAGCACTGGCCATTGCAGTCACTTGGGGAGTGAATCATCGGATGAAAGATCTTCCTCTCTGTCTCTCCTCCTCTCTGTATATCTGACTTTGCAATAAAAATGCATAAATCTTTAGAGAAAATGAGATCAACACCTTCACTATCAAGGGTTCCCCATCCATTCCAATAGAGAACAGTTGTTTTGTGTTCTCGTGAACCTGCTAATTGGATATAACTGAGACTTGTAGGGAAGTTTACTCAGTTTAAGCAGGTACCTTCCTCCAAGGGAATATTGCTAGTGGTTGCCACTGTTCTTTGGCCCATGGTGATGACGCGCAGTGTCAGTGCTACAACCAGGTAGCTTGGTTGCTATTATCATCCTACCTATCCTATTAGATTACTACTGAGGTCACATTGCCAGAGAATGAAATGATTGTTCATTATGTGTTTGTGGAGTCTAAGGCTGAAATTGGACCTCAAAATGTGATCTGAAGAGGAATCTTGCTTCCATAACTCTAGAATATTGAACTGGAGGTGTTCCACAAATCTTGACCCCCAAAGTCATTTGATCTTCAATAGGTCATCTTTTCCACATCTAACTTGCTCTACATTTTTTTTTTCCTAAAATGTGGCATGGTATAAATTTGATGGAGTCTTTAGGATTTTTGATCTCAGAGAAATTCAGGATCACAAATCATGACTGCCTTTTGATCTTTAGGTTCCAAATACCAAAACTGTTGCAGACTCACTGTCCAGCTTTGTCTTGGGGAAGATTTCAATCTTTCAGACTGAGAGTCCCTTAGGATATTATGTGGGTTAAGAGTGAAGAATGTCAGTCTGTTTCATCTCTGTATATCAGGGTGCAGAATCTTCTGGATTAAAGGATTCACTTAAAATATATATATATTTATATATATTTATATGTATTTTTATATATTTATATATATAATATATATATTTAAAGTCAAGTTATATATATATTTAAAGTCAAGCTAAATATATTTATATTTATATTTAAAATATATTTATATTTAAAATATATATAAAGTCAAGTTTTTGCCCACAAAATGACACTTGTGAGAAGTCACTCAGACATAGTACAGAGTACAACCTCTTTCTGTCTTTTTCTTCCTTCCTTCCTTCCTTCCTTCCTTCCTTTCCTCCTTCCCTCCCTAAATTCTTTAGTTTTCATGATACACTTCCTTTGCTCAGGATTTTCCCTTCTACCATGCTCCCTTTTCACCTCTACTTACTGTGTTCCCCTATACTGTTGCAACTTTTTAGATCCTCAACAACAATCAAAAGTCCATCAATGATCTATTTAAATGTATCTTTACATTGCAGGTATAGAGAAGGGGATAAAACCCTTTACTGAGGGTAACTTCCATGATGTTCAAATCTTTAAAGTCTATCAATAGTCAACAATACGATCAAGAGGTGACTCCAGATTGGGCCTGTCTGGAGTCACCTTGACCCCGCATGCCCAGGGGATGACTTTGGAAGTAGGGGGACTGCACAGGGTCCTCTTGCCACTGCCTGCCCAGTAGCAGCAAAGGTGACTTCAGATTGGGTGAATCCCTTGGGCCCATGCTTTCAGGACTTGGGCAAGTGGGCTTACATATGATATGGGCTGTGGCACAAGTGAGACCAAGCAGGAACATCAGGGTTCATGTCCAGGTGAGGAATTACTATTGAGGGCCATTCATGGACAATGCTGCTTGCAGGTAAGTATATGTACTTGGAGGTAAGCGAATGTTCTAAGACCAAGTAATTTGGAGGGTGGAACGGGAAAAGGTTTTAAGGTCAGACTGAAGCACCAGTATTTGTGGGAGACCTAAGCTGGGCTAGTTAGCCAAGGCAGAGTGACAGGCTAGTGTGTATTCATCATCACTGAATACCTCTCACTGAGACACGTTAAAGCTAGAGCTGAGAACCCACTTGGCAGGGCTGGATCACTTGCAGGGAGAGTCATACTAGGGAACATGTAATGTTAAGCCGGGCCATGACACTAACCAATATATGAAAGAATGAGGTCTTGGGGCAGAATATGCTGAGGGTGTGACATGGACTCACCGCAGTCCAACTACAATTTCTTTCGAAACGTGAAAAGTCTATGGCTGGGGCCAGGCTGGCTGAGGAGATAAGGGAATGACTCAGCCGTGAACATGAGAGTTAGAATGAAGGCAGTGGGCTGGGCTGGACACAGATGTAGTCTTCCTTGGCATGAGTGGGCATTAGGTCTGGTGAGCACCAGACTGGGTTAGATTCCAGAACCCACTGATGATTGTGAGAGACAGGGTATGTGTAGAACGGTTTTGGCTATGTTTTGGCTTCTGTTGAACGATGTGAGAGTCATGTCTGGGCTTGGACTAGGTGTGGCTATACTGCATTACCTATTGGTAATGGAAAGGGTGTGGATTGGTTGGGCACAGATACTTTTCCTGCCATGACAAGTGGAGTAAATCAACCTGGGCCAATGGCCCACTGGTGTGTGTGAGATCTGCCACTGGGAAGAGATCTGATAGAGGATCTTGGGGAACTTGTTTGTCAGGATGCAGTCCCTGACGGTGAGTGCAAGAAGCAGGGCAAGAAGCAGGGCAAGAAGCAGCCCATACCATGTCAGGATACACTACTCATGGGAATACTACTCATGTGGATCATGTCTGGGACCTGTCTGGGCTAGGCCAGTTCATAACAGGATTCTGCCATTGGAGGAAACTGGAGGTGAGGTGTCCGAAGTTCTGATTTCTAGAGTAAGCTCTGTATGGTCAGGTTGGGTCATCTTTTTGGAATCAAGTCTCTCTTTTTTTTTTTTTTTTTTTTTTTTTACGTTCTTTTTTTTTATATATATTTATTATTTAACTTCAGTAATTACATTGTATTATGTGACACAATTACATAGATACTTGGGTTCTCCCACCCCTCCCCAAACCCTCCCACCATGGTGGATTCCTCCACCTTGTTGCATAACCACAACTCAAGTTCAGTTGAGATTCCCCCATTGCAAGCGTATACCAAACATAGAGTCCAGCATCTTATTGTCCAGTCAAGTCCAACGGCTTCTTAGGTATACCCTCTCTGGTCTGAAGACAGAGCCAGCAGAGCATCATCCCAGTCAATTGAAAGCTCCAACATACCATCAGCACAAATTTACATCATTATGGAATTAATTGACATAGTAATGAGTAACCAATATGGTAAAAGTAAATGCGAGTTCTTAACCACCTTCTGTGACCACCTCATTGACATTTCAATTTTAGTTTATACACAACATATAACATACATAACATAACATGTTATACATAACATCATATCATCTTAAATTAAGGCAAACATGTGGTATTTAACCTTTTGGGATTGGCTCATTTCCCTTAGCATTATGGTTTCCAGTTTGGCCCATTTGGCCACAAAGAACTGCATTTTGTTTTTTTTTAATAGCTGAGTAGTATTCCATGGAGTAGATGAACCATAGCTTTCTTATCCAATCCTCTGTTGATGGGCATTTTGGTTGCTTCCATGTTTTTGCAATTACTGATTGTGCTGCTATGAGCATAGGAGTGCATGTTGGTTTCTCATAAAACAAGTGTTCTGGATATATTCCTAGGAGTGCTATTGCTGGATCATACGGTATGTTGAATTTGAGTTGTTTGAATATTCTCCATACAGATTTCCATAGAGGCTGTACCAGCCTGCAGCCCCACCAGCAGTGGAGTAGGGTTCCCTTTTCCCGCAACCTCGCCAACAAGTGTTGTTGGTGCTTTTATTCATGTGGGCCAGTCTTACTGGTGTTAGGTGGTACCTCATTGATGTTTTAATTTGGATTTCCCTTATTGCCAGGGAACTTGAGCATTTTTTCATATGTTTATTTGCCATTTGGGTTTGTTCCTTTGTGAAGTGTTTGCCCATTTCCCGTGCCCATTTCTTGAGTGGCTTGTTTGTTTTGACATTTTGGTTGTTTTGTAGCTCTTCGTATATTCTGGAGATCAGCCCTCTATCACCTATGTCGTGTGCGAAGATCTTCTCCCATTCTGTGGGTTGCCTTTTTACTTTGTTGATTGTTTCTCTAGCTGTACAGAAGCTTCTTAGTTTGATGAGGTCCCAATTGTTTATTTTGGTCTCGATTTCTACTGCGTTTGGAGTCTTTTTTAGGAAGTGAGGGCCTATCCCTAAGTGTTGCAGTGTGTTTCCAACATTTTCTTCCAAAAGTTTGAAGGTTTCTGGATGTAGGTTTAGATCTGTTATCCATTTAGATCTGATCTTAGTGTATGGTGAGAGATGTGGATCTATTTTTTTGTTTCTGCAGGCAATCAACCAGTTGTCCCAACAGCATTTATTGAACAGACCTTCCCATTTGCCTGGATTGTCGTTTGTCTTTTTGTCAAAGATTATTTGGCTGTATCTGTGTGGGTTTCCTTCTGGTGTTTCTATTCTGCTCCATTGATCTTCCTCTCTATCTTTGTGCCAGTACCACGCTGTTTTGATAACCACTGCCCTATAGTATGTCCAGAGGTCCGGAACTGTGATTCCCCCTGCTAACTTCCTGTTCTTCAGGATGGTTCTAGCTATCCGTGTTTTTTTGTGCTTCCAGATGAACCTTTGGATCATTGTTTCCAGTTCCATGAAGAATGTTTTGGGCAATTTGATTGGGATTGCGTTGAATGTATATATTGCTTTTGGCAGTATAGACATCTTAATGATATTGATTTTACCTATCCAGGAGCATGGGATGTTACTCCATCTTTTGAGGTCTTGTTCAATTTCTTTTTTAAGTAGTTTGTAGTTTTCTTCAAATAAGTCTCCTACATTTTTGGTTAGATTTATTCCCAGATATTTCATACTTTTCTCTGTTATTTTGAATGGTATCTTGCTGGTTAAGTCTTTTTCCATCTTGGGGCTGTTCGCATACACTATGGCTGTTGATTTTTGTTCATTAATTTTGTACCCTGCCACTCTACCAAACTCTCATACAAGTTCTAGCAGTCTCTGTATTGAGTCTCTTGGCTCTTCTACATAAAGAATCATATCATCTGCATATAGTGAAACCTTAACTTCTTCGTTTCCCATTTGGATTCCTCTGATTTCTTTTTCTTGTCTTATGGCCTCAGCGAGTACCTCTAGGACTATGTTGAATAGTAGTGGAGAAAGTGGACATCCCTGTCTTGTTCCAGATCTCAGTGGGAAGGGTTCCAGTTTTTCTCCATTCAGTATGATGCTGGCGTTGGGTTTTTCATATATTGCTTTAATTATGTTGTGGATTTTTCCATCTATGCCTACCTTGGTTAGGGTTTTTAGTAGGAAGTGGTGTTGGATTTTGTCAAAAGCTTTTTCTGCATCTATTGATACTATCATGTGATTCTTGTTTTTCAGTTTTTGGATGTGGTGTATCACATTTATGGATTTGCGAATGTTGAACCATCCCTGCATTCCAGGGATGAATCCTACTTGATCTGGATGAACGATCTGTCTGATGTGTTTTTGAATTCTATTGGCTAGGATTTTGTTGAGAATCTTAGCATCAATGTTCATCAAAGAGATAGGTCTGTAGTTTTCCTTCTCTGTTAGTTCTCTGTCTGGTTTTGGGATTAAGGTAATGTTGGCTTCATAGAATGAGTTTGGAAGGGTTGCCTCTTCTTCTATTGTTTTGAAGAGTTTGTAGAGGATTGGGGTCAGTTCTGTTCGGAATGTTTTGTAGAATTCTGTAGTGAAGCCGTCTGGGCCTGGGCTTTTCTTTGTTGGGAGGTCTTTAATCACTGATTCAATCTCTACTTCAGTTATGGGTTTGTTCAGGTCGTTTGTTGCCTCTGGGCTAAGTTTTGGCAGGTGGTAGAAGTCTAAGAACTTTTCCATTTCTTGGTGATCTTCTGATTTGTTGGAGTACAGTGCTTTGTAGTAATTTCTAATTATGGCCTTAATGGATGCGGTGTCTGTTGTTATGTTGCCTTTTTCATCTTTGATGCTGTTAATTCTTGCCTTCTCTTGCTTTTTCCTTGTCAGTCGGGCCAGTGGGGTGTCTATCTTGTTTATCTTCTCAAAAAACCAGCTTTTTGATTCATTGATTTTGTGTATGTTTTTTTTTTATTTCTATCTGGTTGATTTCCTCCCTTGTTTTGATGATTTCTTGTTTCCTATTGTGTGTGGGGCTCTTCTGCTGTTGTTTTTCCAATTCCTGGAGGTGTGTGTTTAGTTCTTGTATTTGGCGCCTCTCTTGGGCCTTGACATGAGCCCCAATTGCGATGAGTTTACCCCGTAGCACTGCTTTGGCAGTGTCCCACAAATTTTGGAATGTTGTGTCAGAGTTTTCATTGGTTTCCATAAATTTTTTGATCTCATCTTTAATTTCTTCTCGGATCCATTTTTCGTTTAATAGCATATTGTTCAACCTCCAAGAGTTTCTGTATTTCCTGGGACATTTTGAATTGCTGATTTCCAGCTTCATTCCGTGGTGGTCTGAGAGGGTACATGGTATGATTCCTATCTTTTTGAAGTTATTTAGGTTTGCTTTGTGTCCTATCATGTGGTCGATCCTGAAGAAGGTGCCATGCACTGCTGAAAAAAATGTATAATCTGTGGCCTTAGGGTAAAAAATTCTATAAATGTCAACCAAGTCCAGTTGTTCTATTGTTTGTATGAGCTTTGTTGTTTCTTTGTTGAGTTTTTGTTTTGTTGATCTGTCTATAGTTGTTAGTGGGGTGTAAAGATCACCCACTATTATTGTGTGCATATCTATGTCTCCCCTTAAGTCCGTGAGTAATTGCTTCACGTAGCTAGGTGCGTTTGAATTTGGTGCATATATGTTCACAATGGTAATTACTTCCTGATGGATCAGTCCCTTCACCAATATATAATGTCCTTCCCTGTCCTTTTTGATGTGTGTCAGATTGAAGTCCACATCATCTGAAATTAAGACAGCTACGCCAGCCTTTTTTTCTCGTCCATTGGCATGAAATATTTGTTTCCAACCTTTCACTTTCAGCTTCTTCGAATCTCTTCTGGTTAGATGTGTCTCTTGTAGGCAACAGAGAGTTGGGTGCTGTTTGATAATCCATTCTGTTAATCTATGCCTTTTGATTGGTGAGTTCAGGCCATTTGTGTTAAGAGTTAAAATTGAGAGGTTGTGATTTTGCCCTGCCATACTTGTTTTTGTGGGTGTTGATATCTGTGTAATTGCCCTTCCTTGTGTGGACTTTAGTGGGAAGATCTTCCTGTTTGCCATCTTTGCTTATGATTCACCTCCTTTTTTTCTGGATTTAGTGCATTTCTAAGGAGATTTTGTAGAGCTGGTTTTGTGCTGGCATATTCTTCTAATTTCTCTTTGCTGTGGAAGTATTTGATTTCGTTCTCAAATACGAATGAGATCTTTGCTGGGTACAATATTCTTGGTTGACAGTTGTTCTGATTCAGGATTTGGAAGATCTTTGTCCATTCTCTTCTTGCTTGTAAAGTCTCTTCCGAGAAGTCAGCAGTGATCCTGATTGGTTTTCCCCGGTATGTGATCTTTTCTCTGCTTCGTACTTGTCTTAGGATTCTTTCTTTGTCTTCGTTGGAGTGGAACTTGAGCACCATATGTCTGGGTGAAGATCGATTTGGGTCATATCTGCTGGGAGTCCTCTGACCGTCCTGGATTTGGGCTGGGTTCAAGTTCCAAGTGTTTTGAAAGTTTTCCTGTGTAATTTCGTCGAGCACCATTTGCATTCCTGACTCTTTTTCCGCTCCTTCAGGAAGGCCAATAATCCTAATATTTGATTTTCTGAGGTTGTCTTTCATTTCTTGTATGGTCTTATTGGCTTTGTTCAGACTTGTCTCCAGCTGTTTCATGAACTGGGTATGTTCGTTTTGTGTGTCTTCTGTTTCAGAGATCCTCTCTTCTGCTGTATTTGTTCTGTTGGTTAGGCTCTCAATTTTGTGCTCTAAGTCAAGGATTTTACTTTTCATTTGTTGTATTTCTGAGGCTATGTGGTTCTTGAATTCCTTGAAGTCCTCCCAATTCTTCTCATTGTCTCTGACATATTTTAACATTATTTTTTTGAATTCCTTGTCTGGTAGATCTTCTATGTCTTCATCTCGCATCTCCGAAATAGACATTGGCTTTCGATCCTGTATTGGTAGGGTGTTGGCACTCTCATCTGGATCATTACCTTTTCTGGTATTTCTTCCCATTGTGTTAGTGTTTCTTTTTTGAGAGACCTAGGCACCAGTGTGCTGAGGGGTCTCCAAGCACTATCCTGTAGAGATCGGAGTCTGCAGGCGTGGAGTAGCAGGGTGTGGGAATTTTCAAGGCACTTTTGGTGCGTCTCCAGAACACTGGACCTCAGGGCGCCACTTCCAGGGCCCAGTGGATTCAAAGCGCACTCTCAGCTCGTCCCCTACAGGTATGCTACCACAGGGCGTGGGGGAGTGAAGGCACTCTCTGTGCGCACCCCCTGTGCGCGGGATCACAGGGCTCAGAGCACTGGACTATAGGGCGTGGGGTGTTCCAGGTGTTCTCTGGAAGCGCCTCCTGTGCAGGCCCGCCCACCCCAGCGCTTGCAGGGGACCGACCGCCCCAGCGCTAGCACGGGACTGCCCAGCCCAGATGGCGTGCTTGGGTTCCTGTGGTATAGCACCGCCCAGCTGAGTGCCAGACCGCAAAGGCACGGGGGAATATCCAATGTGCCTTTTGCCTTTCTCCCAGACACAGTTTTGGCAATTTCAAGGCACTCGCCCTGTGTCTCTAGACGCAGGAGTCTGGGGGTGGGGGAGGGGCGGGGAGAGGAGCACCAATTGTGTTCAGGCTTTGTGCATGCCCCTGGGGGGCCAACTCCCGAAGCCTCCAACCCACCACTGTCCCCACCCAACTCTCTCAAACCTCAGGTTCTTGCAGTCTGCCTCTTCCTCTGGTCGGAATTCTCGCTGCAGGTGTGTCTCCCAGCGACTGCTGTGTCCGTTGCTGGTCTCGGCGGGTGCAGGCGGCTGGAACCTGGAGGCTGCGGCTGGGGCAGGTCCCGGCGGGGCCTGGCGACCAGGGTGGGCGGATGCCGGCGGGTCCCGGTGATTCAGGGTCCTGGTGACCAGGGTGAGCAGATGCCAGCGGGTCCCAATCACCGCTGGTCCTCACGGCCACTGCGTCTGCGGGTCGGTCTCCGGATCGGTCTGCAGCTTTCAGTGTCTGCACTCAGAGGTGACTCAGCAGGTCAGGAGCGGAAAGTCGTCTCCCCTGTCCTTTGCTTTGTTTTTCCCTGGTTGCTCTTCCGAGTTGTGTGGATTTTTTTGGCTCCACACTGTCCAGGGAACTTCACGTTCTTCTCCCTGTAGTTCTATGCTGCTCCACTTACGCTTTTGTCGCGTTCTAGCCCTCTCTGTCTGTGAGCTCTCTCACAGTCTTCCTCCTATGTCGGCCATCTTGCGAGTCTCCCAGAATCAAGTCTCTTCTAACCAAAAACATTATTCTTTATCCCCATAACTCTCTCATGAATGGGTTATAATTTTGAGAAAACAAGCATTACAAACTACACCATTGTGAATGTTTTCTTCCATATTTCTTTTCATTTTCTGAATTTATTCATTTGAAAGGCAGAGTGATAGGCTAGTGTATATTCATCATCTTGTAAGAGGGAAACAAATCAGGCTTCATTCTACGAAATCTGATTTCCAAAACCAAGGCCAGCCAAGCTTCTGAGAATAATGATGATTTGGGGATTTCCAATAAATGCTGTTCTTATCAGTGTTTGATGTTTTAAAATCCTCATGCAATGTCAAGCAGTTTTATCTTAATATTCATTATGCATGTCCCTAGCACTGTTAGCTTCTAATTAAAATAGCTCCAGTCCACCATGCTTTCAGAAAATGTTAGGTATGTGCTAGCCACACATGACATTAAATGAGGGGTCAAGGACAGACATGACATCACATTCCTAAACTGTAGAGCTCCTAATTTGGTGGCAGGTACACTCATTGGTACCGTGACAGGGAACTTAATTGCTTACTATAAGCTCTACCTGTAGGGTTCACGCTTTTGTATCAGAGATGCACATTGAGTGGTAAATGAAATTTACTTCTCTTAAGCTTCAACAGCAAGTATAAAACAAACAAATGTGAGATAATGGCATGAGAATGTAAGATAAGAACATGCACAGTTACCATGGGTCTCAGAGAATGTGCCCAGGTTTCCTGAAGGCTCCAGATAAGACTTTAAGGTAGTAAGAACGAAAAAGAATGTCTGAAGCATGAAAATATAAACATCTAAGGTAAGAGGTCCAGGAAAGGCAGATTTGGGGTTATACAGGCAGGTGGAGGAGCAGACTGTTCAGTGAAAGGCTGCTAGATACGAGCCCAAACTAGCATGGATGCCTCAAATGTATCACTCTGATTTTTATTTCCTGTGTTTTATGAAGCTGTAAACCATTCTGGTTTTGCTGAATCAGTAGAGATTACCTCCCAGGCATTAGCTACTTACTAAAGGTGAGAAGCATCTTTCCTATTTGCATATATATAAAACTTGTTATACCATATGGACGTGGTAATCAAAATTCTGGTACTGGGCCTGTCATGATAGCCTAGTGGCTATATCCTTCCCTTGCATGTGCTGGAATCCCATATGGGAGCCGACTGATGTCCTTGACTGCTTCATGTCTCATCCAGCACCCTTCTTGTTGCCTTGGAAAGCGTTGGAGAATAGCCAAATGCCTTGGGACCCTTCACCAATGTGGAGACCAGGAAGAGGCTCCTGGCTCAGCTTTGGCTCAGCTTAAGCTATTGTGGCCACTGAGGAGTGGACCAGTGGGTGGAAAACCTTTTTCTCTGTGTCTCCTCTCTGTATATCTGCTTTTTCAGTAAAGATAAAGAAATCTTAAAAAAAAATATAAGTCTGATACAGAAGCAAAGCCGAAGATCAATGGAACAGAATGGAAGCTCTGGAGGTGAGCCTACACATGTACACCCAACTGATCTTAGACAAGAGAACTGAAAATATCAGAACTAATAATCATATGGACTCCTAACTGGTGGTCCGCAGCCGAGGTTTGCTCACAGCAAAATTTTTTAATGACTGAGAGTCAGGTAGGCATAAGAGAAGATGGTTTGAAACAGGATATAGTCTACCTGCTAGCAACAGAGGGAGTGGCGGGAGGTGAGTCAGTAAAATATGTGTTCTCCTAGCAGGCACCTCTCTTTGATCTGTTACCAAGACTATTATAATAAAGGGTGGAGAGTGCAGTCCATCAATATTCAGAGGAACCCAGCTGCCACAGTTTCTGTCAAGCTTCAGAACGCAGTTGAATAGCAGGCAGGTGGATGAGTGGGACTAACAGAGAGGAGACAAGCCCATGACCTTCAGTGGGCCATGACCAAGTAGAAAGTAGTTGCTCTGAACCTAAGCTCTTGCCTCAGCCCTTACTCTTGCCTCACACACACAAGCACGTGTGGCTGTCCTGAAGACAGGAGTCATTCTAATTGGCTGTGTCTTGTTGACATCATATGGCTCCACAGCAACTGTACCAACTGTCCAATCAGCAGCTGCAGGGTCATAATAGCTCAGAATCCTGTAACCTTAGTATTCTACGAGAAGCCATGGTGACAGACAGGCTTCTCTGGTGGAGAAAGATGGTGCGCAGCTCAAACTCAGATTTTTGTGGTCATTTCTCCCCCACAGATCCAGCAGAAAGAATTTTCAGACTCCAGGGATGCGAGGAGATTGTGATCATATGAATGTGGGTGTGTAGCAGGTCAGAATCTGTTGAAAATGTAGTGAACCATGGGGCTTTATTAACACTGGTATTACTAAGGTGTTTACATGTTTCATCAACAAGAATACTTGTTTTTCTCAAATGAGTCAAATCAAGTGTAGTTCTCCATGAGTGATGGTGTTTGGAAACACATATAGAATATAAAACACCAAAAATATGTAAATTGGTATATGTAGCACATCACACACATTTAAAACCCACTCTATCAGTGAGTTTTCATTATAGAACCAGTGTCATTAGTTAAGGTAACCATATTGCAAAAGAGGCCACTTTAACTAATTGTTCCTATGTAAAATAAGTTACCCCATGGGTAGTGGGGACCCACTTGCTTGAACCAGCAGACTCGCCTATTCCCATGGAGTGCTAAATTTATCAAGAGGCTGTATTCAGATACCTGAGTCAGACATTATACCCAAGTACTTTGCTTTGGGAGACTGCCTGCTACAGGCTTCCTCTGGGCACCTAAGCTGCTAGGCTAAACAGTCTCTCTTCCAGAAGGAATAGCAGTAGTTACACACATGGACATGTACACTCATTAGTTATCAATTTATCATCTCTCAAATTCCTAATAACCATTGAACTGTTTTTTGGCTCTTGATTTCAGGGAGCTTGTTTTAAGACACTCAAACCAAACAGAGCAGGTTTGAAAGGTGAAATAAGAAGGAAGCAAACTATGTATCCCCCTCCCTACCACCCCGCAGCCATTATCCAATATACTGGGTTTTTGCTAAATGCTGCAACTGTGTATTAGACTATCAGCCTCTCTCCCTGATGTCCTCTGTGCCTGGTGTAAGGAAGATCAGGTCTCCAGAGAGAACCCTATTTAAGATGCCCAGGGAAATGTAGGCCAAGGGGAAACAAAGGGGAATAAAGAAGCTCTTTAATTTAGAAGCTGTGAAAATAAACAGTGATGTTTATTTAAATGTGTCAACTACCCTAAACATCTCTCTTGCAATTTCAGCAGCACTCAGATTTTATCTTCTTAATTCTCTCCAAGGTATTATACTGCATCATTGGAATGAAATATTAGCAATAAATTCCTAATTCTATGCAGTCTCCATTCAACCCCAAACTTTAATAGAAATAAATTGTTGGCTTTGATTGAGTGTGATATCACTGTAGGAGACTGTGGGATAAAGAAATTGCGTAGTATGTGAAATCAGTTTGACTGAAATGGAAATTTCAGTCCAGTCCCACTGTCAAAAGGCCACTTCTACTACCTTAACGAAGTAACTTTCTTTGCAGAAGAAATGAATTAAAAAAAAAAAAAAAAAAGACTGAGAAGCCAAAAATGCAAACAAAATTCAATCCAACCTAAACCAATGCTAGAGCTAACAACCTTTACTCTCCACAGTAGTTTAAATTCTGGTTCTACATTCTTTTCTGGGTGTGAGAAAATAAGTGCTATTCTGTAAACCTTCTATAAAGCCCACCTGCCCTTTATTACTGAGCCCAGTCTGCTTTTGTGGATATAAAATCTTTAAAAAGAAGAAAATGCCATGCCTTAATGAAAACTTCTAAATCATCTTCCAGATATTTGAATTAAGATTCCTTGCACTTTGGTGAAGTTAAGCCCTTTAGAGAGAATAATGACTCAATATGGGCATTTAGTACAGCTAACACTGGACATCCATCCTGTGGAATTCAAGAAGCTGTATTCCAGATCTGCTTCCGGCTCCTTTGGTACCAGTCATAAGCAAGGATGAACATATTGCCACATGGTCCTTGGGGGATACTTTGCTAAAACTGAATTTACAGACCTTATAAGAAAATGCTACCTTGCGGACAGTTACATGTAAATGCAAATGGATGTTGAAACACTGAAGTGTGTGTATTGCGATTAGAGGGCCCAAGAGAAGAAAGGGGGCCATTCTGATTGCATATCAGAAGGGGTGCTTCAAGTTTTTTTCTTCACTATCTGTGTAGACACTATGTTTTCTGTTGTTTTGCTTTATTTTATTGTTAAGGTTTATTTATTGTTATTGGCCAAGCAGATAAACAAAGTAAAGAAGATACAGGGAGAAAGATTCTCTGCCTACTGGTTCACTCCTCTAGTAGATGCAATGGCCTCAGCCTGGGAGTAGTGTCTCAAGGCTTTATTCATCCTCTATTGCTTCCCTATGCTACAAGCAGGGATATGGGTTTCGGTGGATGGAAGGCAAGTATTTAGCCATTATAGGCTATTGCAGTGGGACCCTCTTCTTATGTTTTAATGTCTGCCAAAATTCAGCTTATGAATATCAAGAAGAGTGTATCTGCAATGTGAGATACTCACTTCAGAGTCAAGTTACTTTTTGCCTCTAAACTTAAGATTTTTTTAAAGATTTATTTATTTTTATTACAAAGTCAAATATACAGAGAGGAGGAGAGACAGAGAGGAAGAACTTCGGTCCAATGATTCACTCCCCAAGTGAGCGCAACGGCCGGTGCTGTGCCAATCTGAAGCCAGAACCAGGAACCTCTTCTGGGTCTCCCACACGGGTGCAGGGTCCCAAAGCATTGGGCCATCGTCGACTGCTTTGCCAGGCCATTAGGGAGCTGGATGGGAAGTGGAGCCGCTGGGATTAGAACTGGTGCCCATATGGGATCCAGGGGCATTCAAAGCAAGGACTTTAGCCACTAGGCCACGGCGCTGGGTCCATCAAACATAAGACGTTTTCCCAACTAAGCAGAGAGTCAGAGAAAGCAAATCTTTTGTCAGAGAGATGAAAAGTAAGGACATGAATCTTACAGGGACAGATTAGTTTAAGAAACTGGTTTGATCAATAAGAGAACACAAAGGCTCTGTTAATACCACCTTTGGGTAAGATATAACCACACTCTCCCCTCAGTCCCAAACACACTCTATGCTCATATTTACCTCTTTCCATCTTCTAAGGAAAACCATAGACCAAAAGACTCCTTAAAAACTGTCTCTGGGGCCCAGTGGCGTGGCCTAGTGGCTAAAGTCCTCGCCTTGAACGCCCTGGGATCACATATGGGCGCCAGTTCTAATCCCGGCAGCTCCATTTCCCATCCAGCTCCCTGCTTGTGGCCTGGGAAAGCAGTCGAGGACGGCCCAATGCTTTGGGACCCTGCACCCATGTGGGAGGCCCGGAAGAGGTTCCTGGTTTCCGGCTTCAGATCAGCGCGTACTGGCCGTTGCAGCTCACTTGGGGAGTAAATCATCGGACGGAAGATCTTCCTCTCTGTCTCTCCTCTCTGTGTATCTGACTTTGTAATAAAATGAATAAATCTTTAAAAAAAAAACTGTCTCTGAAATCTTCAGTTCTAGACATTATTCAAGTTTCCTATGTCAAAACAGCCAAGGAAAGAAGATAATAGATAATAGAAAATTATGGCTAGATGTATAGGTGGATAGCTAGCTACCTAGCTATATGAAAAGATAGGGAGATAGACAATGTGGAAGCTTGTGGTAGTACCCGTTATACAAATATATATATAAAAAAAGATGCCCTAATGTTTAAGAAGATAAAACAAACACAACCAAAACGCTGCCAAGTTCAGTCATCTGACAATGATGGCAGCTGTTGAAGCTGAAATATAGCCCTGATTTATTTATTTAATTTTCTCTCTTTTTCTTTCTTTCTTTCTTTCTTTCTTTCTTTCTTTCTTTCTTTCTTTCTTTCTTTCTTTCTTTCTTTTTTTCTTTCTTTCTTTCTTTCTTCGTACATTCTGTGTCAATGCTTCCCTCATGTTCTGGGACTCTTCTTACCATAAGCTCATTGCCATTTTCCTTTTGAATGCCATCCAGTAACCAACAGTGAACATGGAATTACAATAAATCAAAGTTTTCGTTTTACCCTCCAACCATTACTTACCCACTTATTAATACTTCTATCCATAAACTCATATTCTTTGAAAGCCATTTTCTCTAATTTCCAGTGTCTGAAATAATCATAATCATAATACTTGCATATATGAGCCAAAATATCAGTTACTGTTAGCAATATAATATTTCAAAAATATTTTCTAAATTCATTTTCCATCATTAACTGAAGTCACTTTCTTCTGCTTCATGAACTGCTACAATAAAGTGTGTTTCTATTTCCAGTATTAATATTTTTCTCAAACAGACTATTAATTTCTTAGCTTTTGCATTTTCACTGTCTTGTTTCAGTTCCATTTTGCAGGTCTTGATTGTGGAATATGCCACGCATGGAGCATCATATGCTTAAGCCAGACACAGGAAGATAAACTTGGCACAGTCTCCATTAAATACACAGTCCACACTAGATAACCTGATAGAATCTGATACTATGGATTTGTGATGGTGACTGTCCTAGAAGAAGGTGACATAGAGAATTGTGAAATACCTGTGACATTAAATCTGAGATAGGTCAACCCTAGAGTTCAGAATCATGTCTATAGCTAACAATGGTGTACTCTGCACTTAGACATTTTCTGAGTTCAGGTCTTATGGTGAAAGTTCTTAGCACAAAATCAACCTATTCATTGAAAGTGTTTTGCATGCATTTATTTACTAAGTTCTTACAATTAATGAGGATTATACTTACCCCACAGAGGGAAACAAAGATCACAAATGTGAGGATTGTGATTTGGGTTACAATCACCAAGTTTACATGCAAGAATTTGAAGCATGTATAAGTTAATGAAATGGCAAATTGTTACCATTATCCTCTTGTGTGAGAGACTTTACTCATAGAAACTTGCAGAAATTTTGGTCTATTCTTGGGTCAGAGAATAGTTTAGGTTGCCATCAGGTGCCCTGATATGGGGGTTTTCCTGGGACTTCAGAGTCAAAAGAGTGTAGACTTCTGAAAGCTGCACCCTTAAAGTTATAGTAATATTTCACTTTGCACTCTACTTTCTTAACATCAAAATACCATCCTTAACAGCAGGAGCCTTACACACAAATAACCTGACTTTGATATTGAATCATTGAATTTGCTATGTACAACCTTGGATTGTTGCACAATTGTTGTTGCTTGGTAGGAATACTCAGATCTTGGTGTAGTCAGGTTCAAACTTGGTTGTTGTAACCATTTGGGTAGTGAACAAGAGAAGAGAGAATCTCTATTTTTTTTTCTCCTCTCTTTTTGCAACACTGCTTTTCAAATAAAGAAGACTTTTTAAAAGTTCAGCACTTCTTCTATCAGCAACTGATTGTAAAAAATGTCACTTATTAATAAAATTTCCCCCCCTCATTTTGTGTATAATTTTTTAACTTGCATTTATAGTCCAAGTAGTATTATAGTTCCCCCATGTTACACATTTAATATGTCTTGGTAAATAGCTTGAAAACATATTTGGTAAAAGTTTAAAGCCATTTGTGTAAAAGAAAAAAATGATTTATATTCATGTATTACAAATGTTATTGGTATATAGGATTATGTAGTACACAGCTTATAAAGACTCAAAAGGTTTTTTGTTGTTGTTGTTGTAAGTTGACCCCCAAAATTAAAGGCAGACTGTTGGAAGCTTGCTTGGGAGTCTTTATTCACTGGCCAGCTGGCTGATGGACTCAACTGTACCTAGTGTAAGTGGAAGAGCGGATCAACCTTTATCATCCATGTTCAGGGTTGTTTTCTTTTTTATTTTTACTGGAAAATTGTATCCAGCAAAAAGGAAAGACAGAGAGAGTGATCCCATATCAACTGATTCACTCTGTAAGTGGCCACAATGACCAGAACCAAGCTGATCTGAAGTCAGGATCCAGGAACCTCCTTTGGATCTCCCATGTGAGTTCAAGGTCCCAATGCTTTAGGCTATCCTCCACAGCCTTCCCCAGCCACAATCATGACAATGGATGGGAAGCGGAATATCTGGGAAGTGAACAAGCACCCACATGAAATCCAAGTGTCAAGAGGAGTACCAATTGAGCCATCCTGCCAGAGCTATTTCAGTAGTTTTAAGCAATGATTATCCAATCAACTTAGAGAGTACTCAGTACATGCCATGAATCATTCAATCAACCAAGCTTACATTTGTGCATAGTACAAATTATCCAGTCAGCTGTAGCTGTGTGAAACACAGACATCCACTCAGGTTAAGCAGCATAAACTGTTTAAACAATTTTTTCAAAAATTACTTAAAGGGTCTGGCGCAGTGGCCTAGTAGCTAAAAGTCCTCATCTTGAATGAGCCAGGATCCCATATGAAACCTGGTTCTAATCCTGGCAGCCCTGTTTCCCATCCAACTCCCTGCTTGTGGCCTGGGAAAGCAGTTGAGGATGGCCCAAAGCCTTGGGACACTACGCCAGCGTGGGAGACCTGGAAGAGGATCTGGGCTCCTGGCTTCGGATTGGCTCAGCTCTGGCAATTGCAGTGACTTGGGGAGTAAATCATCATATGAAAGATCTTCCTCTCTGTCTCTCCTCCTCTATATATATCTGAATTTGCAGTAAAAATAAATAAATCTTTGAAAAATTACTTCGAATGGCTCACAAAATCAGTTATAAAGCACAATAAAATATCATGCAATTTATAGATAAAAGCATTAAACTAATGGTACATGCAATCATCTGTGTCTCTACTAAGTACAATCACAAATAATCATAATTGCCCTAAATAACTGATTAAACAAATTCTTCAATGGGGAAGGGAAAACAAATCTCTCATGCAGAATAATTCCAAAAATGTGTGAAGATACTAAGCATTCAAAGAAGTACACTTTTAAATCATTCTATCATTAAGAATTTCATCCTGTCTAGTAGTGCACAACTAAATCAGGTAAATAGGTCTATCCAATTGCATGTCCAGAAAGCAGTTTGGGGCATTAAGCTTACTGCATGAGCTGTAAAAGAAAAGGAAGATCTCAACCCAGGATAAGATATTTTCTTGTAATGAGTGCTCTCACTCCCCTTTTGGGACATTCCGTGAACCCGAGTTTATGGGCACAGATGATACACTACAGAAACACATCAGGAGATCTATCCTAACGGTCACTATTTCTGTTGTGTGGGTGGTCACGCGTGTTTATCTAGCAAACTGCATCTCACTCAATGCTTGGCTGACTTATACCAAACTCACATATTTAGTCAAACTGCAGTTGTGACTGATGAACAAACATATCTCTTATCCGGTTTGGGTGATATTTTTGTTTATATAAACAAATAAGTGTGAAATAAAAAATGACACATGGGTACATTTGTCAATGACCTAAGTGAATTCTTTGTGGTTTCAAGCGATGCTTCCCAACAGTGTGTTTTCTAAAATCTGCATTATTTGCCATGGAAATAATACAGATATATTACATTTGGTACATTTGGATAATTTTTTTTTGCATTATTAACTTTACTCCACAAATTTCTTTAAAAATTAGAGTTCAGTTGATTTCAATCAATGTGTTCGAGAGTATTTCCAGTTTGTGGCCACACAATGAAACAATGAAATTTCTTTAAAAATTAGAGTTCAGTTGATTTCAATCAATGTGTTCGAGAGTATTTCCAGCTTGTGGCCACACAATGAAACAATGAAGGTGAAGTCTGCCTCCCTGAGTTTCAGTTTTATCAGGATTTTTTTTTAAGGTGGCAGGTGTCAGAAAATCCCATTGAGGAAATAAAATTGCTTCCCTGAGGTTATCTTTGACCAGATCACAATGTTAACTCCCTCTCCTATTTCTTTGTATATTTATCATGAAGAAGCGGGGTGATGGTGCCTGGGATTTAAACTTATTATGGACATGAAAGACATGTCTTATCACACCTTTCTTGCCAGAGTCCAGGTCCAGCTGAGTTGGGGACTCGCAGAGGGTGTGCAGATTAGACATAAAGAGAAAAGAAATGGGCCACTACAATTTCAGGATCATAATGGACAATGTGAGTAAGTTGTCTGCTTTCTTTATACAGAAGCTGTCACAAAGGCTGGCACAGACTTCACACCTGGTCAAGCGGGCATTCCTAAGATAGTTCTACCAATTGTTTCACCTTGAGGTAGGATATCTGCTGTCCTAATCCTGTGGTCAGGGAGTTTTCAATAGAGGGCACATATCAATCAGTAATATATTCCTACTGCAATCCTCAGTCTGCAACTTCATCTAGAATCAGTTAAGGGAGGAAATGCATCACAGAAGGAGGGACCTAAAGATCAAGGAAAGAGGGAAAGAATAGATTCCCACTATGGCAAGGGACTTAATACCCTTGATTAGCATATGATCAATGAGGGAGGAAAACCCTAAGCATAGGTTCCTGCTACACCTTTGATTAACATATGAACAACGGGGACAGCAACATCAATTTCCAAGCTCACATTGATAGTAAAGACCAACTCCGCAGAGGCAGACAATGTCTAAACAGACTGCAGAAATCTCAGCGAGGTTGTCTGGGTGTCCATACATAGGTAGTAGTTGGAAATGCCTTCAGGTGGATGCAGAAACACCTGCCAGGCCATGCCATGCAGCGGAGATTTCCTTACTGCCTTGCCTGCAATGGAACAGTTCTCTTCACACCTTTGTGTCCTCCACACCCACCACCAGGACCCCAACACTTTGTGATGGTTTTGATTTTGAGTCAGCTAGTCAGGATTAGAACTGCTCTTCTGCTCTTTTAATTCCTGCTCTGTTTCTTACTCCCTCTCTCTCCCTTTCTTCCAAGAGTATGCTTTAAAGAAGATGCCACTTCCATCACTTACTTAGTTCCTTCTCTGCTAAATCTCTTCCCCCCTCCTGATGCTTAGGGAGGTTTCCATATAAAATAAATCTTGCTTTTGATTACTTCAATTTTCTGCATGGGATTCTTTTTAGTGTAAGAAAAAACTGAGATATCCTTTGTCTTTTCACATTAAATGCCCTGTGACAAAATCCCCAAGCAGTAGACAGTTTTCGGTAAGTTATCTTTATGTTAAAAGCTAACCATCTAACCATAAGTTTTTTTTTTTAAAGATTTATTCAGTTTGCTACAAAGTCAGATATACAGAGAGGAGGAGAGACAGAGAGGAAGATCTTCCGTCCGATGATCCACTCCCCAAGTGAGCCGCAATGGGCCGGTGCTGCGCCGATCCAAAGCCGGAACCAGGAACCTCCTCCGGGTCTCCCACGAGGGCGCAGGGTCTCAAAGCCTTGAGCCATCCTCAACTGCTTTCCCAGGCCACAAGCAGGGAGCTGGATGAGAAGTGGAGCTGCCGGGACCAGAACCGGTGCCCATATGGGATCCCGGGGCGCCCAAGGCGAGGACTTTAGCTGCTAGGCCACGCCACTGGGCCCTAACCATAAGTTTTTAATTAAACTTTATTACCAATAAATTTAAAAAGAGAACTCTATTCATAAATTATGAATATATCAATGATCACAATTAAATATAAATTTAATAAAATTAATGTTAATACTGGTGTGAATTTTAGTAAATTTTGCTTTTTTTTATTAGAAAAAAAATTTACATTTGAGTCAATGATACCTGTCGCTGCTGCCCAGCAGCAGCGACACTAAAAACGTTGAGTCATACTTTTGAGGGTCCGGAAAAAGCCAGCAGCTGGACCTCTCACTGCCAAAAGCAACTGCATTTAAAATCTCTCCGCTGTGCCTGTATCCATTGGTTTAAGCTTTCCTACCTGCTTCTTCCACCACCCTTCTTCCCACATTTCTTCCCATACTCTCTGCTTCCCCAGTCTTTCTCCTCGTGTTTCCCCAGTCTCTTCATTGCCCCCCATTCTGTCTCCGCGTCGCCCCTCAGTCTTTCTTCGTCATCTTCTTCTGGCCCTCAATCCCAGTTGTCCCCTGTCCTCTGTCTTTGTCCGTCCATCCATCCCACTAGCTTTTACCTGCTACTTTTTTTTTTTTTAAGATTTTATTATTGGAAAGCCGGATATACAGAGAGGAGGAGAGACAGAGAGGAAAATCTTCCATCCGATGATTCACTCCCCAAGTGAGCCGCAATGGACCAGTACGCGCCAATCCGATGCTGGGACCTGGAACCTCTTCCGGGTCTCCCACGCGGGTGCAGGGTCCCAAAGCTTTGGGCCGTCCTCTCCTGCTTTCCCAGGCCACAAGCAGGGAGCTGGATGGGAAGTGGAGCTGCTGGGATTAGAACCGGCTCCCATATGGGATCCCGGGGCTTTCAAGGCGAGGACTTTAGCTGCTAGGCCACGCCGCTGGGCCCTACCTGCTACTTTTATGTAGTTCTCCACCAATCACTTCTCTCCATGGGTCCACTTGGCGCTACCTGATGGGCCAGCAATCACAGCGGGGGAGCATTAGCCTATCCTTGTGACTTCCTGCTTGCCTATTGGCAGGACAAATCTTGCCTCCTGGCACCCGGCCCGCCACCAACTTGTGGTCCCTCACACACGTGCGGCCAGCTCCCGGTACACTGCTCCCCACAGATACCAGAATGGAGGGAAGGGTTATTAAGAGTCCTTTTGAAAAGGTGGCTTGAGTTCTTTTTCTCTTAGCCAGGCCTTCTTGTGCTTTGTTCATTGATTCTTCATTACTCCTGAATGGTCAGCATAGACAAGGTAGCTTCACCAGGAACCAGACCCTGACTGCCTATCATAGGGATAAAGGGAAGATGACCGCTCTAGCTTCTTTGAGCTGAAAGGGGGCGTTGTTGAGTAACTGCAGGAGGTGGGGGTTCTAGAGGTTCCTGGTAGAAGCTAGAAGTCATCAAATGTCTGAAGTACTGCCTAGCACTTGAAGGTTTTTCTTTGTTAAAATCTAGATAACAAAACACATCATAATTATAATCTTTCCCAACCTAGCAGGTCATGAGTTCAGTCAGAAGCCCAGTTGGAATACTTGGGGTTTCAAGCTTAGATATAAAATTGTCAGGTTTCAACCTTTGCCAGAGTAAACATTACATTAAATTAAATAGATGGACTAGATTTATATCAGTTTAACATAACTACTTCAAGTCCCAAATTTTGAAACATACCCAATGAATGCAATGGAACACATGAAACCTTTTGGGTTGTATGAAATTGTTATCTGAAACAATGAAAGGATAAGTGTGTGGCATCAGAATATAAACTCAGGTAAATGCAAGCTGACTTCTTGACTAACCTTAACAATTATTGCATCTGATGTTTGAAACTACTATAGTAATTTCGAATCTAGCTTGGAAGCAGGCAAGTGCTAGATTTTCTAAAAAATTATACTTTACCAGTCGTTGCAAGTCCTAAGAGTTTCAGGAAGACATCTATAGCCTAGAACAAAAAGCGCAGCACTCAAAACATTCTGTTACAAGACCTACTAGTCACATTGTAGATGGCACAAGATTTAAACTAGTTTTCATTTACAATAACCCAGCAGTTTATAGTATTCCAACAAGATTTTATAGAACTTTATGCACTTTAAGGCAGAGGCAAGCAATCTACTAATTTATAGGCTAGCAAACCATGTACTGACAATTGAAGAATACAAGAATCTTAAGTAGATGAGCAGGGAAATCCCAAATAACTTGGCAAATCATGAGCAAGACATGAAATCTGCCTTAGGGCAGTGAGGGTATGTTACCTCAGTGAAGTCATCAGAAAGCACACCCAGGGCCATATCCCAATTACCAAAGAGGTCATTGGAGATATGATTGCCCTTGAAGGCCAAGTACTTCAGGTCAGTCATTTTCCATTGGATCTCCCACATGGGATGGAAGCAGCCCAGGAACCTGCACAGGCTCATGGCCTTCCACGGACTTCAGTGACACCTCAAACAGCACCCAAGAGTCCTTGGTTGTTCTCGCAGTGGAAGGGAAACTGTAAGTTTCCATCTGGACACTACCTTCTTTGTCCTAGCTTGCTTTGGCTTCTTCCCTCTCTTACAGTGACCATCAGGATATCTCAGGAGTCCCAAATTAACTTAGGTGACAGACTAATCTAGAAACTCAGAAAAGAAACTTTCCTAGGGAAAACTTAGTTAGCATGTAACTGTTCAGCCTGCCTCAATGACCAGGCTCTGATTGACATGTTTGCCATCTACCTCCTCAGTTTTTGCTAAAATTTGCTTTTTAAACCATTTTATTGAGTTGCAGTCTACAAAAATTATTCATATTTAATGTGAATGAATTTGGAGCAATAGATTAAACTTCGGTTTAATTAAAAGCCAAGGGTGGCCTGGTTAGCAAATGAATTTTCACATCCATAATGCCCCTGGTCCCTATGTCAAGTAAAGTAGGCTGGGCAAGTGAAGAAGCGAATCTTGGTGCAGGCCCTGAGGGGGCCCAGGACCTGAGACATACACCCAAAGATGATCCAGACCCTTGGAAAATCAGAGTATCAACTTTTATAGCTGAACAGGTTCAGAGAAATTGGTATGGGGGATTGTGGAAATTTGAAAACATCCACAAACAGAGAACACCACCAGGCATCTGCTTGTATGTCCTGGGAGGACAATTATAGGTCTTGTCACATCAGTCCAGGAAAAGTAGTAAGGATTCAAGCATTGCTAAGTGTACTATATCATTAAACACAGAAAGAAGGAGAGACTCTTGCTGGAAACCAAGATGCTTTAAACTATGAACTAGAAAGGAAACTGTGGTTCCTAATGACATGCTCATGTCCAGAATACCAAGGGGCAAATCCCTTTTACTTCGTCAGTATGCAAGAACAGAACCAATGAGGAATTTGTTTGCATTAGATCATAAATCAATTGGCATGTTCATTGTGTTCCAGCTCCAGGCAGACAGAGCCATTAGTGTGTAGCAGTAGCATAATATTACATTGTCAAGCATTTCAGGCTGAACAATGCCTTGCCATGACAGCATCAAGCACTCTGTCCTGGTGATTAAGAGTGCATGCCAGAGAGCTGAACACAGTCTGACCATGTATATTCTTGGTCTCTGACAAGATGCTGCTGAAAGGAAAACAAACAAACAAACAAAAAACCCTGAGAGGCAATTCCTACACAAACAACTATGCATGGGGAAAAGGATGCCTTTATTTAGCATCCAGGAAGAATAGTTCCTACTGGGCAGCCATTTAAGTGTGAAGCGTCAGGTAACCTTTAAGAAAAAGGGTCTGCCCCATTGAAACAATAATCTGTTATTTCTCCAGATTTTAACTCTGAAGGAAGTTCCCTTGTCTGGTCCTAGCAAGATCTCTGGCCTAAGGAAAACAACTAATTAGAATGAGAAAAGATGATATCAAACAGGAAAAAAATGAGGACAATTATATTGGCACCTTTGGAAAGGAGCTGTTGTGCAATGGGTTAAGCTATGGCTAACATTGGTTCAAGTCATGGATTCCCCACTTTTGATTCAGCATGGCAGGCATGGGTTGGGGGAGATGGTCTGAGCACCTGGGCTGCTGCCACCCATGTGAGGTTGCAGATGGAAGTTCTGGTTTCTGGTTTTCACATAGCCCCAATGCCTAGTGGTTGTGGGCCTTTGGGAGGTGATCCAATAAGTGGAATACCTTTATCCCTCTCTCTCAAATTTTTCTCCACTCTATCTACTTTCTTTCTGTATCATTGTTTCTCTACCAGGGTTATATCATATTGTGTGAGAAAGTGATTTTGCCCATGGACTTAAGGTTATTGAAAATCTAAAACTACTCCACTGCTGGTGGGGCTGCAGGATGGAACAGCCTCTATGGAAATCAGTATGGAGAATATTCAAACAACTCAAAATCAACATACCGTATGATCCAGCAATAGCACTCCTAGGAATATATCCAGAACAACTGTTTTATGAGAAGCCAACATGCACTCCTATGTTCATAGCAGCACAATCAGTAATTGCGAAAACATGGAAGCAACTAAAATGCTCATCAGCAGAGGATTGGATAAGAAAGCTATGGTTCATCTACTCCATGGAATACTACTTAGCTATTAAAAAAAACAAAATGCAGTTCTTTGTGGCCAAATGGGCCAAACTGGAAACCATAATGCTAAGGGAAATGAGCCAATCCCAAAAGGCTAAATACCACATGTTTGCCTTAATTTGATATGATGTTATGTATAACATGTTATGTTATGAACATTATATGTTGTGTATAAACTAAAATTGAAATGTCAATGAGGTGGTCACAGAAGGTGGCTAGGAACTTGCATTTACTTTTAACATATTGGTAACTCATTACTATGTCAATTAATTCCATAATGATGTAAATTGTTGCTGATGGTATGTTGGAGCTTTTAATTGACTGGGATGATACTCTGCTGGCTCTGTCTTCAGACCAGAAAGGGTATACCTAAGAAGCCATTGAACTTGACTGGACAATAAGATGCTGGACTCTATGTTTGGTATATGCTTGAAATGGGGGAATCTCAACTGAACTTGAGCTGTGGTTATGCAACAAGGTGGAGGAATCCACCATGGTGGGAGGGTTTGGGGAGGGGTGGGGAGAACCCAAGTACCTATGAAACTGTGTCACATAATACAATGTAATTAATGAATTAAAAATAATAAATAATTAAAAAAATATTCTTATTGAAAAAAATAAATAAAAATGGATTTGAAAAAAAAAAAGTCAGAAAATGGATTAGGAAGAGAGAACATCCCAGAACCTAACTTCACGCCACTACAAAATGACTCAAGGGATTCAAATTAGGTGATGAACTGGACAGATCACAAACCTAAATCAAATTCTAGTTGAATCAGAAAAAAAAAGAAAACATTTTACCATAGCAACCCTGAAGGAAAAATTTTAAAAAAATGAATTTTTGTCTCAAATTGTATTGAACTCAGGCTTCTTTGGTCTTCGTATTGACAAAGTTGTCAGAGTTTATGAAGCCTACAAAACACAAAGAAAAAGAAAGCATTGTCAAGAGACAAAGCATTCAACAAAACAGCTGTTAGAAACATTGAGATCCTGGAGATAGCCTTCTCCTGCTCCATAGATGTTTTACTTTTGGGGCACAATTGTGGCAGAAAATGCTTTCAATGGAGGTAATCTTGCCAGCATGAATGGGGACATCTCAAATGTGAAAGACAACACATGGAAGATTATTACAAGTTATGCAGTAACTTTCTGAGCCTCTGAAGACAGCTGAAGGTGTTTGCACCAAGCCAAGTACAGGCTGGGGATTTTTGCATGACTTGCACAAGCCATTGAAGCCAGATTTTGTTGCTTATGCTGCAATTTGCACTCAATGGTACCTCAGCAGAAAGAGCTTACTCTAGAACTGATGTGTCTTTCCAATATTGTTAGGGTGATATTTCATCTGTTAGGAGGAGAAAAGGCAGTTACAATCCAAGCACTGTTCCTTCCAGACTCCTCTGGTCTCCAAGGTCATGTGTCATTTATAAATCATGAATGTATAAAAACTAAAGCAACACAGTGTCAAGAGATGAAACAACTTCCAATGTTTCTGTTCTTTTTTTTTTTCATGATAAACAATTTCAGAATTTTAGAAAAGGTAAAGCTGCTGAAGAGATCATAAACACGGAACAAAATTTGTCTGTAACAGAAATGCTTAAATATTTCTATGCAAAAAGCACTAGAAATTTATCTACTCGCAGACAGTAAAGAGTAGAATGTATGGTTTATTTGAAACAACTACGCATGAGTTGCTTCATCGCGCTTTGTGAAGTTATTTTTATAGCTTGTGTTTTAATAGCAGTAAATGCTTTGCTTTGTAGACATCCAGGTTAGACTCTGTCAAGTCTTTATTAAGTGTGTATATGTGTATGTATGTAAGACATTGCTACAGCTTGTTGGTTAAGAGCAAAGTCTCTGGACAGAATGCCTTTTGACAGTCATGGATTAGCATGTCCTGCAGAGAATGTCACAGAGAAATCACTTAATTCACATTGCCTCATCTATACATGAGATGATGATCATATTATTCATTTAAAAGAAATATGACTTAAGACAGCAAATACTGAGTATCTTATCAGATGTAATTATATCAGCTATATCTATTTAGTTATTAGTCTTTTTTTTTAATTGTAGATGATGCTTACGTAAGTCGATCAGGGTGGCAGGGACTGAGGCTGTGATCATAGTTTCCAAGTTTTCTATTTCTTTTTCCTGTATATGAGAGGGCGGGTAAACAAGGGGAGAAGACACACCCAGCTTCCAACTTGCCCCAGCATCTGGAGCTGGGGAATGGTCACCCATTGATTGCTGACACAGGACAGTTTTTTTTTTTAAAGATTTATTTATTTTATTGGAAAGTCAGATATATATAGCAAGGAAGAGAGACAGAGAGGAAGATCTTCCATCCGATGATTCACTCTCCCAGTGACCGCAATGGCCAGAGCTGTGCTAATCCAAAGTCAGGAGTCAGGGGTTTCTTCCAGGTTTCCCACACGGGTGCAGGGTCCCAAGGCTTTGGGTCCTCCTCGAGTGTTTTCCCAGGCCACCAGCAGGGAGCAGGATGGGAAGCAGGGCTGCCAGGATTAGAACCGGCACTCATATGGGATCCGGCGCGTTCAAGGTGAGGACATTTAGCCGGTAGGCCACCATGCTGGGCCCCATGATTCAGGATTCTAACATGGCGTATGCTCTGAGGGTTCTGCCCAAGTGGTTTCAAAAGTTCTGAAATGTTGTCAACCTCACCAATATTAGTATGAGAGAACACTTTCATTGTCCATTGGGTGACATAGTGCATCTTAGAGTCACCATTCACCCAGATATTCACTGTCATCGTTGAGTGGGGTACAGATCTGGTTAGTTCTGTTTTCTTTCCACCGCTATGCTAACAGAAGTCTTCTGCAGTTCCCATGGGCTGTAATACTCTCTATGTGGATCTGTGTCATCTGTCCACTACTCCATGTTTTCTGCTGAGAAAGACCAGTTCTCACAGGTGGGCCCAAGAGCTGAGGTCAGGTGACCTAGATCTCACTGGAATACTGACCCCTCGGGATTGCAGCCTGGTGTCCACCACACAGGCAGATCCAAGGATCTGGGCCAGGCAATCCGGGCTCTCCCCAAACCCCTCATGCCTGGGGCTTATGGGCTCAGCATCCATTATACAGGCAGGTCAAACATCCAGGTCAGGTGGCCTGGCCCCACCAGATCTCCTAGCTCTGGGGCTCATGGACCTGGTGCCTACCACTCAGGCATGCCCAGAGACTGGGTCATGCCACCCAGAACCTACCAGATCCCTATCCCCAGAGCTCATGAACCTGACATCCACCACAAAGGAAGGCCAAACAACCTAGACCATGTGGTTCAGGACCTGTTGGACCCCTCATGTTTGGAGCTTATGGACTCATCACCCACTGCTCAGGCAGACCCAGGGATCCAGGCCAGGCCCAGGGATCAAGGGCATGGGACCCAGGCCCCACCAGACCCCCAACCCCTGGTGCTCACAGACCCAACATCTAACCCTCAGGAGGGCAGGACTTGTGCCAGGCAACCTGGGTCCTGCCAGATCCCTCACTCCCAGGGCTCATAGTCCCTGCTCCAACATGCCCAGACTGGTATGTCTCGCCTCACCTCCGCATCAACTGGCAGGTGATTCAGCCTGGCTCAATCTGTTCTGCCCCCAATTCCAGCTCCTGCTCATTGGTGCTGCAGCATATCCTGGCCGAGGCAGCTTCCTGTAACACCCACATTATGAACTGATTGGTTGTGGCCTGACACAGCCTTTCCTGCAACCCATGCTATTCCTCAGGTCTGCCAGTGGACATTATGAACTAGCCAAACCTGGCCCACCTCTCAGACATGGCCCACATCTTTGTTTGCCAGTAATGTAGCCTGGACTTGTTGGCTGCTTGCCAGCCATGGTTCTTGTGCTTTCCTGCAGGGGCTGTCTCCTGTCAAAGGAATTTCCCAGGCTTCTCTATCTGGCACATCCCTGTGGTAGACCTTGTGCACATTGGTAGGTCCCTGGCCCACGCTGACTTTGTCTAAGTTTTTGTCCTGGTAGGAATATTGTCCTTATCCAATCAGCCCAAACACAATCTAGTTCTTCCTGTTGGGTGTTGCAGCCCAACATCACCTGCTCCACACTTAGACACAGCCTTCTTCATGTGGTTCAGCAGGAGACAAGATCTAGCCCAGCCCATCTACACCCATCCTGATTCTAATGAGTACCAATGAGTGCTGGAGTTTAGCTCAGTCTGGTGCTCCAAGACCACACCCCTACCTTTTTGCCAAGGGAGACTGCAGCCATATCCAGCCTAGCTAGTTACCCCTATTCCTGTTTCCATGCTTACCAGTGAGAATTCCCACCCAGCTGGGGTATCTCTTTAGCTCCACAACCAGGCATGTTCTCAGCCACAGATCTTGCACATATCAATGGATATTGTCAACCCAGGAGAGCTCTCATATTTCTCAACATATTGTCTCCCCAGACCTACTTAAATCACATTAGGGTTAGTGTCATGGACTAATCTCACTGTAATTATTCCATGTTTCAATGTTCACTGATGGGTCCCACGATCTAGCCTTGCAAGTACAGTGACCAGGGAGTCACAAGGCCTAGCTGAACACACTTTTGACAGTCAAAAAGCATCTAGTCTGAAGTGTGCCTGAATGCCTGCAGAACATCCCCTCTCCCTGAGGACCATCACCCCTGCTAAACACACCTGTGCTGGTCAAAAACCTTCCAGGCCAGGGTGTGCCTGGATCATATCCATACTATAATTGACGTTTCAGTGCGTTTGTAGATAGACTTCTGGCAAATACGTATAGACATTGAAATGCATGGATTCATTTTCTGCTTTTTGATTATTTCAAAAGCTTTTTATTGAGATATCCCACTTTCAGATATTGGTATTGGCATGATATATATAGTACACGAATCATCTTTGTAGTATAGTAGTAATAACATCTGGACAAAACACTATAAACAGTTGCAACTTTAACAACAATTGGAAGGCACTGGGAAAAGACACAAGGCAGGTGGGAGCCAAAGAGTGAACACTTAAAAGATTGAAATTCCAGCAAATGGCCATCAGTGAAGAAATGTTTGTGGAATCCCTGTATTCAGGAATGTATGCTTATCTCTTTCAGCTAATCTTTAATATTCTGTTTGTGCAAATGATTTTTCTAGACTGAAAAATGAGGGGGATCCGGGCTTTATGTTGAAAATGTCACATATTTTTGTCTCACAATTTGATCTTTTCCAAGCAGGGGTATTACAATGAAACCCCAAAGTATAATAATTTAGAGATATAATGCTTTCCTTAAATGGTTAGCGTTAAATTTTATTTTAGGAAGAAATAAAAGACCAAGGACTTGGTAAACCAATATAACTACACAGGAATCAGGTTTGTAAGGCTTTCTTACAGTAAGGCTACCCTGTAAATTGCCATCCTTTTACCTATCATGTCACTCTAGAGAGCCCATGACTGTGCGGCATTACTGTTGTTAAGTACCCACTACACATCAACCGCTGCACAAGGTCTTTAGCCTGCATTAACAAATCCTATTATAGCTTATTTTTATTTGAGTCTCAAAGGATAAATACAGCTATGCAGGTCATATAGTAAGACTAAGCTCTAGAATTAGGAAAAGATCTATTTTTGTCCCCAGGTGGATTAACTATTCCTGTTTGAGACTTTCCTGTTGTGGTGAAATGCCTCTTATATAACACTTATTCTTAGTGATATTAAGCATACCCCTGATACTGTGAAGTAGCACCTCCGTTTGGTTCCAGAACATTTTCATCACTGCAAAAGAATACTACCCACTAAACAGCTTCCATTCCCTTTCCCCACTGCCTGCCTGAAACGCTAATCTTTCTGTGTGAGACTATTGCAGATATTTCTGAAAATTCCATCCAAACGGAAAACCACAATCACATGACAAATACGTAATCATAATTACTTTAAAATTTGAAAGTTTAAAAGATCAGATGATTGAAACTAACTTAAAATAAAATGTGATAATTTTCAGATATTATAGTAAGTTTTGATTTTAGGACTTCCACCCAGTTCAAATCACTGAAACTACTACCAGAAATGCACTGAATTTTTCTTCAACCCTGGGCTTAGGATTCATCTGAATTTTGTGCTCTTTGCATTCTCCTTGAGATAGCAGGTGAATCTTCATGACAGTCCTTTGGTTCCAGCAAGTGCATAATCTTCAGCAATTTGAAATTCACTCTTGAAATTTTCTTCCCTTGCTGGCTGTGGTTTAGAAATATGCCTTCATTCAGGTGGAAGTGATTGGGCTTTCCCATTCACTCAGCTTTGACAACCAGGAGTGCTTTCATAAGTAAGAATAACAACATCATAAAGATATGACTACTTGCATAATATTATTTGATGCCCACAATACTAGTGTCACTCTATTTATATTCTATCAGATTTTCAGTTGTATGCAAACATTTGACTTTCAAACTCATCTTTTTTATAAAGCCCCCCCCCCCCAATTCCTACTAAGGAAAAACACACTTTGGAAGCTGGCTACTTGTCGAGGGGCTACTACTATGTTTTTACAACTCTGGGTGTGTGACATTTTCCCCTGACCACATGTAACACAGCCCAAAATTTACACCCAGGCCAAGGCATTTTCAGTGGAAATCAGCATGATTGTGTTGTAACTACCGAGCCTTCCCTATTGAACTTCCTGCATGCCAGACAATAGTGACATTGCAATTCGCATTAGTTGTGATCTGTGTTGTTATTCCTTACAGCAGCAAGTTCTAAAGCCAAGGTCACAGAGTCCCATAAATCTGATCTCATTCATACTGGACTTCCTTGTCTTCCATGGGCTAACGCTTGAGAAATCTTGAGCAAAACCCTCTTAAGTGCTTGGGCTTTGTCGTGTGCAGCTTGTTTGAAATCCCTGCCCCTCCACACATGAACTGGATGTCAATGGGCTTTTTCTCACCTTTCTTCCTCAGTGACCTGTTGGATAAAAGGGGCATGATTTTATCACATAACTATAGAAACATGAATCATACCTTACCAAATTCGGTTTTGAATTGGTAAATATAATGAGAATTTTTGTGTTTAAGTTGACATCGAGGCAAATTCATTATGCTGGAAACAGATTTCCTATTCCAGAGGGAATATTTTAAATGGGATAGAAATATGCAACTTTCAAATAAAATGAAATTGAAGTCCATAGTAGTTAACACTCACAAATACCAGAAATGACAATTATTCACCATAGGGGAAAGAACACACAACACAGAGTCTAAGTCTAAGGAGTCTAAGTTCTCACAGACCATCAATGAAAGGGCTGGACTTGAACCCAGGCAGGTTAGTTACAAAATTAGTAAAGGATGGATATCATTTCCAGACTTCCTAGCTCGGAAGCTCATGCTCTTTAACTGTCATCTTGAGTGGTTTTGGGTCCCTCAACAAAAGCAAAGTAAAGGTACATCAGTGCAGAGGACTGGCCTGACTCATTCCTTATCATATTCTCTTTCACTATTATAACATTAATCTAAAGTGAAGGTAGTGTTGGGGTTCATAGTTATACTTTTAATATCACCCTAATTGGCTTTTATTATTACTTGGGAATTGGACAAGACTGTGCATGGAATATAGAAGCTGAAATGTCATTTCTAACACTTAATGCAATTAGGATTTTATTGATTCATTATTGTCTGCATGAAGCATTCTGTTTCTCTAAAGGCCAGTAATGCACCTGACTGTTCCCCTAACGTTAACACATTCAGATAATTACTACTGCATCAAGCTTGCTTCTTATATTGCTTTGGGCTATTTTATTAATGATAATTAGATTCATGTAATTTTTAACAGGCTATTTATATAAACCCTTTAATAGAAAAATCTCTCTTAAATATCCATTGCTTTATGGTTATAAATATGCCAGAACCTTCCTGCATAAAAGCTATTTACAAATGTTTTAAACACAAAAGGGGAGACCATACCACCATTAGACATGGTTGTTACAAATTGAAGCACAATGTTTAGGAATTCAAAATGACAGTGCAGCAGCATGAATTTTAACATGAGTTTAACATTCACATCAAGTGTTTCCAAGTGGTGTTTGTTTATATGCCTTCTCAGAACTTATTTGACACTGTTGATTGTCATGATTTATTTCTTTGGACAGCATTGTTCTGGGACTGGGAGAACATTCAATGCTCAGTAACTGCAGGAAGCTGATGACGGTCTCAGAATTAGGAATAGTCAAAAGTACATTAAACAAGTTCCATTGCTGGACAGATATCGCCTGTTCACTGGTTCTAGGTCAACACTTCCCTCTTTGAGTTAAAACTCAATATTAGGAATGCATTGTTATCATACTACTTCAAAGTATTTCAGATCTGAAGCACGTAAGAGGAACCTTCATGAAGTTTTGAAAATGTGTCTTATCAAAACTATAGACACAGATAAAATTATTTTTGCATCAAAATAAATTTATCTTAATTTTATTTTTTCATGAGAAATTTTAAGTAAAATCATGTAAGTCTGAAATGATATTCCATTGGAAACAAAATAATTGGTGATTCTTAAATATTTTTCTTGTGTGTATCAGAGTATTTATCATTTAATATGAAAATGTTTACACTGCATGCACACAGTGTTGTGTAAATGAATATTAGCCCATATTATCTAGGTTCCAGGTACAGTATCATATACTCAAAATTCACAAGAAATCTCATAAGGTTGTGCGTTAGTTTTTCACTAATAAAATAAGATTTCCAAGATACATCATTAATGCACAACTGAAGTTTATTGTGGTTCATGGTTCAGCAATTGGTTCACAAGTACAGGTTTGCGGTCCCATTGCTATTGGTCTCTGATGAGGGCAAGAGCTGGCATAGAATTTCTAATGAATGGATCACCATGACTGAGTAAGCCTAGAGGGAGGCTGGGCAACATTTAATCATTATCTTCCAAGAACACACCTATTATGATCCAAGGGTCTCCCACTAGACCCACGTAGTAAGCACTGTAGTGAGATTGTTTCTACCTTCTCAGTGCCATTCATTTCTGATACTAGGGTATACATGTCTGCATGACTCTGGAACCCAAATCTAACAGTACTGTGTAATGTAGTTATCCTTAGATTTACCACAAATCTCATCCACAATTATTCTTATACACACTCTCAGGATAATGTTTCACTGAATATAAGGACACCCTATATATAGCCCTGTTACAAGTTTTAGCTTGACACACACAATTACCTGATTCACATAGCTTCAGAAACATCTGTTTACAAAAGGCCTGGGATGCCTAGAACATACTGTAGAGGCTGAAATTTTCAGGCTATTTCTTAAAGTGGTAGCACACAAGAACTTTAAGAACAGATATTGCATAGGTTCTGCTCTGAGTTGATTATTCTGATTCTAATATTCGGTCAAGGCTGAGACCCAACACTAAATCATTTGGTCCGAAATCCATGCGATGATGCTTTACCCCTCATATCACCCCAAGTTGCTTACAGAGCTTTCAGAACTCCATAAACACAGTTCTAATTCATCATATGGCTGTCCTTGCCCCATTCTATGGTAAAAGTTTTTCCCTAAGGGAGTCCAGACATATTATATATATAGTAGGGAGAGGGGAAAAAGAAATGTGTTTGTCTTTCAGGTCAAAACTTACTGAGCTGCCTCAGCCATGTTATCATACCTGGAAATTGATGCTTCAGGGAAGTTTGAGAGTGGCAGGTGTTGATTCTCAGCTGCATTTTACAGATTTTTTTTTCCTGTATCAATGCACTTGGTAAATGGACAAAAGCCATGTCATGACCTCTGCTTAAACTGTAGACATGTCAATTTTCTGTTGAGAGACGATGTGTTCCTATAGAGAGGATTGAAAGGTCCTGGAACATCCCCCTTAGAGCCCTCATGTAGTATTTGTACATGATACATGCTCAAATGTTTTGCATGAATGAAACCACTCCTTGCTTTTAAACATTTCCTTGTTCAGCATCACAGGAAGGCATTGAGTATCTAATTGAATGGGCATTTTTAGCCAGTAGTTCTTTCCATGGACTCTTGAACTCTTCACAATTTTGAGCTACCATAAATAGAGTTTATACACATTATTATGCAATTTATTTGTTTCGGATAAATATATAAATATATAAATATATATTTATGGATAAATAGATAAATATATAGATATATATTTTCACTTCTTTGGGGCAAACACCTGCAGATATAAAGTGTAGGATATAGGGCAATTATTCTTGGGTTCTTAAGATTTTACTGTATTGCCAACATATTTTCCAGAGTGGTTATGACAATTCACAATAGTAATTAAGTGCAACTCTAATTTTTCCTTTGTACTTATCATAACATTAGGTTCAGGTAGGCATTCCATTTTGCACAGTTTTCTGGTTCTAGAGTGATATATTTCAGTAGTACAAGTTACATTTTGCTGATCATTGACAATGATGAGCATCTTTTCCTGTGCATTGTCAGCCATTTATACATAGTTTTGATTTTTTTCTTACTTGAAAAGCACAGAAGGACAGAAAGATTTTACATCTTGTTCATTCCCTCCCCAAACTTTTGCAGTAGGCAGGGTTGGGTCAGTTGGAAGCCAGTAGCCCAACATTTAACCAGGATTTCCTATGTGGATGGCAAGGGATCAAAGCACTTATGCTGTTTCTCACTGTGCATTTTAACAGGATTCTGGATTAGAAACAGAGTTGGGGGCCCGGTGGCATGGCCTAGTGGCTAAAGTCCTCTCCTTGAACGCCCTGGGATCCCATATGGGAGCCGGTTCTAATCCCGGCAGCTCCATTTCCCATCCAGCTGCCTGCTTGTGGCCTGGGAAAGCAGTTGAGGATGGCCCAAAGCTTTGGGACCCTACACCCGCGTGGGAGACCTGGAAGAGGTTCCTTGTTCCTGGCATTGGGATTGGTGCGTACCGGCCCGTTGCGGCTCACCTGGGGAGTAAAACATCGGATGGAAGATCTTCCTCTCTGCCTCTCCTCCTCTCTGTATATCCGGCTTTCCAATAATAATAAATCTTTAAAAAAAAAAAAAGAAAAGAACAGAAACAGAGTTAGGACCAGAAGCTAAACACTCAGCTATGAAATGCAGGTATTCAGGCAACATTAACAACTGCATTTTAAATTAAAGTCTTTCACATGTATGATAGAATCCTAGTTATTGCAGCCACCATCATTTTCTCCAAGTAGCTAAACAAGGCACTCGAGAGATAGAAAGAGAAAGAGAGAGAGAGAGAGAGAATCGCTTCACTGCTGATTCACTTTTCATGATCACAACAGCTGGGACTGAGTGAGGCTGAAACAAGGAATCAGGAGCTTCTTCCTCATCCCCTAAGTGCAATACAGGACAAATCGTTTCAGGCTATTTTTGGTTGTTTTCTTGGGCCACTCTCAGGGAGCTGTATTAGAAGTAGAGTGGCTAGCAGAACACCAGTATCAAATGATATGCTGAAATAAACATGACTAATTTTTTTCTTTCAGCTGAATATTTTTTATCTTAAGTAGTATTATATGGTTATTATTTGAGGATTTGCAATCTTCTGGTAAAGTTTCAGTATTATAATCAATTGTAAAATAAAAACAATTGTCATGTGAACCATCTTTTCTAAAAATTTACTTATTTTATTAAAAAGACAAATTTGCAGAGAAAAGGAGAGATGGAAACATCTTCCACTGGATATTCCCCAATTGCCTACAATGGCTGCAGCAGAGTTGTTCTGAAGCCAGGCATCAGGAGCATCTTGTGAGTCTGTAATGTAGATGCAGGACCCAAGGGACTTGAGCCATCCCCTCCACTTTTTTCCCATTTTAATAATTTCGAAGTCCATAGTTCAGTGTACTCAAGTAAATTCCATATTTTATGCAACTAAGATTATTATCCATCTCCAGAATTCTTTTTATCTTGCAAAACTGAAACTCTATGTCTGAGAAATAATAGCACATCCCACTATTCCCTCCCCAAGCCACCATTCTTCTTTTTGGCTCTGTGAATTTAACTATTCTAAGTATTTCTGATGAATGAAATCATGCAGTATCATTTCAACCTGGTTTATTTACTTGGCATTACACCCTTAAGTTTCATTCATGTTGTAACACTTAACTTGATTGCCTTCATTTTAAGGCTAAATAACAGTTCATTATATGCATGTACCATATTTTGTTAAGCCACTCATTGGTTGATGCATATCCATATTGCTTCAAGGTGTAGGTTGTCAGAAACAAGGCTCCTCTGAACATCAGAATACAACTAATTCTTAGAGACATATTCTATGTTATTTATTTTATCTGATTTTTTATTTGTATTTCTACAAAACTTGCATTTCCTTTTGGTTGATAATTCACATTTGAACATTCATAAAGAACTATAAAAGAAGAATGACTTAGAATATCTATTCAATAAAATAGTAACTGAAGACTTCCTCAGATTGGAGAATGATATGAAGCCCAACCACAGGAAGCTCAAACAGCCCAAATAAATAGGAGATATCATCATGACGTATCTAGCAAGCTTTCAAATGAATAGCAAAAAATGATTTTTTAAAATGCATGAAACATCAGATCATTTTCAAAGAAACCCTTGTTAGATTGATATGAGTTTCCTGATTTTTTTTTAAAGCTACTTGATAAGTCAGGAAAAAATAAATGGAGAGATATAGTCTTAATTTTGAAAAAATAATGAGCAGCAATAATATCTGCCAACTCAAAATACTTTATCCAAAGAAATTCTCTTTCATAGGTAAAAGAACAATAAAAATTTTCCACAACAAGAAATGCTTAGCAAAAATCATTATCATCAAACTAGTCCTACAAAGTATATTTATGGGAATATTAATATAGAAGCAAATAAAGTTAATTTTCATTGGAAAATGTGTGAAAATATGAAACCTACTGAAAGCAAAAGAAATGGTTCAAAACAAACAAGCAGAATCTGAAGATAAACATGGTAGGACAAAATTAGTGCTTATTATTAATAACCACATGTGGTGGTGTCCAAAAACATACAGTGATGCTACCAAAGGGTTGAAATCTAATCCTAGTATGTCATTTAGAGGTAGGTCCTTGAAAGTGACTGAACTGAATTAGATTGTTGCAGTGGATCCCACAAGGGTCTAGTCCTAATGTGTTTTGGGGAGACAACCAGACAAGCATGTGTTCCCTGTTGTGCTGATGCTTTGTGCTCAACTATCCAGCCCTCACAGATGTTGTTGAGTGCCTCTCCATCTAGCCACCCCAGCCCCTGTCCTAGTTTTCATGCCCTCCCACGGGAGTAGTGACACAAGTGGTGGGAACCCACTATTTCTCTCCCGGGTCTCTCTCAGTCCCAGTTTATGCACTCTCCAGGTGGTTCTGTGATTTGACTTGACAGAATTAGTCCCCACTGCCAGCTTCTGCCAGTTGATGCTGTGGCTAAGCCTAAACAACCCTCACCCACTCTAATTTATGCTTGCACCAGTAGGAATAATCCGCCCAGCCTGGCTTTTTCCTGATCTAGTCCACATGAGGCACACAGGTGTTGTAGCCCTGCTTAGTCTGGTCTGTCCCCATCCCAGCCCACACTCTCCAGTGGGAGTAGCTGTCCAGTGAGGAGACCAGCTCCTTAATCCCCCTGGTGGCTTTGCCCCTCCCTTCCTGGTTCTCATGCGTGCTGGTTGGATGCTGCGGTCAAATCCAGTACAGGCAACCTCACCCTGGAATTCCATATTGTGCACTGGTTTTGTCGTGACTAAACCTGGCCCAACCCACACTCTGTTCTGGTGTCCGGATTTGCCAGTGGATGACAGTAACTGATTCAGCCTGGTCCATCCCCGACCCATGCCAAATGTATGCCAGTGGGAAACTTTCCATGGCCTATTCTGGGCTGTTTCCTATTATACTTCTTGCTCTTACCTGTAGGGACTGTGTTCTGTCAGAGGAGTTGCCCAGGCTCCTCCATCAGAACCCCTCCCAATGCCAGATTTTGCGCATACCAGGGAGTCCTTGAGCCAGCAGGTCACAATAACTGTGCTTGTTTCCATAGCAGTTTCAGCTCATACTCCCATCACTTTCATTAACTTTTAGGATACTTATCAAGCCATTTTCCAGAAAGCTTGCTATATGTCTTAGCCAGATTACAATGCATTGGGTAGGCACACTATAAGGTGTCCAGAAATTGGCACAGGATTAATTGTACTCCTGTGTGCAAATTATTAAAGGTCCACTCACCGAGACATGATCAGAAACATTAACTCCCAATTTCACATTGGTTGCAAAAACCATCTTACAGAGGCAAATAACAATGCCTTAATAGATTACAGAATTTTTAGCAGGGTAGTTGAATGTCCATACAAAAGGGAGGTGAAACTGAATTAAGGTGATTGTAGAGACATCAGCCAGGCCCTTTCATACAGGTGGAAGCTCCTCATGGCCTTGCCAACAGGGGAACTGTTCTCTTCATACCTTCATGTCATCTGCACCCGGTGCATGGACCCCAGTATTTTTATACACAGAGAGCAGAAAGTAAGTCTCCCAGAGTCTCAAAACCACCAAATACTGAGTGATCTCAGGGGTGGAAAACAGGCCCTCTTGAAGATAATGGTGGCAGAGGGTGAAAGCAGTCTTTCCCACTGGGGCACAGGTCTCTACATGAAGATGCCAGGGCACAGAGAAAGGCCCTGCATTCAAGCATTGGCCTGAAGACCACTGGATTCCATCAGGCACTGAGTCTCATGAAAGTGGAATTTCTGTGAGTTTCAAAGCAAAGTCAGAAGCTGTCTGCCTCACCCTGCTCAGCATGGGCAGCAGTCTTGGTTCCCCCATTGAAGTTGAATAAGAAGTGGTTGGGGAAGAGTCCACCTGTCTAGGAAGGACACAAAAGCTCAGTGTAGGGACTTGAGACACAATAAGGCACTGGTGTTGCTTGTGGTGGACTTGGTATTGGGCTTCGAGTGTAAGGTTTCGAATTAAACCCCTTTAAGAGACAGTAGCACCACTTGTCTTCCTACAATGCAGAACTGGACCTAAAGGAAGAGGAAGAGTGATGTATGTAACTGGATCCTTCCTTTCTTCTTCATACGTCTTTAATAACTATCACATTAAAATCAGGTGTTCTGTTATCTCACCTGGTATACTTTCATAAAGGTAATTTTGTGTGTGAATAGCTTCTAAATATTTGTGTGAAGACAGTCTCTGAAGCACATTACTCTAATGCCACCTTGCTATATCCCTCTCTGACACATTTTCTTTCTTTTAAGATTTATTTATTTTTATTGTAAAGGCAGATTTATAAAGGGAAGAGAGAAAGATCTTTCCATCCCTGTTTCATTCCCCAAGTTGCAGCCACACCTGAAGCTGAGCCGATCAGAATCCAACACCCAGGAGATTCTTCCAGGTCTCCCATGTGGGTGTAGGGTCGTAAAGAGTTGGGCTATCCTCCACTGCTCCCCCATACCAAAGGGAATGGAGGTGGATAGGAAGTGGAGGAGCCAGGTCATGAACCAGCACCCACATGAGATCCCAGCTTTTGCAAGTCATAGATTTAGTCACTGAGCCATCGTATTGGGCCCATTACCTAGGTTAACCTTACCCGGATATAAAATGTATTATTATTTGTTGTTTTTCTGAATTTACTGAAATTTAGAAAACGATTTTGTTTTGATTATTTATGTTTAAGAGGGGTACTGAGATGTGATTTTCTTTTGAACTGTCTCGAGGTATAATATTAATGTTATCTTGGTTCAGAATTCTTCTCAGAATAAATAATGTACGGAGCTCAGGTACTAACATTTAAATCTGAAGTTGAAAAGCAATAACACAATTGCTTTGTAGTTGATTTGTAGAAAGAGTTTTTGATTTTGAGTTCATTTTCTGTAGCAAAAATATAAGGCTGCTTTGAGTTCCTGCTTCATTTTGGTTCATTTTGGTAATTTTTGTTTCTTGAGAACTATCTCCTCCATCTGAGTTGTGACATTTGGTTCCAACAGATGTTTACAGTGAATAATTATTCACATTTGAATATCTCTAGAATTTGTAGAGACATTATCTCTTTTACTTCTGCTAGTAAAACTTTCTTGAGTGGGAGTTTTCTTATTTTATAAAATAAGATTTTTTTCTGCTTTTTCCCCTCAAACCCCTTTTCTAATTTCCTGTGAAATGAACAAACTCCACATGTTTCACAGTTCTGTTTGAGGACCACAGTGATGCTTCTTACCTTACCCCACCCCCTGCCCATGCCGCCCACCCCACCCTCCTCCTTCCTTCCTTTCTTCTTCTAATTTTTACAATGGCATTCTTTCATTTCATTTTGCAATCACAAGCTTAATCCCTCATTAGATAAAAATATCAACAAAGAGCAAATTGATAATTAAAAGCAGAATCTGCTGTTCCTCAGAAGTAGAGACAAATGTTATAAAAAACAATCAAATCCCAAATGTCAATTTCACTCACACAAATTACATTTTTTTCTACTCCATATATTTGCACAGATCAAGGTAAACATATCAGTTTTCCTGTGACTGGCTTATTTCACTTAGAATGAAGGTTTCCTATTGCATTTCCTTTTGATGCAAAAAATATTTTATTATTTTCCATAGCTGACCTGTATTCCATAACATATGAGTGTGTGAGTGCATGTATGAATGTCATATATACAAAATTTTCTTATAAGTGTGTGTGTGTGTAAACTTTTTTCTATATGTATAACATTTTTTCTATCCAGTCATTCATTGATGAGTATCTGGTTTGATACTATATTTCACATAATGTGAATACAATTGCAATAAATATGGATGTAAAAAAATAACTTTCATTTTTTTTCGGAGGGGGAGTAAATTTACAGGAGTGAAATTGCTCAATCAAATGATAAATAGATTTTCAGATCCCTGGGGAAACTCCAAACTGCAGAATGGTTTTACTAAGTTACAATTCCACCAGCTGTGAATTAGGTTACCTTTTTCTTTTTTTAACTATATAAAAGCAAATTTAATAAAGTCTAGAAGTTGGTAAAGATGCATACTCCTCTATTTGCCCATGGATTTACAAATCAATCATTTGTCAAAGTGGAACATTAGAGAATAACCTGCAAGTAGTGTATTGGACAAATCAGAAAATTCAGAGGAAATTTAAGTGCAGCAATAATAAGAGAATCAAATGAAATAAACTATAAAAGAGGATCTTTTCTAGCCTCTGTTGAGCAGTCGTACATCTTTTTTTTTTACTACATGAAAAAACCCTTCCATCATTATTTTTTCTGAATATTTTCCATGTTTCCTACACCATTCTTTTTTTTTAATTTATTTATTAATTACATTGTATTATGCGACACAGTTTCATAGGAACTGGGATTCCCCCCATCCCTCCACTAACCCTCCCCCCATGGTGGATTCCTCCACCTTGTTGCATTACCACAGTTCAAGTTCAGTTGAGATTCCCCCATTGCAAGCATATACCAAGTATAGAGTCCAGCATCTTATTTTCCAGTTAAGTTCTACAGCTTCTTAGGGAGACCTTCTCTAGTCTGAAGGTAGAGCCAGCAGAGTATCATCCCGATCAATTAAAAGCCCCAACATAATATCAACAACAATTTATAACGTTATGGAATTAATTGACATAGTATTGAGTAACCAATATGTTAAAAATAAATGGAAGCTCTTAACCACATCCTGTGACTACTTCATTGACATTTCAATTTTAGTTTACATACAACCAGGTTCTATACATCTTAAAACAGCTATAGATTGCTGTTCAGCTGTCTTGTGTCTATTTTTATTATAATATTTAGCCTTTCATAACGTTGAAGCATAATTTTGCTGAACCTGGCTTTTTTTCAGGTAGTCTAGACTGGCTTATAATTCCAGCAAGACATATGTCAACAGTTTAGGTGCAGAACAGTTTTAGGAGGGGTGTGCAGAGGAATCTTCAATACCCTAGTGAGGAGTAACTAATGTTTCACGTCTTTCTCACACCTTCTAGGGTGATGGAAGATTTCTCCGCTCTCTCACCCCATTTTGGAATAACATAGGGTATTAAAAGTATATTAGGTTTAACAATTCTTTGATGTAGATCATAAGCAGTCTGACTCACACTGATTGTTAGTTCGTTGGTTATTTCACAATATCTTATTGCATGCGAGATAGGCTGTTTGAGGCTGAGATAATATTACATTTTAGAGGTACTATTTTTCATATTGACATCCTTTCATCTTAAATTAAGGCAAACATGTGGTATTTAATCTTTTGGGATTGTCTCATTTCCCTTAGCATTATGGTTTCCAGTTGGGCCCATTTGGCCACAAAAAAACTGCATTTTTTTTTAAATAGCTGAGTAGTATTCCTTGGAGTGAATGAACCATAGCTTTCTTATCCAGTCTTCTGCTGATGGGCATTTTGGTTGCTTCCATGTTTTTGCAATTACTATATGTGCTGCTTATGAACATGTGGGTGCACGTTGGTTTCTCGTGTAACAGGTGTTCTGGATATATTCCTAGGAGTGCTATTGCTGGGTTATATGGTATGCAGATTTTCAGATGTTTGAGTGTTCTCCATACTGATTTCCATAGAGGCTGGACAAGTCTGCAGTCCCACCAGCAATGGTATCGGGTTCCCTTTTCCCCACTTGCCAGCAAGTGTTGTTGGTGTTTCCCTGTATGTGGGCCAATCTTACTGGTGCTAGGTAGTACCTCATTGATGTCTTAATTTGGATTTCCCTTATTGCCAGGGAACTTGAGCATTTTTTCTTATGTTTGTTTGTCATTTGGGTTTGTTCCTTTGTGAAATGTCTGCCCATTTCCCCTGCCCATTTCTCGAGTGGTTCGTTTGTTTTGGTATTTTGGTTGTTTTGGAGGTCTTTGTATATTCTGGAGATTAGCCCTATATCACGTATGTAGTGCACAAAGATCTTCTCCCATTCTGTGGGTTGCTTTTTTGCTTTATTAATTGTTTCCCTTGCTGGGCAGAAGCTTCATAGTTTGATGAGGTCCCATTTGGTTATTTTAGTCTTGACATGATCCTTAACATAGAAAATCAAGAGACTCAATACAGAGACTGCTAGAACTTATACGAGAGTTTGGTAGAGTGTCAGGGTACAAAATTAATGAACAAAAATCAACAGCCATAGTGTATGCAAACAGCCCCAAGATGGAAAAAGATCTAACCAGCAAGATACCATTCAAAATAACAGAGAAAAGTATGAAGTATCTAGGAATAAATCTAACCAAAAAATGTAGGTGACCTTTTTGAAGAAAACTGCAAACTACTTAAAAGATAAATTGAACGAGACCTCAAAACATGGAGTAACATCCCATGCTCCTGGATAGGTAAAATCAATATCATTAAAATGTCTGTAATACCAAAAGCAATATATACATTCAACGCAATCCCAATCAAATTGCCCAAAACATTCTTCATGGAACTGGAAACAATGATACAAAAGTTCATCTGGAAACACAAAAAAAACACGAATAGCTAGAACTATGCTGAAGAACAGGAAGTTAGCAGGGGGAATCACAGTCCCAGACCTCTGGATTACTATAGGGCAGTGGTTATCAAAACAGCCTGGTACTGGACCTAAGATAGACAGGAGAATCAATGGAGCAGAATAGAAACACCAGAAGGGAACCCACACAGATACAGCCAAATAATCTTTGACAAAAGGACAAATGACAATCCAGGCAAATGGGAAGGTCTGTTCAATAGAGGCTTTTGGGACAACTGGTTGATAGCCTGCAGAAACAAAAAGACCCACATCTCTCACCATACACTAAGATCAAATCTAAATGGATAAAAGACCTAAATCTAAATCCAGAAACCTTCAAACTTTTGGAAGAAAATGTTGGAAATACCCTGCAAGATCTAGGGGTAGGTCCTGACTTCCTAAAAAGGACACGAAAAGCAATAGCAATCAAGACTAAAATAAACAAAGGGTGAGTTTTTTTTTTTTAACCTTGGTCATGAGGTGTCTATTGTTGAATCTGCAAGGGTGCTTTTTCATGTCACTAGTCATGGTTAGAGCCCATGCAAAACTTACGACATGTATGTGCTATTATTAAGTGCTTATTGATGGTTTTGTGGAGGGCTGAGTGTAAGTGGGGGCGTTGGCTTGTGATATTATTTTAAGTGATGGGGAATCTTCTCAAGGGTTAATAATGTTTCTAGCATACTAAGGGAGGGATGCTGGTGGTGTTTGGTTGTACTATAGCTATGGACATGGAGGAATATCCTGAGTCATGTTGTTTTCTGGGGGGGAGGAGCTTGGTTGAGGGGTTATTAATGGAGTTTGCCCTAATATTGTTCTATTGAATGATGATAACATTGTTGTTGGACTTGGGTTTAAGGGCTTGGGGAGCTTAGGTTTGTTTGGCAATGAAAAGGTTTATCATCTTCCGGAAGACTCTTGTGGTTACTGCTTTATAAGCTATTGGAGGTGATTAATGGTATTGGCTGACTGAATGTTATTTGTTAGTTTTCGATCATTATTGAGGTTACTCCTGGGGGCTAAATTATAATAAAAATAAAATTTCAATTATAATTGAATTAAGAATGCTAGTGCATAGGACGTTTAATTATCCTTTTGCATGGAGACCAAGGTGTGTAAATTTATTTGGATATTGGCAATGGTGTTGGAGGCTGCTTTTTCAATTCATTTTATATCGAGCATTATGGTAGCAATGTTGAAAATGAGCAGAAGACTAGTGTATTGAATTAGGTCGTATGTGATTGTAGGAAAGAACCCCAAGAGGTTAGAGAAGTTAAAAGCTCTGAAACAGGGGTTTAACTTCAGATCAGTTGATTTCTATGGCTAGCAGGAATCCCATCAAGGCGACAGCTAGTACTGTTATTTTTAGGCAAATAGGCATTGTTTTCTGAGGGATAGTAGAGTTTGGATAGTATTTGAAATCAGTAAGCCTGCAAAGATGCTTTCAAAATCAAGGCATTTAATTGAATTAACTGAGGATGTGATATTCTCATTCATAATAATAATGGGTGGAAATTGAGGTTAATTGAGAAGAACAAAGAATTAAGAGTGCTATTTGTGGCTGTAAGGGATGTGGTGATGCGAGTAATTAGTGGGGCCCAGGAGTTGGCCTATGGCATATCAAGCTGCTTCAATGATTAAGACTTTGGAATAAAACCCTGTTAGGAATAGCATAGCTGGTCATGTTAATTGCATAGGCTGCCAATTGTTAGTCTGAGGATGTGAATGATATAGATTCATATATGCCTCCTGTTTTTCGGATTTCTTATTCATCATTGAGGTTATGAATAATTGATCTGGAGCACATGAAGAGTATAGCTTTAAAAAAGGTATATGTGCAAATACGGAGGAGAAAAGGTGTGGTCGGTTATTCCAAATTGTGACTAACAAAAGACCTAGCTGGCTGGAAGTGGAAAACATAACAATTTTTAAAATGTCATTTTGTGTTAGAGCATATAATGCTGTAAATAAAATGGTAATAGACCTTAATATATAAATAAACATATAAGTAGAAATAATAAATAGTAAGTAAATTCATTTATATAAATGTCTAAGTAAAAAGGAAAATAATAAATAAAATGTGTAATTCTATATAATTATATTTATACACATAAACACACACACAAACACACACATATATATATATATGGAGAGGGACAGAAAAGGAGTTCCCATCCACTGATTCATCGACCAAATGCTAAAGACAGCTGAAAGTTAGGTGATGTCAAAGTCAGGAGATGGTACTTGCTGCCATTTTAACACCTTGGTCATCTATTTGTTCATTCTCACACAATCCTGGAAATGTGTGTCATGTTCATCCTGAACTTTATTCAAGGAAACTGGTTTTGTTTAAAAAAACATAGGTTGGGGCATAGATGGCCCCCAGCAATTATGTCACTGTTGGGGCACCACGTCCCACACTGGAGTAGCTGGATTTAATTTCCATCTGCACTTTAGATAGTTTCTTGCTAAGAAGAATGTAGAAGCAAGAAGGCAATGGCTCAATTTTCTGTGTTCCTGATACCCAAATGAAAAAGTTAGATGCAGTTTCTGAATTTTGACTTTGACATGCCCTAGTTTTGGTTGTTGTGGACATTTGGGAAGTGAACCAGTGGACTGATGTTTTCCGTTTTGTCTTCTCTCCATTTTTCTCATTTTTCTTTTCTCTTTTTCTTTCCCTCTTTTCACACGCACATGCATACACACACACACACACACACAGCCTTTGAAACACACAAATCTTCAAAAGAAAAATAAATAAGTCAACTACAAAACCATATATTTTAAGAAACTTAGAGAAAGAAAAGTAAAATAAATGTACAGTAATCAGAAAGAAATAAATGATATGCATTAAAGCAGTGATGACTACAAGAGAACAAAAAAGCAAATTATAATTATCAACATTAAAAGCTGAATTTATGAGATTAAAAACCTGACCATCTGAAACTTAACTGAAGTGAGGACTCAAATTAATAAGATATTAAATCAATGAAAACAGCACAAGTGATTTCACAGAAATCTCTTCAAAAAATCCTTTCAATATACAAATATTTCTTAATATCAAGTCACATAGCTGTAAAACTTTGCATATGATCATGGAATCAGCATGAATTCTCCTTCAACTGCTCCAGGAAATTGAAGATGAGAGAATCCTTTCAATGTACAAAACTATAAAAAGACATAGCAAGAAAAAAAATAGCTACAGGTCATATCTCTGATGGAAATTTCTGTCAAATAAAAGTCCCAGATAAAGTATTAGCAGTAGGATTTAATAGCACATTTAAGTAACTGCATGCTGTAATCTACTGAAATTTATCTCTGCAGTGCAAGCATAGCTCAACACCAAAAGTAAAAATCTTTACCATACTCTAAATTAATAAAATGAATAGTAAGGTCACAATATCACAATGTCATCTAAATCAAACCAAAGAAAGCACCACAGAAGATTCAACACACTTTGATGATTCGTACACACACACGCACACACACAATCACACACACCACATGCACACACACAATCACACACACACCACACACACAAAATCACACACATCACACGCACACCACACGCACACACAATCACACACACTCAAGAATCTGGGAATTGAAGGGAAGGGTCTCAGCACAATTAAAGCTGTATCTGAAAAGCATCTAACTGCATACTTACATACGTACATACATACATACAAACATACAGTGAGAAGGGATGGGAAGATTTTCTTCTAAGATCAAGAAGAATGCGATACTGCTAAATGTCAATGTAGCATCAGAAATTTTAGCCAGAATAAACTTGAGGGAAATATAAATATAAGACACTGAGATGAGAAAACAAATATCCTCCAATGTTTTCTGGTTATGTGAATATTTGTATAGAATCCTGCAGGATTTTTGTTGTTGTTTGTTTGATTTTTAGAATAGGTTGTTCAACCCAATTGCATTTCTATGTTACTGGGCTGTCCTCCATCCAATCCAGTTACCCACTAATGACCTGGAAAAGCAGAGGAGAATGACCCAATCTGAAAAACTGCAATCTGCAATCTGAAAACAAATGAAGAAAGCAATCCTGTTGACTGTAGGCTTAGAAAGAGAATAAGCAGAAATAAAATCAACCAAGGAAGAGAAAGCCTTGGGCCTTGAAAGCCATAAAACACCACAGGATGAAATCAAAGAAGACTGAAATAAATTTATATGTATTTCTTAGATTCATAAAATAGTATTTTCAACATCTTTACTACCCAAAATGATGTATAGATTCAATGTAATATATCAAAATTCAAAAAGTATTTTTATAGGTACACTTATTAGCAAATGAATCTAAAATTTATATGGAATAATAATGACCCCGAATCATCAAAATAAATTTAAAAAGAATCATATGTCCTCATGCATGCCCTCAGTGTCCTGCTTTGAAGATACACTATAAGGGAGCTATAATTAAGACAGATCTATAGCAGCATAAAGATAGATTTATAGACAATTTGAACATAATGGAGCCCAGAAAATAAGTCTTGAATATGGGGCAAATGATTTACACTAAGAGCACCCACGTCATAGGGAAATCTCTGTCACTTTGATAAATTATATTGCAAGAATTAGAAAGTCACATGGATAGTAAAGAAATTTGGTACTTATTTTTATCCTAGATTAAAATTAAACCTATAAGAAATGAAGATATCTCTGTAAGACTTACATCAATTATACTCCTACTGGAAAAAAACAGGACATGAATTTGGTAATGTTTGTCAAGGAGTGGCACTATATCAGGCAACATGATCAAACATACATCAAGGAAACTACACCAAGCTTGTAATCTTCAGCACACTTAAGGAAACATTTAAAAAGTGAAAGACATTTTATGGAGTGAGGTAAATAATGCTATGTCATTATCTGATTCTCATCAAGAGTTGATACACAGAATATTACAGACATTTCTACAACTCAGCAATGAGAAACACAAAAAGAGAATGGTTAAAAATGAGCGAAAGACTTCAAATTGACATTTCTCTAAGTAGTATATATAAATGACTAATAAGGATAGAAAAATTGTGCCCACATCAACAATTGTCAAGGAAATCCAAAAATAATGATTGAAATATCATGTCACACTCTTCAGGATGGCTGCTAGAGCAGGACAGAAATGAACACATGTTGATAAGGACACGGAAAGCTGGAGCACTTAAACTTAATTGATTGAGTTATATAGTGGTGTATCATTACAGGAATCAGTAGTAATTCTCCGAAATTTAAAAAGAAATTTAAATTTAAATTTCTCCGAAATTTAAAAAGAAGCACAATCAATCCCACTTCTGAATGTGTATTCAAAAGAATTCAGGGGGTCAATGTGGTGGTGTTTCATATGAACCTCTGTCTGCGTCAATGATATCCCATATGGGTGTTAGCTCACATCCGGGCTGCCCTCCTTCCAATCTGGATACCTGCTAATGTCCCTGGAATAGCAGAAGAGGGTGACTCAATGCTTGGACCTCTGCTTTCTCCTGGTGAAGTAGCTGAATGAAGATCCTGACCCTGGCCTTTGTGGCCCTTTGTGGGAGTGAATCAGTAGATACAAGATCTCTCTCACACTTTCTCTGTAAGTCAAAGTTTCAAATAAAGCTGTTTAACATACTCAAAGCAGAATCTTTTGCATGCCTATGCTGATTGCACAATATCAAAAATATGGAGGCAATCTAAATGTCCATTAAACAGATGAATGCATAAGAAAAATAAAAAGGGGCTACTATGTGACTTTAAGAAATGAAATGTTGTGACAGAGTACAACATGGATGGACTTAAAGGGCATTATGCTATTTCAAGTAAGCCAGTAACATTGTAAGTACAAATACGCTATGATTCCATGCATATTAAACACATCAACAATCACTGAGACAGGAAGTGCAAAGGTGGCTGTCAAGGATTGTTGGCAACAGAAGGTGGGATATGGGTATTGTGATCCAATGTTCCACAATGAAATAATTATACACCCACAGCACAACTATGTGTGCACTTTTTAAAAAAAGAAAACTATTTATTTACTTATTTGATAGGTGGAGTGGCAAAAGCAGACAAAGAGTAAGACAGCCAGAGAGAGAACAAAACAGAGAGTGAGAATTTTTTTTTTAAGATTTATTTATTTTTATTGGAACAGCGGATATACAGAGAGGAGGAGAGACAGACAGGAAGATCTTCTGTCCAATGACTCACTCCCCAAGCGTCTGCAACTGCTGGAGCTGAGCCAATCCGAAGCCAGGAGCAAGGAAGTCTTCCAGGTCTCCCACGCACGTGCAGAGTCCCAAAATTTTGGGCAGTCCTCAACTTTCCCAGGCAGCAAGCAGGGAGCTGGATGGGAAGTGGAGCTGCCGGCATTAGAACCAGTGGCCATATGGGATCCCAGCGCGTGCAAGGTGAGGACTTTAACGACTATGCTATTGTTCCGGGCCCAAAAGAGAGAATATCTTGCTGATCTCCCATGTGAATATCAGGGGCCTAAGCACTTTGGCCATCTTCCACTGCTGTCCCAGGTAAATTGGCAGAAAACTGGATTAGACATGCAACTCTCAGAACTTCAGTGCTTAAACGGGATGTGATAAATACAGACAACAGCTTAACCCACTGTGCCACAATACTGGCCCTTACACATATTCCTAATGTTTGTGAACTGTACTCTGACAAGTGATTAAGATGATACATTTAAGGTTATATGATTTAGTACTTTAAAATTGCTTTTTGGGGCCTGCATGATGGATCAGTGGCTAAATCCTCACCTTCCACATTTCAGGATCCTGTATGGGCACTGGTTCACATCCCAGATTTTTTTTTTTCTTCCATACAGCTCTCTGTTTGTGGCCAAGAAAAGTAGTAGAGGATGTCCCAAAACCTTGGGACACTGTACCCACATGGGAAACCTGAAGGAGGCTCCTGGCTCCTGGGTTTAGATTGGCTCATCTCCTGCCATTGAGGCCATTTGAGGAGTGAACTATCAGATGGAAGATATTTCTCCATCATTCCTTCTCTTTATAAATCTGCCTTTCCAATGAAAATAAATAAATCTTTTTAAAAAATGTTTGTGTGCATTACAAACTATCTTGAAAAAATGAAAAGAGAAACCACAAGTTAGGAAAATATTTGTAATATAAAAAACTATATTGTTCTTATGTGTACATATATAAAACTGAGGCATGATTAATAACCAAACTACATCTGAAGTTTTCTGAACAAAAACAAACTAATAGAAAATGAGTGAATTGAGACAGATAAGGAAATATTACCCAGGTTAAACAGGAAGGGGCTTAATTAATAAAAACTTTTCTATCCTGGTTTTCAGAAAATTTCAGTCAAATCAGCTGTAACTAGAATGAGACATGATTTCACATTTGCCAAATTTATCAGTGTTTTTAAAACATGAATTGCTAAAGGTTTTAGGTACCAGGGAGCAATGAAATTTTCCCTTTGGCTCTTAAGATGTGAATGGACATAAATCAGCTCGGTGTTAGTTATTGAAACCGAACATGTCTCAACATGCCAGAAGTCCTCAATGCCTTCATTCACATAGTGGCATAAGAGAGACAAGAGGTGTGAAGAATAGCTTTAAGGGGGATTTCTGTTTAAATTTGAAGCAACATCTATGCATGACAATAGTAAAGAATGCATGAATTGTGGTTTATTGAAATGTAGAACAGTAAACACCAGAAAACAACATTCATTGGCTTGGTTATGATGAATTAAAAATATTTCAACTAAAAGCCTAAAGTCACAAAATGCAAATAGCATTGGTTGCACTTATAAACCTTTAAAACCTCAACTAGGAAACCATGTATTCTCCATGCATACATTTATTTATCAAATATCACGAAATTAGGTACCAGCATGGTAGTAGAACGGGTTATCAGACCACTGCTTCATGCCCTGGCTGCTTGGCTTCCCTGCTAATGTGTTTGGGAAGACAGCAGCTCTCCCAGGTGCTTGAGTTCCTGCCACCTATCTGGAAAGGTCAAATGAAGCTTTAGCCTTCTGGATTCAGCCTGGCCCAGCCCTGGGTTCTTGTAGGCATTTGGAAAGTGAGCCAGAAAATAGTGTGTGTGTGTGTGGTCTTTCTAATACATAAATAACATGAAAAAAAAAAAAGAAATAAAAATGTGTGGTTATGTCTGAGAGCGAAGAGAAGGACTCAGTGAAGGCAGTTTCTGCGGTGCCGATGACCAGGATGTTTGAACATGCTACTTTTTAATTTGGAGTTGAGTAGTAGATGCTCAGATTTATTATTGCTAGTTAATTACATATGTCCTGTGAAGCATCCTTTATGCATGTAATAAAGGTTTACTCTAAATGGGGGCCACCCCATAATGAAACTTACTTAAATCACATAAATGACTGGTATTTACTGAGGTTCCAACAGAAATACTATGATTGAAAAAATTATTTGGATATTGGCTGATATCTGCAGCCGATCTCTAGACTCCAGGTATCAATTTAAGTTTCCTGGGCTGCTACCTGATCATAACTCCAAACCCAACCAGCTGTGAGGCTGCCTGATTGTCATGTAGTTTGGAGCCAGAACACACTGTAATGATTGCAGAGTCTGGAACATTCCTCACTCACCACACTGTTATCTCCCACTTCACCAGGGGAGGGAGGGAGCTGTTGGTCCAGTGACTGAATGGAAATGCAGCCAAGCAAGTTTATATAGCAATGCATAATGTATCTTTGAGAGATTTTTTCTGGGATAAAAAGTAGAGGAGGCCAGGAGGATAGCATCCAAAGTCATTACTGAGCAGAAGAGAAAAATAAATGAAAATGAGCCATTAATTTTTCTAGCCATTTTAAGTTGTTTTTGTTTTGTTTTGTTTTCAGCAGGAAATAGCTCTGTTTTCTGGGTCAAATCTTGACTTCTTTTCTTAGATGTCCTGATTCCTGTGACTTCCTCCCTATTGGCTCACCATCAAAGAGAAATGAAGACAGATATAGAGATGGAGATTCAGATGATTTACACAGATAAAGACAGGGAGGGAGCAAGGGGGGAGGGACTGAGTCAACTGGGAAATTGTTAATATAAATAAAACTTGGGGCTTTTAATTGATTGGGATGATACTCTGCTGGCTCTACCTTCAGACCAGAGATGGTCTCACCAAGAAACTATTGAACTTACCAGGACAATAAGATGTTGGTCTGTATGCTTGGTAAATACCTCCAATGAAAGAATCTCAACTGAATTTGAACTATGTAAATGCAATAAGGTGGAGCAATCCACAGTGGGGGGAGGGTTTGGGGAGGGGTGGGGGAATCCCAGTGCATATAAAAATGTGCCACATAATGCAATGTATTTAATAAAAAAATAAATAAATACATATATATAAATAAAACGAAGCTGATGTAAAATGGCAATTTAGAATCCCTGTGGTTTTTTTCTCCCCATAGGGAAAAAAATAGATAACTGCTTTTTTTTTTTTAAAGATTTATTCATTTTATTACAGCCAGATATACAGAGAGGAGGAGAGACAGAGAGGAAGATCTTCCATCCGATGATTCACTCCCCAAGTGAGCCGCAATGGGCCGGTGCGCGCCGATCCGATGCCGGGAACCTGGAACCTCTTCCGGGTCTCCCACACGGGCGCAGTGTCCCAATGCATTGGGCCATCCTCAACTACTTTCCCAGGCCACAAGCAGGGAGCTGGATGGGAAGAGGAGCTGCTGGGATTAGAACCGGTGCGCATGTGGGATCCCGGAGCTTTCAAGGCGAGGACTTTAGCCACTTTACAAAATGTTTTCTTAAGTCCATAGGAGATAACAAACTCAAGTGAACAATGAACGAGCAATTCAATTATGAAGTCTAATAATATAATAATTACTACAGTAAAAGTGCTGATTAATTATAATCCGTATAGCAGTTGACAGTTGACCTAAGTTCTGCTTCATGGTACACCTACCACATGTCATCTTTGCAAAAAACTCTAAGAGGTAGCTGTTGTCAAAAACACCTTAAAATCATGAAAGGTGTGTTAAGGAAGCTAAAGAAAGATTAACCAGTCATCTACTAGGCAGCAGGATTTAATAGAAACTTTTGGGCCTACACATGCCTGCCTCGAATCTACTGCAATGCCTTGCTAAGGAACTGACACACCCACACAGTTTAAAGATATCTTTTCAAACTTATCTTGAGAGCCTAAATACCTGCTTTTGCCCAGTTTTTGGATGTTTTTAAATTCAAATTCGAATTCAATGTTTGTATTTTTTACAATTCATTTAGGAAAGTTTATAGCTCACCATCCTCAAACTTCCTGAGTTTCTGCTTTTCCTTGGCTGTATCTGGTAACACCATAAACCCAATGAGAATGAATTCATTGATTTGAGAGGCAGAGAAGTAAGCAGAGAAAGTACTCCCACATTCTGCTCAATATGTAAATGATTGGAGCAGCCAGGCCTGGGCCTTGGCCAAAAAGATAGCTGGCATGTGAGAACTCATGCTGGGCCTTCCCTGTAGTTGAGAAAAGAGCAAACCACTTCCACCATCATAACAGCCTATTAGGGTCTGGAGTAGCAGGGAGCTGGATTCAGAGCTGGAGCCAGAGCCAAGATCTGAATCTAGGAACTCTGAGGCAGAACAAGGCATTTTAATTTTAACCTCTAGGCTCAATGCTTGCTCTCTTTCACACTGATTTTCATTTCTAGCATCTTCTGATTCTTCAATAAAATCGTCATCCTTTTGCTTACATTTGCCAACTGCTTGTGAGTGGTGCTCCTTTTTTTTTTCATTGCAACCACTAACATATTGACTTCATTTGTTTTAAATTTCCATCCTGATAATTCCATTATCTGTGGCATATCCGATTGTGGCTTTGATGCTTATAACAATATTTCAACAGACAGTTTTCTTCTTCATACATTTTGGAATCTCTTTTAATGTTTCAAATGTTGCTGAAGGCTGGGTCTATTTTATCATGCAGCAGAAACTTGGGAAAGAAGCCTTTAATGAAAGGCCTTACTTTGACCAGGCTAAGAGCTGTGCCATGTTTCATGTTGGTGATAGCTGTGGATGCTAGAGCCCAAGATTTCTCCAGGGAACCATTTTCCTGCTCCATTGACTGCTGGCTTCTCTAAGTGCTAACATTCAGAGACTTGGTGTCTTGTGATTTTTAATTTGGAAGTTTCTGGCATAATTCTGAGTTCCTGCTGATGCATGAATTTGTGAAGAGGGAAGTGATGCCCAGTGCTTCATCTGTCTGGCAGTTGGATCTTGGCAGATTTTTACTGTTCTGATAATTAATCCTGTGAAGAAAGTCCCTCCCCCCCCCCCCCCCCCCCAGTGAAATCATCCTCCTCAGCCCAGTGTGGTTGGGGCATTAAAAGAGGAACCAATCGAAGATTGAAGTATCCACCCTTCAAGCCCTATCCCCAAATTCAAAAGGAGGGAGGACTTGAGTTTGAATTCAATTACCAATGGCTGATGGTTTAACTGATTATGATTACACATTGGAATCTTCAAAAACCGCAAACATTGTTGAAGTTATGAGGGCTGCTGGACTGAGAAATACACCGCCCTCCAATGTTGATAATTGACATTGCCTAGGGAAAACATTGCACTTTCATACCCAACACAACACACATTGATCTGTGCGTCCTTTCTGCATTCTCTTCCTGAGTTGCATCCTTTATTATAAAGTGGTAATGGCAAGTGAAATGATCTTGAGTTCTGTGAGCTCTTTCAGCCAATTATTGAAACAGGAATGGGTTGTGGAAATCCCTGATTTGTGATGAGTTGATCAGATTTATAGGCCCTTGCCTGGGACTTTTGCCTGGCTTCTAAGTCTTCAGGGAATGAACCGTTAACCCTTGCAGTCTGCGCTAGCTCCAGGTAACCAGTGTCATAACTGAGTTTACTTGTGGAGTGCTTAGATGGAACCTGGAGACCTGTGGAATTGCTCAATCTGAGGGAAATGCTACACATTCAATATCTCACATATTGCATGTGTAGACAAAATCATCACCTTTTGTTTCTGTGCACTAAAGTAATTTGTTAAGATTACCATTTAAATATCTCTACTAGTTTGTGTTTCCGGAAGCTTCTGCTTAATTTAGGCAAATCTGGGCAACGACTCTCTGGATCAACTGTCTCTAGTTTTCTAGGGTTTCACTTTATACTAAAATCCTTAATCTCTGATAGATCAGTGAAAATACTTGCTTTTTCAGAAGTGGTAACTGTTAAAAGCCATGTCAGAACTAAAGCAAGATCTGAGCCAATTACTTCTGATTTTGACTTTCTGAATACTCAAGTTTAAATGTGCTTGTTATTGGTGTGTTTGAACAAGAACAGGCTTTTCATAGCTCTGGATCTTTTCAGGAACCTGGTTTTGCAAGTTTCAGATTTCTCTTTCAAAGCACCATGACCTTCATGCAGTTTTTACTCCCTGCAGAACCAGAGTTGATAAATGATTCAGAACATTCATCTGGCTTCTTGCATATTCTCCGAGGAGGCCATTTGTGTGACACTATCATGTGCATCATCTGTTTTTCTGTTTGTTTCAGCTAAATACATATCCAAATTAGTGATCTCCCTTGCTTGCTCTCTAGCTCTTTAATCACCTAGATAATTTTTCTACCCTCCTGGCCCTTTGGTTAAAATACAACTGATGCTTTTTTGTATTCTATTTGTTTTTATTTTCTCAATACAATTTCCCCATAGAATCTACAAATTCAAGCTATTCCCACATTACCATATTTTCATTTAAAAAAATTTGTTTATTTTTATTGGACAGGTAGATGCACAGAGAGAAGGAGAGACATAGAGAAAAATCTTCTGTCCCCTAGTTCACTCCCCAAGTAGTCACAACTGCCAGAGCTGAGACAATCCAAAATCAGAAGCCAGGTCCTCTGGAGCACCAAACTGTGCTGCGGTCTAATCCGGCATGGTGCATCAAGTCCGAATCTACATTTGTGCCAAGGGATTACAACTGTGACCCGACGGCTTGGCTAGGTCTCAACCCCAACTGAGCCTTGTATGAGATATACGTGGGTATGGACGAGCCGTGGCTGGGCTGAAACTCTCAACAGCAGGAACCAGAATGGATTGAAGAGCGGAGCTGGCCGAAGGGTGTGCTGGTATGCATGAAGCCCGACACCAGGAAGGAGTCGGAGGGAGGAATCTGAACAGTTCCTCTGACAGGACACTGACCCTACAAATAAACGCAGGAAGCATGGAGGTAAACAACCCAGAAGAGGCTTTGGAACGTGACCCACTGGCATACACTTGGCTCGGGTTGGGGCAGAGCAAGCTGTCAGTTCAGGTTATCCACTGGCAAGCCCAAGCGCTGAAACTGTGTGGGGGCCTGGCAGGGTTTGGTAGCGATAAAAAAAAAAAAGTACAAAACACAAAATGCCAAGGTGAAATGGCCTGTGCCAGTAGGGAATGCAACACCTGACCAGCACACCTCCCACTGGTTTAGGTGAGGGACGAGAATGTGATGGGCAGAGCCGGGGAGAGCTGCGACACTCATTGGTTCCAATGGAGGTCGGGGCTCAGATTAGAACCAACCCAGGGGGTAAAACCACCAGCTGATCGGAGTGATGGACGGTGGCGGGCACTGTGCTTACTAGTAGTACATGTAGGAGCCTGGACTGGGAATGCCTCAAAGTTTTTTTAGGGGATTCCCCTGAACAAAAATGGAGGAATCAAAGCATTAACCAAGAAAAGATGGAAAATGGAGTAGATCAATCAACCACCTCAGCTATATGCTTCCAGCGGAAAACTGGACAAGGGGAAACTCTAAGATGGACTATGTCAATCAGTGGACTCTGCACCAGCCTCATCATACCTGGACTGTTGCTGATGATATGTTGGAGCTTCTAATTGATCGAGGTGACGCTCTGCTGGCTCTGCCTTCAAGCCTGAGAGGGCCTCCCTAAGAGGCCATCGAACTTGAACTGGACAAGTGGGATGCTGGACTCTGTATGGTGTGAACTTTTAATTAGGGAATCTCAACGGAACTTGAGCTGCGGTTATGCATCAAGGTGAAGGAATTCACCATGGTGGAATTCACCAAGGTTTGAAGGGGGAGGGAGGAATCCCGGTACCTATGAAATTGTGTCATGTAATACAATGTAATTAATGAATAAATGAATATATATATAAAAAAAGAATTTAAAAAAAAATCAGAAGCCAGGAGCTTCTTGGTCTTCCACACGGTACAGCGCCTTAAGGATCTGGGTCATCCTATACTGCTTTTCCAGGAAACAAACAGGGAGCTGGAAGGGTAATGGCTTTGTGGAATTTGGTTATGGTGATATTTTTCCCCAGTTACTATAAACAAAATGAAAATGAAAGTCTAAAGTAGAAGATCCTAGCAATACACCTACAGCTAGGATATTGCTACCTCACTACATAAAATGGAGTATCAGCACTATAAAGCAGATATCAAAGACAGAGTTTGACCCAAGGAGCTAAAGACAAGGCCAGACATAATGATTGCTTAACAAATACATATCAAAATGAAGCTAGAGGCCAGGTGCGTTGGCCTAGTAGCTGAAATCCTTGAGTTGCACCAGCTGGGATTTCATAAGGGTGCCTGTTTGTGTCCCAGCAGCCCTGCTTCCCATCCAGCTCCCTGACTGTGACATGGGGATGCAGTCGAGGACAGCCCAAAATCTTGGGACCCTGCATCCATGTGGGAGGCTCAAAACAAGCTTCTTGATCCTGGCTTTGGATCAGCTGATTTCTGGCCATTGCAGCCACTTGGGGAATGAATCAGCAGATGTAAGATCTTCCTCTCAGTCTCTCCTCTCTATATCTGACTTTTCAATAAAAATAAATAAATCTTTAAAAAATGAAAAAAAGGTTACCTCTATATATCTGAAGCCATGCTTTTCAGAATAAAATCACCTTCATTGACAAGAGCAGAATCAATTAAGGTGACCTCTTTTACAATATGATAAATCTGCTTCATGACATTGTATTATGCTATGGTAAACTCACTGTGTGGACATTAAATGTGTGTGATGGGATATGTATGGAGATTAGCTTGACTTGACTATTCTCTATATATTTCCAAGAACCATCTCTAATGGAGAATCATATTCTATTTTTCTCATTTGAGACATACAAGCATTTTAACCAATGAAAATTTAAATATTCTTAGTAATGGTAGTGTTTGAAAAATTTCTAGGTTTTACTATATTTCAGCAGATTCCGACCTGCTATACACCCACCCCTAAGTGATGCCAAGCCCCATAAATTCATGTTCTCCTGGCTTCCATGGAGTCTGACCATCTTCCATGCCGGGGCCAGTGAGGAGAAAAAGAAATACCACAGGAAACAGAGCTTGAGTCACTCACCACCTTTCTCCACCGAAGGAGTGTGTCTGCAACCCTGGCTTCTTCTAGAATAAAGAGGCTGCCAGATTCTGGCGTGTTATGATTATGATCATGCAGCTGCTGAAAGGCCTCCCGGCCTTGTGATGTCAAAGAGACGTAGCAGCCAATCAGAATCTCTCTGTCAATAGGACAGCCACATGGGGTTGTGTGAGTGAAGCAAGAGTGGGGGCTGAGGCAGGAGCTCAGGTTCAGAGCATCTACCTCCTACTTGGTCACAGAATACCAATGTTCTTGCTTTGTCACCTGCCTGTTGGTCCCACTCACCACGTGTGTGCCTGCTATGAAACTGTCATCTGGAGAACCTGTGGCAGTTGAGTTACAATCCTCTGAATGTTAGTGGACTTCAATGTCTTTTCAAATTTTTTTCTCTGCTGCTGGGTCAACCTCAGTGGAACGAGAAGCTCTTTCATACCTGCATTCTCAACAACTGGGACAGCAGAATATTCTTGGTGTATGTCTGTGCCAACTCAAAACATCTACTGTATAAAGCATCAAAAATTTTCACTTCTTCATCTCAATTCCATGCCATCAAACAAACTAAGAAATTGAGTTTTAATGAATTCGTTAATCATTCAATAATTCTGGGACTCCCACACCATCCAATTCTTATTGCACTACGTACCATGGAAAGTGTTTGAGGCACGTGTTTGCCCAAGAAAATGGAGAGCCAGTAGAAAGCAAAAGATTAAAGGCAACAGGCTCAAGTAATTATCCTTGACCCTCAGGTGGGAGACTTAAGTTGGGTATCAGGTTCACAGCTTCAGCCTGGCCAAGTCTGGCAGCTGTAGGAATTCAGAGGAGAAACCATAAGGCGGAATGTATCACTGTGTCTACCCCATGTCCTCTCTGTGTCCTTTAAACATATAAAATTAATTATTCATCTAATTTTAAAATGTATTATTTCTTTAATTCATTCATACATTTTAAATTCACACACACATGCAAAAAGAGAGGAAGAGAGAACTAGAGAGAGAATAAATTTTCATCCTCTGGTTTGATTCCCAAGTGACCACAATGACCTGGGCTAGTCTAGAACAAATTCAGAAGCACAGGAAACCATCTAGGTGTTGGTTGAACTACTGTCAACTGCCTTTTTATTAAAAAGGCTTATTTGTTTTTCTTGGAAAAGCAGATTTACAGCAAGAACGAGAGACAGAGAAAAATGTTTCTTCTGGTGGTTCACTCCCCAAGTGGCCGCAATGGCTGGAGCTGATTCATTCCAAAACCAGGAGCTTCTCCCACGACTTCCACACAGCTGTAAGTTCCCAAGGCCTTGAACCATTGTTTAATGATTTCCCAGGCTACAAGCAGGACACTAGATAGGAATTGGAGCATGGGGGCATGAACCCATGCCTATATTTGATGTCTGTTTAAGCAAGGCAGGGATTGAGCCACTGAGACATTTTGTTGGATGCATCTTCAACTGCATTTACTGGTACATTAAGAGGGAGCTAGGCAAGAACCTGAGAAGTGAGGGATCCAGGACTCTCAGATGGGAAGGGCATGACAGGGACAAACTTAGTCATGTCTCTATAGCACCAGCTCCATTAAAGCTTTTAAAGGCATGCATAAGTGCAAAAGAGTCTGTAGTCTTGATGTCTTGCATAGTCAAAATTCTAAATATTTTTGAGAGAATCAGCATGAATTGAGATGGTTGGGAATTCCAAAAAGGTCATCCTTTAGTTTGGCCAAGAAAATATTTGAATTTCTACATACTTGTACAGAAAGATTCACACATAAATATTTGTACCTCCAAAAATAGTAATGATATGCAGATTAAGGTTTAGGTAGAACTTTCATTTGTGACCAGAATCACTTTCAGGGCCAGAAGTTCAGAAACGTTTGAGCATCCTGATTAGAGGAAATTTTGTTCTTTAAAAAAATATGAGGAAGGGGTAGGCCTTTGATATAGCAATTGAGACAACACAATTAACAAAACAAATAGACTTAAAATACAGAAAGAATGAAGAGTGGATTTTTGCTTAACAGTTCCATAGCTACATCTCATCCTGAAATACCTTTGCTCATTTACAGTTCTGGCTCATGGTTTCAGCTTCTGATGAAAGTAGGTGATGGGAGACAGCAGGTGATTGGTGATGTAGCTGAGCACCTTCCACCCACAAGGGATCTGGGAGTTTCTGACTACTTGTCTGTGCCTGTCTACCATTCAAATAAATCAAAACACTAAAACGTTGCAAGACTCAGTAATAAAGCCAAGCCACTATAAAGTATGCATTTGTAATGGGCTAAATCTGCAGGATAATATGGTCTACAGTAATATTTCTTTGTACAAAATTACAGATAATATTCTCTCACATTTAGTTGCACTTTTTTTTTAGCTAAACTATGTATTGCAACATAGAAGACAAGGTCAAATGGATCATGGATTCACAGGTAGGAAAAATAGGGGTGCCCCTGCAAATATAACGAGTTGTCCCAGCAAGATGGAGTGAGTTAGGGAAGGAAGTGTTACAGGGTGGCAACTAATGCTGCTCAATAATTTACCCATCAATTAAAGTTCAATTGTTATTCTCCTTTGCCACATAGCTTCTTTGATATTTAAGTTTTGCATGAGTGATATTGGGGAGTACAGCTGTTAGCAGATACATAAAAACAGCATTTCCAGTATTGGGAATAGGATGTCAAAGTAATTTGCATCGTAGTTCAAGTTACACTCATTAGCAGAAAGTGTTTCACAAATACAGTGCACTAAAAAGAAATGAGAAAAAATACGCAAAATCCAGATGATTGTGGACAGGGAACCAAAATAACACCTACTGTCACATAATCTTTTGAATTGTTCTAGATGGAGCTGAAAAAATCCACAATGTTCTGTGTAGTTTCATCCCCACATATGTAGTAACCAGAATCTAATCATAAACAAGGAGCTTGTTTGAAATCACAAATATTTTAGCTATAATTGTACATTTTTAATTGCTGAGTGATAATCAGAATTTATTGAAAATGTATTAGCTGTCAGGAGCTTTTTAAAGTACTTTCTAGGCATGTCAACATTTATTCAAGCAATGTGGGAAATAGACACAATTGCTGTTGTATTGAACAGAGAGCAAGGCAAAGATGCATGGTAGCATGTCTGCAATGTCATAACTATAACTGATAAAGCCCCATTCATTATTCTTAAAACGTCACAACTTCATCCATTGCTTATTCGTATTTGCTCGGTTATTATTTCTTGCTTTCAAACACTTTAAAATTTGGTGACTTACTCATTTTCTGAATCACTTCAGGTGAATTGGATTTTTAATTGGTTGATTAACTTAATAAATAACATAAATCACTGGTGTATATGCAACATAAGTTTAGAAAATGCTGACGCAGAGTTCTCTTTAGTCAATGTATGTCGTGAATCTTCGAGAGAGGCAGGCCAGGAGAAGCTATGTGGTTTAATGGGCAGTTGTCTCAGGACTTGAATGCTTGTGAGATGTGAAAAGATGTCCCTGCAGTAAGGAGCATGGGTGGTTTTCTGTAGGCAGTCAGCGTGTCCCAACCCAGGCTGTAATCTTTTTTTTTTTAATTTTTACTTATTTTTATTATTATCATTTTATGATTCAGTTCCATACACTCTGGAATTTCCCTTATCCCCTCCCCAAATCCTTCCCCCCACACTGAGGTCCCCTATATCATTACTATAGCATAGTTATTCCTACACAGACATGTCCATCATTGTGGGCATGGATAATGGCAGAGTCCAGCAGCCTATTGTCAAGATATAGTAGCCAGTTTCATTGGGAGTCCATCTTTGTCTGGAAGTAGACATGCAAATGCATCGTATCCTCACATCTGGATATGATGGTCTCCATTACACAGTTACTGTACATCCCCTTAAATGAAAAACTACAATATAAAGTCAGCAACAGGAAGAAAAATAGAAATTTACAATGCCATGAAGTTAAATAACATGCTGTTAGATATGATAGTCTCCATTACAAAGTTACTATACATCGCCTTCAATCAAAAGTCACAATACAAAATCAATAACAGGAAGAAAAAAGTTAACAACACCATGAAGTTAAATAACATGCTACTGAATGACTAATGTGTCGCTGAAGGAATGGAAATCAAGAACCTTCTTGAAGAAAATGATGCTACTGTATGATCTGTGAGTCACTGAAAAATTTAATGAGAAGAATGTGTTTTGAAGAGATGAAATTAACAAAAAAAATCAAAATCCATGAGACAGTTTCCGTTGATCTTTCTTGGTGAAATATGTCTCCTGTAGGCAACAAATAGATGGGCTGTAATCTTAATGAAGGGAATGCTCACCTCTGCTCTGATCTCATGGTCCAGAACAGGGATTTTTCAGTTAAGTGTGTGCAGATAATGAGCCATTGACATCCATCTGATTGGCTTTCAGGGTTAGAGAGATGGACGCATCTTCAAAGTTAGGCCATTTCCCCATTTATTATGTCTTCTCCACCTGGCTTCTTTGTATTTCCCCATCATGAAGCATCCTGAGGTAAGAGAGGGTTCCTATCTTTGCTGAAAAGGACACATTCAAATCCACACAGTTCTATCACTTCCTTCTGCATCATTTGCCTTGGAAGATTATGGGGTATGACTTCTTGCAGTTATCTATTGCATACATGCAAAGGGATTAGTGATAAGCCAGGGAAGGCTATTTTTCAAAGTGATGAATTTTTGTAGAAAAATATTTATTTGTAAAAGGGATAGGTTATACAACGGGAGTTTAATAAGTTTTATATTGGTACCAGATTTTATTTTGTTATTTTAATTTTCCTAATGGATCAATTCTCCGTAACCATAGTAACATCTTAAAGAAAAAAATATATGTATTTATTTGGAAGATGAAGTTAGAGAGGAGACTGAGATCTTCCACTGCGTGGTTTACTCCCTAGATGGCTACAGTTTGGTTCCTTGCTTCATGTGCTGTGCGAGAAGGTTGTTAGATGTTGTTATTTATTTTTTTTTAAAAAAGTGAAGAAGATACTAATGTACTAGATGAGTAGATTAATCCATTTTACCCTAATAAACTGCTCAGTGACAGAAATGATGTATGGCCTCTCATGTGTATACTTTTTCTCTACTCTTCCAATGTGAATAGAAAATGTTGACACCTAGTCAAGTGTTACTGAACGGATAGTTACGCTTGAAACCTTTGGAGTGTTTCTGTATTATAGTCATGTCAACACTAGTTGATGATGCATTGTGATCATTCACTAATTCATTAATTAGCAAGATAAAGCACAGTTATCAATCATTGTCTATAATTGTATTTTGTTTAGAGAGTTTATCTACTTAGAATGCTCATCTACTTATAAGTAACTTTGAATACTGACTTTTTAGCTTAGTTTCCTTAAGAATAGAATCTGAGTGTTGGGGGAAGTAGTACTACCCACCCCATTATCAGGAATGAGTGAGCTGCTGCTTGCCTACCTCATTTGATGGTCCTATTGTTGAATTTTCTATTGATTTTTTCATCTCACTGTACTCAAGATGTTTTCCTCACAGCTGTAGCACTGTGCTCTGTAGCCAAGATAAAGACAAGCATGAGAGAAGACTTAGTAATATGAGAATATATTCAAGGTCAGCCCTATTATTTCCTGACATTGTGGGTCCTACAATCCATCTGTAAAATCTGACCCCTAGTTTCCTCCTATGCACCATATCAAGTTTGCATGGTGGTTGAAAGGATGACTTACTTGTTTTAAAGGCAAAGCAATCATGAAGGTTTGGGGAAGCAAAGAGAGAAAGAAAGAGAGAAAGAACTATTTCCATCTGTTGCTTTACTCTTCAAGTGGCACCAAAGCTGGGTCTAGTCATGGTAAAGCCAGGAACTCCATCTGGGTCTCACAGTATTGACTAAGGACTTAGGCCATCTTGTGTTGTCATCACAAGGCATCAGCAAAAGTATGAATTAGAAACAAAACAGCGAGGCTCAAACCAATACTGATTTAGAGACTGTCAACATGGCGATTAGAGGCTTAACTCACTGAAAAACAAATCCAGGCTTTCCTGCAGGTTATCATTAAAAAATGTTAAATAAAATACAGAATAATTTTTCCTGTTTAGAGCCCAGAAAGTCATGTGAAATTAATCTGAGTTCTTAGCTCTCAGTCCTTTATGCATGGAGCTCCTACAGCCTTGAAGTTGTCTCCCCACTGAGCTTGTTAGCAAAAGGACTAAACAGATCACACATGAACAGAGAGTTTACACAGGTCAAGGAGAGGTTATTAAAAAATGATGTAAGGTAAAACTCTTCCAATCCTTTTACACATTCATGAAACACTGAAGGCATCAGGTGGAGATGTATGTAAAAATAATTACATATTCATCACGATTTCAGAATAAATGTGGTTTTATTATCACAAAACTTACTTGGCATAAACAATATCCTTATCACCACAGGTTTAAATTGTGATTCAGAGTCTATATGGAATGTCAGTACAATTCATGGTGCACAGAGAATTATTTGACATTGTCCATGAAAATTAATTGGGTTTGGTGAAGGAAGTAACGTCGTTAACTGTGAAATAAGAGATGTACAGTGATTTTGTGGTTGCATTTAAAAAAATGTAATTTTTTGTATCTGTGCAATATTATTCACATATTTCTTTTTTTATTTTTACATTTTATTATTATTATTATCATTTTGTGATACAGTTCCATAGGCTCCTGGCATTTCCCTTATCCCCTCGCCAATTCCCTCCCCCCACCTAGTTCCTCTATATCATTACTAACATATAGTTCTTCATACTCAGTCATATGTCCATCATTGCGGGCATGGAAAATGGCAGAGAGTCCAGCATCCTATTGTCAAAATATAGCACACACTTTCGTTGTAAGTCCATCTTTGTCTGGAAGTAGAGATGCATACTACCTTGTATCCTCACATCTAGATGTTAGTCTCCACTTCACAGCTACTGTACATCCATTAAATTAAGTCATGATACAAAATCAGCAATAAAAAGAAAAATAGAAATTTACAATACCATGAAGTTAAATGACATGTTACTAGATATGACAGTCTCCATTACACAGCTACTATACATCCCCTTAAACGAAAAGCCACAAAACAAAATCAACATCAGGGAGAAAAAAGAAATTAACAACACCACAAAGTTAAATAACATGCTACTAAATGCCTAACGTGTAGCTGAAGAGATGAAAATCAAGAACCTTCTTGAAGAAAATGATATCACTGCATGATGTACAAGTCATTAAATGATTTAATCAGAAGAAAATGTTTTCAAGAGATGAAACTAACAGAAAACAACAAAATCCATGCAATATAGTTTCCGCTGATTTTTGTTGACGTGTGTCTCTTTTACACAATAAATAGATGTTGTTTTGTGTTTTAATCCAGTCTACTAATCTATGACGATTGAGCTTAAGCCATTTACATTCAGAGTTTAACATGTATGGATGGTACTTTGGTCCTGTCATTTTAAGAATGGGTTGTTCGTTGGTTTAGTCTTCTGTTGTCACTTTACTGGGATGTTCTTCCCATTTGCCTTTGGTTTTGGAAGGTACTATTCCTCTTCTCTGTCAAGAGAACATCTTGAAGTATCCTTTGTAGGGCAGATTTCAAAGAGACAAAGTCTTTTAACTTTTCTTGACTGTGGAAGAATTTTATTTCATTTTCAAAAACAAAAGAAAGCTTTGCTGGGTATGTTATCCTGGGCCAACATTTTTTTTTTTTCTTTTAGGATCTGGAATATGTCACTCCATTCTCTTCTAGCCTGAAGAGTTTCCTGTAAGAGATCTCCTGTTAGTTTAATTGGCATTCTTTTATATGTCAATTGATTTTTTTCACGTGCACATTTAAGGGTCTTTTCCTTATGCTCAATTAAAGAGAGGTTGATGATCATGTGTCTTGGTGAAGACCACTTTTGATCAAGCCTGTTGGGAGTTCTGTGCCCTTCCTGGATCTTGTTTCCCAATTCTTTCTCCAGATTAGGGAAATTTTCCTTTATTATTTCATTAAATACATTTGCAAACTCAGCTTCTCTTTCTGCACCTTCTGGGACTCCCATAACTCTTATATTTGGCCTCTTCATAGTGTCTTTCAAGTCTTGAATACTTTTTTTGGCCTGATCCAGCTCTGCTTCCAGCTTTTTGTTTGCTTCCCCTGGTGACAGCAAGTACCTTCCAATTTTGAGATTCTTTCTTCTGCTTGCTTCATTCTATTTTGGAGACTCTCCATTGTACTTTTAGCTTGCTCTACTGTGTTCTTAATTTCTGATATATCAGCCTTGATTAGCTTTATTGCTTCCTTAAATTCTTTGAACTCTTGTATAATCTTCTCATTTTTGATCAGAAGGTTTAAAATGAGTTGTATGGATTCCGTGTCCCTCATTTTCTCGATGTCTTCCTCAGTTAACTCTGAGGTTGGCATAGGGTTTTGCTCCTTTGCAGGGGAGTTTTCAGTAATATTCATGGTGCCTTTGTCTCTTCTTTTGTTCTTGGTCATTGCACTTCTGGTTAGCAGAGTCTTCTCCTTGGGTTAGGTTTCTAAGCTGTGTCACCCACAGCTACAATGCGATTTTACTTATTGCAGTTGGTACACAACTTTTTCCTTGCGGCCACTTGTGCCACAATCTCCAGTGAGTTCCAGGTCTGGGTTCTTATGTTAGATTTCCACCACGGTCTCCACAGCCCAGCTCCTGGCTCTCCACTCTCCATCTCCTGTGATACCATGCTGAGGCTACACCGTTTTCTGCAACCTTTCTCCCCCTTCCAGTTGGAGCAGGTCCCAGGATTAGAGAGACACCAGGTGTCCTATATAATTAGGTTGTTGGTGGTGCTGATCTTGCTGGAACCTGTTGGACATTAGGTCTAGGTGCCACATGGATCTATTTTGACCTGTACGATGCTACAGTCGGTATTATTTTCCTGCGGGACCAGTGCAATCCACGGAACTCAGTGAGTTCTTGCGAGCTCAGCACCTGCACAGTTCACTGTTATCCCCTGCAGTCCTAAGGCTTTTCCACAGTGTACAAAATGGCGCTTGATGTACCACTACTAGAATTCTTGATCTGCTGACAATCAGGTCTGAGGGCTACCCAGACCAGTCTTGGGTAGAACCTGTAGAATGCTACGTTGATGCAGTTCACTGAATCAGAAATGAGTTCACTCCCAGCTCAGCGTATGCTCAGTCCTTTCCTTTGCCTTTGCCTCCTTACGCAAAATAGCACCCGCTTGAGCTCTAGGGTGCTGACTGGGCTGTGAAATCCACCCTGTTCTTGCACTGTCCATCTGGGATCTGCTGCTCTGTCTCTGCTCCTGGTCAAATCAAACGGACCAGCAGGATGGACAATTCTTTTTCTGGGTTTACCTCCCAAGCTCCCAGTGAAAGTCCCTTCCCACCTGGTTGCTGGTGGAGTTCCGGCTGCTGGTGGAGTTCAAATGGCTGTTAGCGGAATGCTGCTGGAGTATCAGTCACTGCAACACCACACCATTGTTTTCGCTGCTTTCCTGTGTCTGTCAGTCTCCAGGTACCCCTCTGCTTTTGTTCTGTCCTTTCCTATTTCCTGGAATATGTCCTCTCTGCTTCTTCCTGATTAAGTGTTTTTCCGTCCAGTTAAATGTGTCCTTAGCCTATTTCGCCATCTTGATTCTCTCTACAAAATGTAATTTTAAGATGTGCTTGAGAGCAGCTTTGAACTTGATCATTTCTGTTTGGCAGGCTTCTAATTGATTTAGGAAGCAGTGGGAGACTAGATCGTGATAGATGGCCATGTAAATGACTGTAGGCTTTTGACCCTCATAAGACTGAAATGGGTAGGATGGGATTTAAGGACCTCACAGATCTCTAATAGTCTCCAAAGATACTCCTGAGCCTGTCCCCATCGACTGTGTTATAACCCACATGAGCTTGTTCCCCATCGACTGTGTTATAACAAGGGATGGTAAAGCTGATGTTCTCATCTAGCCTCTCATTACAAATGATGCCTCCCCATCCTTTGTAACCCAGTAGCAGCTTGGTTGAAACATAATTTGTTTTACACTGAAATTCACCCCTTGTTGTATCTAATTCTATGATATGTAACAAATTCACATAAGTCTGAATCCATCATGACCCTTAGATTTAAAAAGCTTATGCATGTTTGGTGTGCCACTTTCCATCTCTACACACTTGCCTTTATGATGTTTAGTATAAAAGAAATCACATATTAGATGGTCTCTAAACCTTGATTTCTTATAGATTTATACACTGACTTTGCACCTTTCAAATTATGAATATATATATATATTATGAATATATATTATATATATTATATATATATAATATATAATATAATATATATATTATATATTATTATATATATTATATATTATATATATTATATATTATATATATTATATATGTTATATATATTATGAATATATATATTATGAATATATATTATGAATATATATATATATATATGAGAGAGAGAGAGAGAGAATTAATCTTCAATTACTCTCCAAATGGCAATGACAACCAGATCTGGGACATGACAAAGCCAGGAGCCAACAACCCTCATGGGATCTCCCACATGATTCACAGGGACCCTGATGCTTAGGCCTTTGTGCATTGCCTTCCAGCATAATAGAAGGAAGTTGGATTGAAAACGGGCCATCTTGGGCCCGGCGTGATAGCGTAGCAGTTAATGTCCTTGCCTTGAACGCACCGGTATCCCATATGGCAGCCAGTTCTAATCCTGGCAGCCCTGCTTCCCATCAGGTTCCTTGCCTATGGCCTGGGAAAGCAATCAAGGACAGCCCAAAAATGTTTGGGACCCTGCACCAGTGTGGGAGACCTAGAGGAGGCTCCTGGCTTCAGATTGGCTCAGCTCCAGCCGTTGCGGCCGCTTGGGGAGTGAACCATCAGACCGAAGATCTTCCTTTCTGTCTCTCCTCCTCTCTGTATATCTGACTTTCCAGTAAAAATAAATAAATCTTAAAAAAAAAAAGAAAGAAAATGGGCCATCTGGGCTCGTATCAGCATTCAGAAACGTGCCACACCACTGGCCATTCATTCTTTTACTTTTTTGTTTGTTTAATAAGACCGCTCTATTTCTTTATTTTATATATTCATTCTCTGCTAGGTAAGTGATTTGAAAATATTTATTCCAATTCTGTGTTTTTTTCCCTCTTTCTTGATGAAACATCAGCACAACTTTTAAAAATGTCTCCGTGGCCTAATATATCCATTTTCCTGTTGGCTGCTGGTACTTGAGGTGTCAAAATCCACTGCAAAAGCCAAGGTCACTAACATTCACACCACGCCTTTTAAAGGTTTTTGTTTTAATGTTATGTTTAAAATTTTTTTTTATATATTTATTATTTAACTTCAGCAATTACATTGTATTATGTGACACAATTACATAGATACTTGGGTTCTCCCCACCCTCCCCAAACCCTCCCACCATGGTGGATTCCTCCACCTTGTTGCATAACCACAGCTCAAGTTCAGTTGAGATTCCCCCATTGCAAGCATATACCAAACATAGAGTCCAGCATCTTATTGTCCAGTCAAGTCCAACGGCTTCTTAGGTATACCCTCTCTGGTCTGAAGACAGAGCCAGCAGAGCATCATCCCAGTCAATTGAAAGCTCCAACACACCATCAGCACAAATTTACATCGTTATGGAATTAATTGACATAGTAATGAGTAACCAATATGGTAAAAGTAAATGCGAGTTCTTAACCACCTTCTGTGACCACCTCATTGACATTTCAATTTTAGTTTATACACAACATATAACATACATAACATAACATGTTATACATAACATCATATCATCTTAAATTAAGGCAAACATGTGGTATTTAACCTTTTGGGATTGGCTCATTTCCCTTAGCATTATGGTTTCCAGTTTGGCCCATTTGGCCACAAAGAACTGCATTTTGTTTTTTTTAATAGCTGAGTAGTATTCCATGGAGTAGATGAACCATAGCTTTCTTATCCAATCCTCTGTTGATGGGCATTTTGGTTGCTTCCATGTTTTTGCAATTACTGATTGTGCTGCTATGAGCATAGGAGTGCATGTTGGTTTCTCATAAAACAAGTGTTCTGGATATATTCCTAGGAGTGCTATTGCTGGATCATACGGTATGTTGAATTTGAGTTGTTTGAATATTCTCCATACTGATTTCCATAGAGGCTGTACCAGCCTGCAGCCCCACCAGCAGTGGAGTAGGGTTCCCTTTTCCCCGCAACCTCGCCAACAAGTGTTGTTGGTGCTTTTATTCATGTGGGCCAGTCTTACTGGTGTTAGGTGGTACCTCATTGATGTTTTAATTTGGATTTCCCTTATTGCCAGGGAACTTGAGCATTTTTTCATATGTTTATTTGCCATTTGGGTTTGTTCCTTTGTGAAGTGTTTGCCCATTTCCCGTGCCCATTTCTTGAGTGGCTTGTTTGTTTTGACATTTTGGTTGTTTTGTAGCTCTTTGTATATTCTGGAGATCAGCCCTCTATCACCTATGTCGTGTGCGAAGATCTTCTCCCATTCTGTGGGTTGCCTTTTTACTTTGTTGATTGTTTCTCTAGCTGTACAGAAGCTTCTTAGTTTGATGAGGTCCCAATTGTTTATTTTGGTCTCGATTTCTACTGCATTTGGAGTCTTTTTTAGGAAGTGAGGGCCTACCCCTAAGTGTTGCAGTGTGTTTCCAACATTTTCTTCCAAAAGTTTGAAGGTTTCTGGATGTAGGTTTAGATCTGTTATCCATTTAGATCTGATCTTAGTGTATGGTGAGAGATGTGGATCTATTTTTTTGTTTCTGCAGGCTATCAACCAGTTGTCCCAACAGCATTTATTGAACAGACCTTCCCATTTGCCTGGATTGTCGTTTGTCTTTTTGTCAAAGATTATTTGGCTGTATCTGTGTGGGTTTCCTTCTGGTGTTTCTATTCTGCTCCATTGATCTTCCTCTCTATCTTTGTGCCAGTACCACGCTGTTTTGATAACCACTGCCCTATAGTATGTCCAGAGGTCCGGAACTGTGATTCCCCCTGCTAACTTCCTGTTTTTCAGGATGGTTCTAGCTATCCGTGGTTTTTTGTGCTTCCAGATGAACCTTTGGATCATTGTTTCCAGTTCCATGAAGAATGTTTTGGGCAATTTGATTGGGATTGCGTTGAATGTATATATTGCCTTTGGCAGTATAGACATTTTAATGATATTGATTTTACCTATCCAGGAGCATGGGATGTTACTCCATCTTTTGAGGTCTTGTTCAATTTCTTTTTTAAGTAGTTTGTAGTTTTCTTCAAATAAGTCTCCTACATTTTTGGTTAGATTTATTCCCAGATATTTCATACTTTTCTCTGTTATTTTGAATGGTATCTTGCTGGTTAAGTCTTTTTCAATCTTGGGGCTGTTCGCATACACTATGGCTGTTGATTTTTGTTCATTAATTTTGTACCCTGCCACTCTACCAAACTCTCGTACAAGTTCTAGCAGTCTCTGTATTGAGTCTCTTGGCTCTTCTACATAAAGAATCATGTCATCTGCATATAGTGAAAGTTTAACTTCTTCGTTTCCCATTTGGATTCCTCTGATTTCTTTTTCTTGTCTTATGGCCTCAGCGAGTACCTCTAGGACTATGTTGAATAGTAGTGGAGAAAGTGGACATCCCTGTCTTGTTCCAGATCTCAGTGGGAAGGGTTCCAGTTTTTCTCCATTCAGTATGATGCTGGCGTTGGGTTTTTCATATATGGCTTTAATTATGTTGTGGATTTTTCCATCTATGCCTACCTTGGTTAGGGTTTTTAGTAGGAAGTGGTGTTGGATTTTGTCGAAAGCTTTTTCTGCATCTATTGATACTATCATGTGATTCTTGTTTTTCAGTTTTTGGATGTGGTGTATCACATTTATGGATTTGCGAATGTTGAACCATCCCTGCATTCCAGGGATGAATCCTACTTGATCTGGATGAACGATCTGTCTGATGTGTTTTTGAATTCTGTTGGCTAGGATTTTGTTGAGAATCTTAGCATCAATGTTCATCAAAGAGATAGGTCTGTAGTTTTCCTTCTCTGTTAGTTCTCTGTCTGGTTTTGGGATTAAGGTAATGTTGGCTTCATAGAATGAGTTTGGAAGGGTTGCTTCTTCTTCTATTGTTTTGAAGAGTTTGTAGAGGATTGGGGTCAGTTCTGTTCGGAATGTTTTGTAGAATTCTGGAGTGAAGCCGTCTGGGCCTGGGCTTTTCTTTGTTGGGAGGTCTTTAATCACTGATTCAATCTCTACTTCAGTTATGGGTTTGTTCAGGTCGTTTGTTGCCTCTGGGCTAAGTTTTGGCAGGTGGTAGAAGTCTAAGAACTTTTCCATTTCTTGGTGATCTTCTGATTTGTTGGAGTACAGTGCTTTGTAGTAATTTCTCATTATGGCCTTAATGGATGCGGTGTCTGTTGTTATGTTGCCTTTTTCATCTTTGATGCTGTTAATTCTTGCCTTCTCTTGCTTTTTCCTTGTCAGTCGGGCCAGTGGGGTGTCTATCTTGTTTATCTTCTCAAAAAACCAGCTTTTTGATTCATTGATTTTGTGTATGGTTTTTTTTATTTCTATCTGGTTGATTTCCTCCCTTGTTTTGATGATTTCTTGTTTCCTATTGTGTGTGGGGCTCTTCTGCTGTTGTTTTTCCAATTCCTGGAGGTGTGTGTTTAGTTCCTGTATTTGGCGCCTCTCTTGGGCCTTGACATGAGCTCCAATTGCGATGAGTTTACCCCGTAGCACTGCTTTGGCAGTGTCCCACAAATTTTGGAATGTTGTGTCAGAGTTTTCATTGGTTTCCATAAATTTTTTGATCTCATCTTTAATTTCTTCTCTGATCCATTGTTCGTTTAATAGCATATTGTTCAGCCTCCAAGAGTTTCTGTATTTCCTGGGACATTTTGAATTGCTGATTTCCAGCTTCATTCCGTGGTGGTCTGAGAGGGTACATGGTATGATTCCTATCTTTTTGAAGTTATTTAGGTTTGCTTTGTGTCCTATCATGTGGTCGATCCTGGAGAAGGTGCCATGCACTGCTGAAAAAAATGTATAATCTGTGGCCTTAGGGTAAAAAATTCTATAGATGTCAACCAAGTCCAGTTGTTCTATTGTTTGTATTAGCTCTGTTGTTTCTTTGTTGAGTTTTTGTTTTGTTGATCTGTCTATAGTTGTTAGTGGGGTGTTAAGATCACCCACTATTATTGTGTGCATATCTATGTCTCCCCTTAAGTCCGTGAGTAATTGCTTCACGTAGCTAGGTGCGTTTGAATTTGGTGCATATATGTTCACAATGGTAATTACTTCCTGATGGATCAGTCCCTTCACCAATATATAATGTCCTTCCCTGTCCTTTTTGATGTGTGTCAGATTGAAGTCCACATCATCTGAAATTAAGACAGCTACCCCAGCCTTTTTTTCTCGTCCATTGGCATGAAATATTTGTTTCCAACCTTTCACTTTCAGCTTCTTCGAATCTCTTCTGGTTAGATGTGTCTCTTGTAGGCAACAGATAGTTGGGTGCTGTTTGATAATCCATTCTGTTAATCTATGCCTTTTGATTGGTGAGTTCAGGCCATTTGTGTTGAGAGTTAAAATTGAGAGGTTGTGATTTTGCCCTGCCATACTTGTTTTTGTGGGTGTTGATATCTGTGTAATTGCCCTTCCTTGTGTGGACTTTAGTGGGAAGATCTTCCTGTTTGCCATCTTTGCTTATGATTCACCTCCTTTTTTTCTGGAATTAGTGCATTTCTAAGGAGATTTTGTAGAGCTGGTTTTGTGCTGGCATATTCTTCTAATTTCTCTTTGCTGTGGAAGTATTTGATTTCGTTCTCAAATACGAATGAGATCTTTGCTGGGTACAATATTCTTGGTTGACAGTTGTTCTGATTCAGGATTTGGAAGATCTTTGTCCATTCTCTTCTTGCTTGTAAAGTCTCTTCCGAGAAGTCAGCAGTGATCCTGATTGGTTTTCCCCGGTATGTGATCTTTTCTCTGCTTCGTACTTGTCTTAGGATTCTTTCTTTGTCTTCGTTGGAGTGGAACTTGAGCACCATATGTCTGGGTGAAGATCACTTTGGGTCATATCTGCTGGGAGTCCTCTGACCGTCCTGGATTTGGGCTGGGTTCATGTTCCAAGTGTTTTGAAAGTTTTCCTGTATAATTTCGTCGAGCACCATTTGCATTCCTGACTCTTTTTCCGCTCCTTCAGGAAGGCCAATAATCCTAATATTTGATTTTCTGAGGTTGTCTTTCATTTCTTGTATGGTCTTATTGGCTTTGTTCAGACTTGTCTCCAGCTGTTTCATGAACTGGGTATGTTCGTTTTGTGTGTCTTCTGTTTCAGAGATCCTCTCTTCTGCTGTATTTGTTCTGTTGGTTAGGCTCTCAATTTTGTGCTCTAAGTCAAGGATTTTACTTTTCATTTGTTGTATTTCTGAGGCTATGTGGTTCTTGAATTCCTTGAAGTCCTCCCAATTCTTCTCATTGTCTCTGACATATTTTAACATTATTTTTTTGAATTCCTTGTCTGGTAGATCTTCTATGTCTTCATCTCGCATCTCCGAAATAGACATTGGCTTTCGATCCTGTATTGGTAGGGTGTTGGCACTCTCATCTGGATCATTACCTTTTCTGGTATTTCTTCCCATTGTGTTAGTGTTTCTCTTTTTTGAGAGACCTAGGCACCAGTGTGCTGAGGGGTCTCCAAGCACTATCCTGTAGAGATCGGAGTCTGCAGGCGTGGAGTAGCAGGGTGTGGGAATTTTCAAGGCACTTTTGGTGCGTCTCCAGAACACTGGACCTCAGGGCGCCACTTCCAGGGCCCAGTGGATTCAAAGCGCACTCTCAGCTCGTCCCCTACAGGTATGCTACCACAGGGCGTGGGGGAGTGAAGGCACTCTCTGTGCGCACCCCCTGTGCGCGGGATCACAGGGCTCGGAGCACTGGACTATAGGGCGTGGGGTGTTCCAGGTGTTCTCTGGAAGCGCCTCCTGTGCAGGCCCACCCACCCCAGCGCTTGCAGGGGACCGACCGCCCCAGCGCTAGCACGGGACTGCCCAGCCCAGATGGCGTGCTTGGGTTCCTGTGGTATAGCACCGCCCAGCCGAGTGCCAGACCGCAAAGGCACGGGGGAATATCCAATGTGCCTTTTGCCTTTCTCCCAGACACAGTTTTGGCAATTTCAAGGCACTCGCCCTGTGTCTCTAGACGCAGGAGTCTGGGGGTGGGGGAGGGGCGGGGAGAGGAGCACCAATTGTGTTCAGGCTTTGTGCATGCCCCTGGGGGGCCAACTCCCAAAGCCTCCAACCCACCACTGTCCCCACCCAACTCTCTCAAACCTCAGGTTCTTGCAGTCTGCCTCTTCCTCTGGTCGGAATTCTCGCCGCAGGTGTGTCTCCCAGCGACTGCTGTGTCCGTTGCTGGTCTCGGCGGATGCAGGTGGCTGGAACCTGGAGGCTGCGGCTGGGGCAGGTCCCGGCGGGGCTTGGCGACCAGGGTGGGCGGATGCCGGCGGGTCCCGGTGATTCAGGGTCCTGGTGACCAGGGTGAGCAGATGCCAGCGGGTCCCAATCACCGCTGTTCCTCACGGCCACTGCGTCTGCGGGTCGGTCTCCGGATCGGTTGGCGGCTTTCAGTGTCTGCACTCAGAGGTGACTCAGCAGGTCAGGAGCGGAAAGTCGTCTCCCCTGCTCTTTCTTTTGTTTTTTCCCTGGTTGCTCTTCCGAGTTGTGTGGATTTTTTTGGCTCCACACTGTCCAGGGAACTTCACGTTCTTCTCCCTCTAGTTCTATGCTGCTCCACTTACTCTTTTGTCGCGTTCTAGCCCTCTCTGTCTGTGAGCTCTCTCACAGTCTTCCTCCTATGTCGGCCATCTTGCGAGTCTCCCTGTTATGTTTAAAATTATGTCTATGAATCATGTTGAGCTCTTTCTGCACATGACTTAGGGTAGAGGATCCAACTCTGTTCATTTTCAGAGACAGCTGTTTGTGTCAGAACCAGTTCTGGAACATATTGTTCTTTCCCCATGTAATTGTCTTGACATCCTTGCTGAGAATCAACTGTCCTTAAACTTGAGTTTATTTCTGGGGCCCGGCGCGGTGGCCTAGCGGCTGAAGTCCTTGCTTGGAATGCACGGGGATCTCATATGGGCTCCTGTTCTAAACCTGGCATTCCCCGCTTCCCATCCAGCTCTCTGCTTGTGGCCTGGGAAAGCAGTCAAGGATAGCCCAAAGCCTTGGGACCCTGCACCCGCATGGGAGACTTGGAAGAGGTTCCTGGCTCCTGGCTTCGGATTGGCACAGCACTGGCTATTGCGGTCACTTGGGTTGTGAATCATCAGACGGAAGATCTTCCTCTCAGTCTCTCCTCTGTATATCTGACTTTGCAGTAAAAATAAAATAAATATTTTTTTAAAAAAGAGTTTATTTCTGGAGTCTAACCTGTATTTTAGTACACTGAGCTATAGCACTGGGAAGTCTTACCCAAGTACTGCATTGAAGGCATTTAAATTTTAAATCAGGAAGTATGAATCACCTAACATAGTCATTTCACAATGTTATTCTATCTGGAGTCAATTGCATTTACATATAAAAATATCAGCTGAGATTTTGATAAAAATTACTTGAATCTATAGATTGATTTTTTTTCATAGATTTACATCTTAACATTACATGAAACATTACAAGAAATCTTTCTATTTATTTGGTTTGCTTTATTTCAGTATTGTTTAGATATCTTCACTGTACATGTCTTGTACTTGTGGAATTTTTAAAGAATATTATCCTTTTGCATATATTGTGAATGCAATTGATTTCTGGAGTTCGTTTTATACTGTTCTCTGTGCAGAACAATAGCTAACGATGTGTATGGATTTTTTTATACTGCAACATTGCAGGATTTACTTTTATTTTTAAGATTTTATTTAGTGGGTTCATTAACATTTTCAGCATTTAAAATTCTATTTTATTCATAAGCATATCACTAAGTAAATATATTCTCCTTTCCAATTTGACTTGTTTTTTTCTATTGAATAGAAATGGACTGAATAGGCACTTCATTGCATTTCTAACAGAAATGCTAACTTGAGGGCCAATATTTTCAGTTTGTTTGCATGGACCTCAGCCTTCCCTCAAACACTGGCCATTTTGATAACAGTGTCTGGACATCAGATTCTCCAGATGCTTCCCCCCTTGAGGGTTTGCTGATACTCATCCTGGGAAGTCTGGCACTTTGTCTTGTTATGTGAATCTTGTTTTCTCAGTTACTGTCAGAAAAAATATCGGAGAGAGAATTTTCTTCAAAGCTTAGAATCCATAGATCTATCAACCTTTTCTTAACATCTATTTGTGTACATTAGCCAACATCTTGAACATTTGAATTGCTTGCAATTCTGGTCGATTCTTTATTTCTTATTTGCATGGAAAATGAAAGTTGCTCAGTTGCAACAGGAAGGATTATTCCTGCAGGCACATAGTCCAATGCAACAACGCAAGTTTTCCAGAGTTGCATGAGTATGTTGGAACTTTCAAAATTCCCAGTGGTTAACTCCTCCCCTAGCTTTCCTTTCTGACTTGATACACCCTGTTGGGTTTGCTGTGCTTTTTTTCATTGAATCAGGCCAACATTGGATTGACGTTGAATAATTTTCACTTAAATTTTCAAATTATGTCCTGATATGGGGGGGAGAAGTTCCAGGGCGCTGTAACTAGGCCAGTTAATGACATTGTCCTGACAACTGCCAACATTCTAATGGCTGTCAGGTGTTAAATACAGCAGATGGAATCAGGATGTGGGCAGTTGTGTGTAAGAGCAGTGTGCCCTTTACCTTGGCAGTAACAATGACAACACACTGGCCATGAGATATTAGCATGGGGAAGAATTGACCAGTGGAGAAATGAACTATGTTTGTGTAGCTTCTCATACTTAAATATTCATGACATCTAAAATAACTGTGATGGGCCCAGCAGCGTGGCCTAGCAGCTAAAATCCTTGCCTTGAAAGCCCCGGGATCCCATATGGACACCGGTTCTAATCCCGGCAGCTCCACTTCCCATCCAGCTCCCTGCTTGTGGCCTGGGAAAGCAGTTGAGGACAGCCCAATGCATTGGGACCCTGCTTCCGCGTGGGAGACCTGGAGGAGTTTCCAGGTTCCCGGCTTCAGATCGGCGCATCGGCCCTTTGCGGCTCACTTGGGGAGTGAATCATCGGACAGAAGATCTTCCTCTCTGTCTCTCTTCCTCTGTGCATATCTGGCTGTAATAAAAAAAATGAATAAATCTTTAAAAAAATGTAAAAAATAAAATAACTGTGATTTTAAAAACAAAGGAGAAATAATCTGGTCTTTTAATCAATTCCTGTAGTTAAGCAGACTCCTCTAAAATTCTCCACTTCTGGCAGACATAATTGTCGTTTCAATAATTAATTGAGTTCTTGATGAATCTTCAGTTTGCACACATTATCCCAAGGCATCACACGTGTTCAAGCACCCCATAAGGATCTCTCCTTTTGTGATGGGTTTGAGCATTTGACAAAATCCACTGAGCTTGCAAGCCCCAAAGTGGAAGAGTCTGAGTCTAAAATGCACAACTTTGCCCTTGATAAATGAAACTGACTTTGGAGCCAAGGATAGTAGGTGTGGGTTAGTGCTTCCATGACAGAGCCCTTGTTCTCTTGTACCCAAAAGTCATTGGCCATTAGGAAGACACGAGTGTGACTTTCAAGGTTGATGAATCCATTCAGCCTGTCAGCCTGGAGTTCTTACCTTGTTTGAAAGCACAAAATAAATTTCAGCAGGCTGCGGTTTATTTGAGGGTGTCAGCGGTAATATAATTTGCTATTTCAAATATAATTTAGATTTAAAAGGTATTTTAAAAGGTTTAATTCCAGAGTTCCTGGGGACCCAGCTGAGTGTATATTGCTCATGGCATTAGTGCAAGGTCAATTAACAACATTGAGAGAGACCATTTTCCTCTTTGCAAAGAGTCAGCATTGCAAATCTATGATCAAACTCCTGTATGTTACCACTGTGGAGCAGAGGGATACATTGCAAGTTCTAATTACAATGGAAGATGCCATGTGACTTCTGTGGTCAGGGCATGTCACCTCTCCCCATTAGCATTCATTGAAGGGCATTGTACTTGCACTCCAGGTGACTTTTGTGCTGAGCGGCACATGCTTGCAATGTTTCACATTTGATTGTGGTGGAGGCAGAGTCCACATGGGAGAAATGCCTTTCATGCAGTATTACCACTTCGCCCATGTTCTACCCTCAGGAGAGCTGTTCAGACACTATACAGCATGAGCTAAGAAAGGTGATGGAACAGAAAGGTGATGTCATCGAGAGATATGGGAGTCCATTTTCTATGAACGTTAAAGGATGCCCAAGGCTGGGAAGTTCTCAGAAGTTTTTTTTCTTTTTTGTGATTATCATGCATTTGCTGTACCCCCTGAAAGTCTAACAAATCCATGTTTTTTAATAATACAAAAAAGACAAAAGTGGCTCCTGGTTCTGAAGGCTGTGATGCTTAAGATCATGTGGCCCTACTTAGCGACTGGTTACCATTGTCTTATGTCTGGGGGAAGTGGAAAGGCCAATGCAAGTGGAAAGAGCACCTCAGAGCACCTGTGGGAGGCAGTGAGGAGGGGCCCCAGCCAGGCTCTGCAGCATCCTCTAGTGAGAGCTACTCATACATGGGAAACCTAGACGTTCATTCATTCACACGAATGGAGCTTCTGTGATCAAACCTGTCTGCCTCCCCTAATATCAACATTGTCACCTGTGCTATTCTTTTTCAACATGGATTTTGATCATGAGAAACCTCATTCAGACACAGCAAAGTGATGATGGCAGATCTGAATGCAAACAGTGATTCTGTCCTTTGAGAATTGTGCAGGTTTGAGGCTACCACATTCCCAGGTTTCTCTTTCACAACTTCACAGTGGTGATGGAACTTTGTTCCTTTTTAGATTTTGCTAAAAATGGGCTAAAATAAAATTTGAGAGCATAAACTGTGCATGGGTAATGGACTTAGTGAATGACAGACTTCCTCAGTCTTATGAAAACCACCCTGGATGGATGTTTTTCCTGGCAGCTAAGTTGCCCACATCCCACACTGAGATGTGTTGGATTGAGTTTAGCTCTGCTTCTGGTTCCAGTTGCTTTTATATGTGGAACTTGGAGGAAGCAGATGAGTGCTCTAGTGCTTTGATCCCTGTCACACATACAGGAGGCCTGGGTCAAGTTCTTGACTCCTATTCTCATCCTGGCCCAATGGAGGTAATGTGGGGAGTGAACTGCCCAGTCCACACTGTTTCAAAATAAACCCACACATTAGCCAATAGTTGGAGCAACCTTGCCTAGCTTGGCTGACTCCCTCGCCTTGACCATGTGTTCACCAGTGGAAGCTATGACCTGCTAGGGCAGTTTCCCAATTTGCTCCACTCGGCCCCCTACCAGACCCTGATCTCAAACATGCCAGTTGGTGGTAGGCCCTTGCCTGGCATAGCCCACCCCTCTATCTTAGCCTAGTATTAGAAGGTGAATGTTATGCCTGACCTGCCCCACACCCTGTTTCAGGTTGCACATGCAGGTGTTGCAGCCTGGAACTGCCCAGACTATTCTTAGTCCTTGTACCTGGGAATGTTGGCAGGTTCCACGGTCACACCTAGCTCAATCCATCACCATCCTAACTTTTGAGCTAACCAGCAGGACTTGCATTTTCACGGGGTTCGGCAAACATATCCCTCTCAGAATTTACCCTCTAACCTGGTTCTCGTGCATGCTAGTTAGTGTCATGGCCTTGGCAAATGGGACCCATTCCCTGTTCCCACATTCGGTCAGGTATTGGGATCTAGTCATGCTAGACATGACCCTAGGCCCTGGCTTTCATGTGGACTAGCATGTGGTCATCAGCAATGTTCCATGCTAACAAGCCCAACCCCAGATACCCATGTGAACTGGTGCCTGAGTCTGACCCATACAGATCTTCCAGGAACTCCCCTCCAAACCACCAGGTCTCATTCCCCTCACATACCTGCAGCTACTGTGGTAATGTTGGTGAGTGTTTCTGAGGATTCATTCCTCACCTACATGCACTATGTCCTTATTCATGGATACGCCTACATAGTAATTCCACACCCCCAAGACCCCAAGCATTCAACAGGTGCAGCCTGGCTCTGTCGTCGCTCTGGCCACACACAAGCCCAGGATTCACCCAGCGCCTTGCAGCAATGGACAGGGAGCTAGGAGCCCCAGCAGAAAGCCTGTGCTGGCACGAGTTCACCTAATCACAGCCACATGGCTGGGAGATTCAGACGCCCACAGACTTACCTGGATTCTGACCACCAACATGGTGACGATGTACAGAGTCATGATCCTGAGCATGCCCAGAGCCGTCCCTGAGATAAGTCCACAGCATGATCACGGTTGACTGAGGAAATTCTCAGACTTCTGGCCTGGACAAGCCCAGGATTTACCCACTGCTTGGCAGCAGGGAACGGGGAGCTAGGAGCCCCCAGCCACAGCCTACATGTATTGTGGCCTTATACATGGATATACCTAGACTCCTCCCAATCTATTTTTTAAAGCAGAGGGAAAGGGGGGAAGAAAGGGATATTTCACTCGCTGATTCTTTCTAAATGTTTGGAAAGAGCAGGATTGAACCAGGCCAATCTCAGGAGCCTGAAACAAACTCATGGTTTTCAATGTGAACATTTCTTTCAAAGGTGGGAATTAACCTCTCTCTTTTTGTCACTCTCTCTTTCAGTATGCATTTCTACTTCTAGACAAAGATGGACTCCCAATGAGACGGTTTACTATATCTTGACAATAGGATGCTGGACTCTCTGCCGTTGTCCATGACCGCAGTGATGGACATACAACTGTGTATGGGGAACTGCACTATGGTAATGATATGGGGGAATTGAGTGAGGGTCGAGGGATCTGGGGAGGGGATAAGGGAAATCCCAGGGCCTATGGAACTGTATCATAAAATGATAACAATAAAAAGAAGTAAAATAAAAAGTAAAAAAAGGAACACATTTATGACAAATTCAGTCTGAAAAATATGATTTGAACTTTATAATGACATAAAATTGGAGCACTATCTGAAAATTGATCCAAGAGGAAGGGAGAGTAAAGAGGTGACCGACAGCAGAAGTGGGGATAATGGGAAATCCCCCGCCTTCCCTGGACCTTCATTCCCATAGTTTTTACGGTAAGGCTGTATAGCCTGGAAATCATTTTCATGCTTCTACTCTGAAATTAACAGTATAAGGTCCTCCTTTTTTGCCCCTACCCATTTTCTTTCTTTGCTTTATTTCTTCTAATGTTTTCTGATAACATACTTTCCATGCATTTATAATCACAGACTCAGTGTTCCTCTGAACAAAGAGCTCTACAAGCAAAAAGCAAAATTACCACCACTCTGCAGATACATAGAAAAGTACTATTTTAAAAAAAATCAAAGCAGAAGATGTCAGTTTCATTCATACTTTTCTGTACTTTATATGTTAGCTCTCTCGGTTCAGATAAATCATAATGTTTGCCATATTGCATTTGGCTTATAAACACAATTATCCCTTATTGCAACAAGTAAAATTAATTTGCCACTATTTGTATTGCCTTCTTTCTCCAACACTGGCTATCACCTTTCACTGCTCTGGCTGTGCTCCTAGCTATAACCCCAAAATTAGCACATCTTTATCACTCAGTATTACATAGTTGTAAATACTAACCAGAAGGGGTCACCAAGGGTAAAGGGAATGTTGCTTGCAGTGTTTGCCAATTCCAAGTGAAAACATTTGTCCAAACACTTCAAAGACATGAACAAGAGACTAGAATGTGGATCAAAATTAAGTAAAGAGGCAAGCAACAAGATCACAGAGAAAAATGTGAATAACTGTGGCTGTGAGTATTTGCAGTAGAAGATGGGGTTTGGGTGATGTGAGAAGGTACCAAGGGTAGGGAAGATTAACTACGGCCAGGGCAGGTCAAGAAATATCCATTGAAGCCTTGGTGTGTTGCCTGGGGTTGGCATTCATAAGATTGTTAGTTCATTCACCGGAAAAGAACACTACTGACAAAAACATTGCAACCAACAGAGTGCCTTTGGGTGTGAGATAAACAGGTCTCAGATTCTCTTACTTAAAATATAAATAAATAAACCTAAGCTAAATACATAACAGGACCAACTTGGTGCATTTTGTGCTGCAGAGGGGAAGCATATTCCAAAGACAGTTTTCCAAGACTCCTTATTAAATCTTTAATGTGTCTTTCTCAATAAACAGAATCCAACATTGAAGCTGAACTGAAGAATAAACCTGGAGACAACAGTCACCGCTTGGGGTGTCAGCTTCTCGTATTGGAGCACAGGTTCATTGTGTTTGCTCTCCTTTGATGCAGCTCCTGGTAATGCCCCTGGGAAAGCAGTGGATGACGGTGCAAATGCTTGCATCATCACCACCCTCATGGGGGATCTTCAGTGGAGTTTCTGGCTCCTGCCTTCAGCCTTCACCCAGTCCAAACTGCTGAGACCATTGGAGAACAAACTCACTGATGCAAGGTGTCTGTGCCTTCTTGCCCTCCCTTTCTCTATCACTTTAATTATCAAATGAATATATAAACAAGTTGGTTTAAACATTTAATAAAAATGTTCATGAGAACTAAATATTAGCAAAACAACAGGAGAATCACAAATCATAAATGTGAAAAATAATTTGTAATGATTTGTTAGAGAAACTGTTGAAAGTGAAGAAATAGTTATTTCTCCATCTGGACACGCTTATTATCACAGAACAGGTAAGTGTGGTCAGTGCTATGTGAACATGCTTGCAAATAACTCAGGATGTTACAGCCTGTTTTAGCGACACATCGCCATGTGTAACACCTCCCCAGGTGGCAAGTGCCATGCTATCAAGCGAGAGCAGATGAGGGCTGCGATGTCAGTTGCTTGTGCATAAAAGCAGGAATTGCATCAGGATTCTATGTTCCATCATGACCCTTGTTGGTGGAAGTCTGCTAAAGATTTGTCAGTAGTCTCCATTTGAATGTCCCAGGTGGAGTTTTTCAATTGCACTCTGACAAGCAAACCACAGACACTGGCTCTCTCTGCTGCACATGATACATACCCTGGGACAGTGGTGCAGAAGAGGCCCATAGCTACTCTCCTTCCTTGGGGTTTCTGATTAAACCAGGTAGGCATAAGAGAACGGACCTAAAGACTCAAGAGCAGGGACAATTTTTAAAAGGCTGTGGAATTCAGGCCCAGCGTGATAGTCTAGTGGCTTAAGTCCTAAACTTGCAAGCACTGAGATTACATATGGGTGCCCGTTCATATCCTGGCTACTCCACTTCCCTTCCAGCTCCCTTCCAGTGTCCTGGAAGAGCAGTAGAGGATGTCCCAAAGCCTTCAAACCCTGTACCGGCATAGGAGACCCGGAAGAAGCTCCTCACTCACAGCTATGGATCAACTCAAATCTGGCTATTGTGGCCACTTGGGGAGTCAATCAATGGATAGAAGATCCTTCTCTCTATCCCCCTCTCTCTGTAAATCTCACTTTCCAATTAAAAGAAAGTAACAAATGTTATAAAAAAAAATAAGACTGTGGAATTCGTTAAGACCAGAGTGTTACTAATGTAGTTTTCCTGATATAACTTCTGAGAACATATCTGCCTTTGCCAGCTGAAGCAAGAGAATGTGTGCTGTAGCCCAAAGAGGGACCCCATGCTCCCCTTCATTGATGATTCCTGGTGAGGGACACACCTATATTAGTGCTGGGCATTCTTCATCCACCTCGGAACTTGTAGGTGAGAGAAGGAATGTCAAATTATCCTCATTATGTGCATTAGCCCTGGTAGATGGGGCAGGGGTGGGGGAGAACCTGAGTGCTGTGTGGCAGTCAGCACCAGCTTACAGAGTGTGAGCCCACAAGCACATGGGAACAGATGGGGTTTACCCAGGTAACGGACACATGCCTTCAAAAGTTCCTCCCACCTGGTCACAGAAAACAAACATGGAGTAAGGGTGGATAGGTTGGTGCTGCTGTTTGTGTTTTGTCTTCCCTGCTTTTTGTAAAACACAATGAGATGCAAATGACACCGATTACGATAGTCTTATCCATCACCAGGGCTAGAAAGTACATACGCAATCACCAAGGAATGAGCCCAGGATCACTAATGTGGCAGAATTATGCACTGATACAATAAAGATGATGAAGAGAGTAGATTGTTAATTGCCTGGTCTGGAGCAAACAATAATTCTATATCACAGCAAGTGTTGTTGTAATTAAAATGACACCGGGCAAACAGCTGCATTCGATAAAGGACAGAGCAGGACTGCCTCACAAGCCCTTATGGCAAAGCACAGTACAATGCAACATGACACAGCACAGCACAGTGCACACCATATGACACAACAGGAAACTACATATTCTACCATTCACATCGTATAAAGAGCCTGGCATGACTGATTAGCTTGGTAGTTAAGACACTTGCATCCTGCACTGTAGTGCCTGGGTTCCATCTCCTGCTGATGCAGACCCTGGAGTCAGTGGTTATGCCCATCACCATTGGGCATCTGCATCTTGCCTCTGAGAGCAGGATGGTATGACTTCTTCCTGGCCTTGGACCTGACTCTTCACCAGGCATTGCATGCATTTGGGAAAGTAAATCAGAATATGGAAGCTCTATCTGTGTTTGTTCTTAAGCAAGCAAATATGATACTTTTGCAAAAGTGCCGAGGCATCTGACACACTTGATTTCTGACCTCAGTTCTGCTACTTATGTGGCTTTCAGAGAGTCTGTCAACCTGCAAATCCTACAAGGAGGAGACAGTACCCACCCCATAACAAGATTCTTTGAAGGTCCAGGAAGCTGTGTCAAAACTTATAGGAATAAATGTGTCCTCATCAAATGGAATGATTCATTATCTACTCAGCTCTGAAGCTACATTGATTTCAGGATTCACCAGACTTAACATTTTAGAAGGAAAACAAAAAGAAACAAACAGCAACAGCAACACAAACCTTGGAGAGATTGGAGAATGCACAGCTGTCAAACCGAAACTGTGAACAAAGACGTGACTGGGCTAGCCGCAGTGACAATCACCTGTCCAGAACCTATGGCTACAGCAAGAATAGGGCTGGTGACAAAGGCTCCCCCAGAGCTTGTCATGGGCCATGTACTGCCCTGGAACATGTAACCCTCCAAGAGCCATCTCTGTGGACCCTTTAGCTCACACAATTCAAGATGAGGGAGAAGAAGCACTAATATTACCATAAATTAACTACGACTTTATGACTGGTAGATGGCAGGCCCCAACAGGCAGCATGGTTCCAAGGGCTGTCCCACCAGCAGCACATGTACTTGCCCAGGCATCCTGCAGAAGGTGGCCATGCCATCCTGGGATGGGAACATTCTGGTTCCCTGAACATCAGCCAACTGCAAGCATCATAAGCCTGCTGCTGGTTCTCGCCCCAGGAGGAAATGGACACCAGCATCTCTTTCCCTACATGGAAACGGGCTCTGAATCTTGCTGCTTGTTTCTTTTCGATTCACAGACACCTCAGGGATGCAAGAACAACTGGGGTTCCTGGAATTCCTGGGACCCATGCAAATTGTATCTTTAATTCCTGATGCCAAGGATCCCCAAGTAGCTTTCCAAAACAATACTATTATTTTTGAGTTTTTACTTGTATTCAGCCTTCTACACAAAACACTGGCAATGTGACTGAATCCCTATGGACAGAAGAACATTGTATTAAGCTCATTCATTTTTCACCCATTCATTGTACAGTTTATGAGCTGGATTGGCAGATACTTTTATTTGTGCTGATCATTTATTGAAATGGACTTGCACAGGGACCATGTGTAAATGAATGAGGGGCCTGTGCTATGGCTTAGTGACTGAAATCATAACTTTACATGTGCTAGGATCCCATGTGGGTGTTGGTTAATGTCCTTGGATACTCCACTCTTCAGCCCTATCCACACTTTGGCCTGGAAGGGCTATGAAAGATGGCCTAGGGCCTGGAGTCCATGCACCCACTTTGGAGACCTGTGAGAGGCTCCTGGTTCCTGGCTTCGGATCAAATCAGCTCCAACCATTGTGGCCATTTGAGGCAGTGATCCAGAGGTTGAAGGATCTTTATGGATCTGCCTTGCCAATGAAAATGAATAAATCTTAAAAAAAAAAAAAAAAGGAGTGCTTATACTGGCCTAAATGAAAAGGCCAAGTGGTCCATTTTAGGGTCAAACAAGATTCATTTGCAATACTTCTCTATGAGTACTGTTTGCCATTTCCCCATAAGGTGCCACTCTCCCTTGATGTGGATTTGTGTGTCTGTTTCTTTAAGAAATTGATGTAATATTTAAGAGAATGTTAGGGAGAATACAATCAAGAACTCAAAACCTAGGGGAGAGAGAGCATTTATTTAGTGATCATATGAGCCATTTAAGAATCTGCCAGAATGCACTGGTAACCTCTTATGGGTAGGCAAAATATTCAGGACTATGGGAATATAAATATAGAATACATATAAACATAGATGGAAATATAAATATCTCCCACAACTCCTTTTCCCAATATATTTAAGATTTCTTTCAGTGTCAGAGGAAGACCAAAAAAAAAAAAAACCAACAAAATTTGCTGTTTTCAGCATTCCCATCTGAATGAAAGTAGTGATTTATTCCTTTCAAATTGAGATTTACACTGAATGTTCAATCAAACAGATATATTTAAAAGTTCCTGCATGAGAATACTCTGAATTAATATTGTTCATATTTTCGCTCCACTTCTATGGTTGTTTTGTTAGTCATTTTTCCCATTGACTGAGTATGTTAACAAAGCATTTACTAGGAAGCATAGAAATGCCTGGGTCCTTGATTGTAAGATGCATTTAGTTCTGTTTTCTGCCTTAATGATCTAATTTACATGGCCATAATCCCTAAACTGATTCTAAGCACAGCTGTTCTACATCTGGGTAGAACCTCCCAACACGCTGAATAGATGGCTGTGATCAGTCCATTTATATATCTCGTGTTAAAGCACAAGAGTGCCCAGGATATCTGCCCATGCAACTTCAATGAAAGAAACGTTGGACATTTTTGAGGATGGAAGACTTAAAGTGGAAAAAAAGTAGGGAGGAGGTGTAGATGAAGACAATGTAACTTTTGTGTAGCTATTGCAGCTACTGCCTGTGACATCAGGGTCCTGTTTGGGGAATGATTCACTTCCCAGCTGTTGCCCTTCTGATCACTCCATATTGATGCACCTAGAAAAACAATGAAGCATGAATCAAGTACTTCAGCTCTTGCAAAAGTGTGGTAGACCCAGATTATGCTTCTGACTCTCGGCTTTTTCCAGGTCCAACCAAGGGTATTGCACATGGAACTGTTTGTGATGTGAACCAGCAAAAGAACTATTTCTTTCTGGCTATCTCTTTCTCTCTATAACATTGTCTTTCAAATAAACAAATGAATTAGTGCTAAACTATCAAGAAGAACAAAAATGCAAAGCAGAGAATCAAGAAGTAGGTGTGGTTACACAGAAGCAGAAACTGAAAAGCAATGGGAAAGAGTGTTCAGGAGTGAAGCTGAAACTGGTTGACAGGCAAGAAGGCAGACAGAGAGGGGATCATGATTTCATTAAGATTCTTCGTACAAGACACAGTTCAGGTTGTCACCTTATCTGTTTTCTTGTGGGACATAAGTGTACAATTTTCTATTAGAGAGTTCTCTCCATGAAACATCACTTGAATGGTACCCTTCAGGAGGAACTAGAGCCTGGGTAGGGTGGAGCACACTCATGTTGCTGTCATGAAGTAAATGACCATATAGGATTTCACAGCTTCTTCCCTAGAGAAGCCTGGGGCAGGCTTAGCACTCCCAGTCCCAGTACAGAGATAGCTTATTGTCTCCCACTGAAAGCAGACCGTAGGGGCATCACTTTTGCATAAAGTAGTCATAGAAATTCTGCAGCAAAGGAATTCCCCAAGTATTGCTTATGTCTGTAAGTCCTCATACCGTAATGCTTTCTTTGAGGACATGGAATGCTAATCAACTCTGTGATGTCTAGAAAGTGTTATGTGCTGACACATAGTAGGGCCTCCGCAAATATTCACTGGTAAAGCAGGTGAATGTATATAAGTGCATCTCAATTTTATAAGCATTCAGACTTATTTTAGCATTGATCTCATGTTCAACATTCCGACGGATACAATCTAGAAATGAAAATAAAAATGAAAAGCATTGATGACAACATAAACCTCATGTATATATTTGTTATCTGGGTTAGTATTTACAGATTATTGATGACTTTCTCCTTAAATGAAATTATTTTCTATGTGTAGGGAGGAACAGTTAACTGGTGGAACCCTTTGTCTTCCGTGTCTTGATTGGTTTTTCTAAATCCTTGACATCTGTCAGAAAATCCAGAATATCATCTTTGTGGTTGACACTGTTTGCTGTGCTCCAACATGTGGTGTGATCCTCCCCAGCATTCTTCCCGAGCCTGAGACATTCGAGAATGTCTGGACTGGATTTCTACAGGTGGAAAGAGCACAGGCATTGATGAGTTCAGTTACTAGACTGACCACAGTTGTGGATTTTTACAGGTCACAACATTTCAGAGATCTAGTTTTCTCACTTTTGACTGAAGAAATACCCATTATAATAGCAGGTAAGTGAAGGAGAATGGAAATAACTAGTCTTGCTTTCTTGCTGATTCACACTTGGATATCAGGGCAAGTAATGACCTTCCCAAGCTATACGTGTAGATGTGTCCTTTTTCACCTTCTTGTGTAAAAAGGAGCGTTTTTTGGAGACAGTTTGACTTCTATTAAATTCTTTAAAAAATGTGGCTATAGAGGGTTAAAAATCACGTTAAAGTGTACACACTGCAGGATAGCTGTTATTCCATAAGAATCAAATCAGTATGCCCACTCAATTGTTTGTCACAATCCAAAATTTGCTGTAGCTATGACAGACAGACATGAAGAAACTATGATAGTTGAATCAAGAGGAGGATCTCAATCTAACCCCACCATTTTCTGGCTGCAAAATTATCATCTTTGTCCTTTCTGAATCTCAACTTTCCTTTTAAAAATGAAAGTGGGGAGAGCTACTTCTTCCAGAAATTTTTGCTGTGCGGATTTCAGGTGATGAGAGGAGTGGACATCTTTAAGGTATCTGACGCCAGAACACTGATCTATACCTTCCCCTGCTTCATTTCCACAGGGATTATTCCTCTGCAAGAAAGTAACCCCTGTGCACTCAGAATTTAGCTAATATTATCTATGCAACTACAGCTTCTTATTTTCATGATGAAACGCATTTAACTGTCTTCCCCAAGTCTCTCATTGTAGGGCAGTTACTTAGAACATGGGCCTCTCTAGATATGTCTTGTGGATGCCAGTCAACCCTTGACTGCCATGGCCAACACTGTCACAAAATGAGCTATTTGCCCATTCAGGGTCTGACCAACTCTTACCAGTTACTTGTCAGGTTCTCCTGTAACACTGAACCTGTCCTTGGCAGGCTCTTCTCTATGAAAACAATACAGCTGCTGGCCTCCAGTTCCCAAGCCAACAAAAGCACGGTGATGCCATAAACAATCAGATCTTGTGCAGATGCGCATCAGCTTCTGGTCCCCTGTCTTGACTGTCACTGCCATTGCCAGCTCGCATTTGTGTCCAAGACATATCTAAGTTAGAGACATACTCCCACCAGTAGCTCATGGCCCTTCAGTCTACATGTGACTTACCTGGGATCTCCCTTATCCTATGATCCAGGCATCACGTTGACAAATTTTTAGATCATCCACAGGGATGTAAGGACATCAAACTACTGCAGCTTAGTCTCTCTTTGCTGCTGTATTCCAGAATTAGCCAGAATTTTCACTTAATTTTTGATCTTTAAGATAAAGTCATTTTAAAAGCCAGAGTCTCCTTTAACTATCCTCCTCTCCTACTCATACCTTCCCTTTTCCATTCATATATAATTTTAATAAAATGCATTTGCCATTATCAGTTCCGAGTCGCTTCATATATATAAATTTCGAATGTTGTTGCACTCAAGTAGACTTCCTTTTGAGTTTTACTTTTTTTTCCCACATATTTGGAAGTGTCTTCTTATACATGCTTCCATATTCTGCCTTCTGGTCCAGTTCTTACCTTAGGCAATGTATTCCTTTTTGATTAGATCTCACTCTTGATACTCAGTTCTCTCAAGTTTCCAACATTTCGCAGCAATTTTGTTCAATTTTGCTGCCTGTGGTGCCAGTTTGGAACTGTGCTGTGTAAGATGCTTCTTCAGTGATGCCTGCAGGGTCACAGAGATTAGCGCATTACGTGACTGCACAGGACATGGTCTTCAAGAGGGAGAGTGGCAGGTGAGGCCCATCATGGGCAGCCCTGTGGCTGTGTGTTTTCTCAAATGTGAGAAACTGACTCATTGAAAATCTTGGAACATAATTTTCCACATTTTAACATGTGGTCAGGAGAGTTCAACTCAGGACTTTCTACTGCCAATGAAAGAGCTATAATGAAAAATTAAAATGTAAGTAGTGATAAACATGGTGAGATGTATTCTGGAGAAATCCAGTTGTTCTGTTAGAAAACTAAAGACATAGAAATCTGTTTAGGAATAGGGATAAGACTGCCTTGTTTGTGCTATTAGAGATGGAAATATCAATGTCAGATATGGCATATCAGGCAAGCTGTTTCTCTGTGATTATGGTTACTTGATAACTTTCTGTTTGCATGAGGATGTGATGGGTGATAAGATGTCCTTCCACAGTCCTGAAACTTTCCGTGTCCATGCAGCAACTAATGAGCAGAACAATTTCTGTGCTTTGGATATCTGAGGATCTGAAAAAAAAATTATCACTGGGCACAAAGGGTCCATCTGCTTGGGTGCTCCCAAAATGTTAAATTTCCAAGATAGAGCTGCTTAGAAAAAAAAAAAAAAAACTTTCTTTACTTCTGAAAAATGATGGAGAAAGTGTTAGAGTAGAACTCCCTGAGAAGTTGTCCCCTCAAGATGCCTTTTTTCAAGCTTTTATGACATGGATCAGGAGTGTCATAGATGTGGAAAAAGTGGGATCAGAAGGGCCTTTCGTACTCAGGCCACCTGTGTCTTCATGTATTGCATGCTTAAAACTCTGGTGCACTCTGCTTTCTTGCAGCTTGCCCTGTACATACTAATCTGAGCCTTAGTACAACATTGGAAGATAAGCTTTTCTGGAATGTCTTCTGAGGAACAAGCTTTGATAACTAAACCCTCTCAGATTCTTGCCCTTGTCCTGTTGTCCCCTTTTGTCTAAATCATGTACCCTCTCCAGGAAAGTGTCCCATTTCCTTGAAGGCTCAGATAGCTTTGTTGACAACCCAATGCTGCTGAGTTGCTTAGCTACAGGTATGTGTTCCATTCAGCTCCCTCAAGTGGAGTCTATTGATTTGTCCCCTTTTCTTGGATTTTCTGGCTCTTAGGCAGCCAGGCATGATCCCATTCACTTACAGCCCTGTGCACACCTGCATCTTGGAGATTCTCCCCCAAGCCACCTTAGTTATTCCTTGGGATCCATGCATACACTCACCGACCCAAAGCTGGTGGCTTCTGGTTGGGATCCTTCTACAAGCGCTGGAGCTCATCATGGGCTCCACAAAATGGGTAGAGAAAGTGCCCATGAGCACCATCCTCAGGTCAGGCTTCTTTTTCTTCCAGAGTAACTCTTCTAGTGAAGCATTTCCCCTGTTACTATTTTTTTTTAGATTTATTTTATGCTTATTGGAAAATTAGATTTATAGGGAGAAGCAGAAACAGAGCTAAAGAACTTCATTTTACTGTTTTACTCCCCAACTGGTCTCAATGGCTAGAGTTGAGCTGTTCTGAAGCCAGAGTCAAGAGCTTCTTCCAGATCTTCCACTTGGATACAGGGTCCCAAGGCTTTGGATCTTCCTCAGTTGCTTTCCCAGTCCACAGGCAGGGAGCTAGAAGGGAAGTGGAGCAGCCTGGATACAAAAACTGCTGCCCATATGGGATCCCAGCACATGCAAGGTGAGGACTTCAGCCACTAGGCTCTTACGCCAGGCCCCCCTCTGTTTGTTTTTTGTTTTGTTTTGTTTTATTTTGTTTTAATGTTAGAGTCCCCTGGACTATTTGTTTGAAATTCAAGTGATAATATTAAAAAGGAAAAGCAGCCCTGGGGAAAACATTTATCGCTTTTATAATATTAGGCTCAGAATTTGAGGAAAAAAAAACTTGCTCAGGTGCGAGAAAATCCACTATCAGTTGTGGGGGATTGCCTCAGATGATCTTCATTACCAGCTAATTACAGGCTGGTGCCTGCTGGAAGGCTCCCTCCTGCCCTCCCCTTCCTTACCCTTTAAAAGCATGAAATAAAGTAGACATTCCTCACCAGCTTGTCTCCAGTGGTTCTTGCGGGCCGAAGACCACCGTCTACCTCACCCTTGGTGACCTTGGGGAGTGCTGTCTGGCATGAACCATGAGAACCAATGATATACATGGTTACAGTACACAGATTTTAGGTTAATATAAACTTCAAAGGCATTTAGAAATTGGTAGAAGTGAACATACCTGAAGACCGAATTCAGTGATGTCAATGAATGTGATTGTGCATGCATAATAGATTTCTGTCTAGCCAACATTCTATTAAATGTCACCGACCTCATTTGGATGGGAGCAAATAACACAAAATAAACAGTATCTTTTTTTTGGTATTAAAGGTAAATTGAAATGTAACCCAGGGTGAACTCTAGCCCCAGCTCATATGCAATGACATAAAAATTAGGTCACACTTTCTCTGAAAATGTGTTATTTTCAGTTACAAAAAGCATAATGTATGTAAGTGATCTGAACAACACCATATGAGGATTACATAAATTATTTCCTTTTGTGAGTTTATGCTTTTATTTGTTGTTAATCAGTTCTTCAAAAAAAAACTGTCTTCCCTCTCACGTTGTTTTTTAGTTGATCTTTTATAAGCACATGAAGAACCATGTGGTATTAGCAGAAACAATGTCTAATCAACACATTACTTGAAATAGAAAGTATTTCATAAAGGACATGAATATATACATTGACCACATATGTGTTTGTAGACAAGCAACAGTTTCATTTGTCTGAAGTGTGAAATGTTCCCCAAGGCATTGGGGAACCTGGCCATGGGCTGAATGCCAGACAGGGACAAACTCTGGTGTTGTAATTACATGTGGGGAGAACTTGGGATGTGGCATAGGGAAGGTGCTGCTGGGACTAAACTAAAATGAAACAAAGAGACACAGAAATGAGCCCAGTTGGGCTTTTCGCTGTTCCGCCCACAGCTACTCAATTGCTGCGATTCTAGCGATTGTCAGAGGGCCAGAGATGTAGATTGTATTGGTATTCTATGTTTAGGACCCCCTGTTCCTATCTCTTCTGCTTGTCCAGCAGTTGCTATCATTATTTGTTATCAAGATATTTCACAAGAAGCTCTCATTGGCTAGGACAGGTAAAGGTCTGGGAGTGAAGGAGTGCTATAAGTCCACGGAATCTACCCATCTAGGCACATTTCTTTCCAATTTTACCCATCAAGCCTTCTTATTTACTAAACAGGCAAGTTTTTTTTTTTGAATTCAGTAAAGGACACTATAATTCAGGAGGAGCTTTGCATATGGAGCAAGGTAGATAAGCACAGAGAGTATCACCATTCACTCTGGAACTGTTCTTTTTTTTTTTTTTTTTTTAAAGATTTATTCCATTTTTATCACAAAGTCAGATATACTGAGAGGAGAAGAGACAGAGAGGAAGTGGAGCTGCCGGGACTAGAACCAGCAGCCACATGGGATCAAGGCGAGGACCTTAGCCACTAGGCCACGCTGCTAAGCCCTCTGGAACTGTTCTTACAGAGATCATGCTGCTGTCAGTTTTCTGGAGAGTTAAGGATTAACATGAAGGTTCCTGTATTCATAGTTTGTGATTCGTCGGATGAGGGAGGGGTGTTGTGGAAAGTCAGTGGGAAAGAACATGTCAGGGGATGAGTTTGGGAGTATCAGAGGAAATAAGATCAAACCATAGTAACCACAGAACTCTTGGTGTGTAATCAGGAAGCGACAGGGGATAATACAGAGTAATATGCATACCCAAGAGAAATTCATATACACCTGTTCATAAAATGGTGCCACTAATGTGTGTGGTGAACTGAGAAGTACCCGTGCAGCTCACAGCCCAGGGCACCACCTCCGTGAAAGACAAAGACCTGATCTTAAAGCAAAACACACCACCCACTGTCTGTAAGCAACCTGTGCCACATAAAAAGGCACATAAGGGATGGTGGAAAATATGCCATGCCAGTACTAATGAAAAAGAAAACTGGAGTGGCTACTTAATGACCATAGCAAGGAAAATTAATAATAATACAGATCGTATTTGTCACAACGAGTTGGCTTCTTCTCCAAGAAGATAAAATACTCTCTCGCGTATGTGCCTGTAGGAGCAAAGCATGAGAGTGTGGGAGGCAGAGCTGAGAAATAGGAAGGTGAAATAGGTGGATTTATACCTGTAATTATAATTGTTAGCATTTCTCTATAAAAAATGGAGATATCAAGGATGTGAAAAATCAATAAGGACAAGGTTAAATTCATAAATATCATCAGGCTCCTGGATATGTTTGCCACTTGGGTATGGCTTTGTCGAACAGTAGTGGAATACGTATTCTCGTCAAGCTTATGGAGAGCATTAACTGAAATAGCAAAGTTCTTTACTGTAAAACAAATTTAACAAGTTTAAAATAATACGAATCATATAACAGATGCTCTCAAACAAAATGGTACCAAACCAGAAATTAATAACAGAAAGATCACTAGAAAAACCCCCGAACCTTAGATTTAATATGAAATTTCTAGGTAGCATAAGGCTCAAAACAGAAATCTCAAAGGAAATTAAAAAGAAAAAAGAAAATGAAAACTAAACTGATCCAAATTTGTGGGACTCTTAAAATCAGTGCTCAGAGATAAATTTATGTCATTGAATGTATGCATTAAAAAATAAAATATACAAATTTAGTAATATAGCCATCCACCATAGGAAATTAGGAAAAAGACAAACCAACTCTAAATTAACAGAAGAGACAATAAGATTAGAGTACAAGTCAATGAAATGGAACCCAGCGACAAATATGTGCCTAAACAGGTTGAGAAAGAATAAAAGAGACACAAATTGTTCATATCAGAAACGAAAAGCAGGGCATTACTATAGGTTTAATGGACATTAAAACAAATTCTAAGGGACTACTGCAAGGAAATATACGCTAACTAAATTGACAACCTGCATGAAGTGGACAAATTCGGGGTCTTTTCATACAATTTGTAAGAGTCATACATAGACAATGTGATCCATTAAAAAAATAAAATTTGTAAAGAAATCTCTAAAATGGAAAGTAGTAGGCATAGATGAGCTCATAAATACTCTTGCTGAAACACTTGTGCAAGAAAGAAATACGCAACTGGGCCCTGCGGCGTGGCCTAGCAGCTAAAGTCCTCGCCTTGAAAAGCCCCGGGATCCCATATGGGCGCCGGTTCTAATCCCGGCAGCTCCACTTCCCATCCAGCTCCCTGCTTGTGGCCTGGGAAAGCAGTCGAGGACGGCCCAAAGCCTTGGGACCCTGCACCCGCGTGGGAGACCCGGAAGAGGTTCCTGGTCCCGGCATCGGATTGGCGCGTACCAGCCCGTTGCGGCTCACTTGGGGAGTGAAACATCGGATGGAAGATCTTCCTCTCTGTCTCTCCTCTCTGTATATCCAGCTTTCCAATAATAATAAAATCTTTAAAAAAAAAAAAAAAAGAAATACGCAACTGTCTCTTATCTCTCAGAAGTTAGAGGCAGTGGGCCTCTCTCTGCTCACCCTGTGATACAGTATCACTCTAGCAATAGTCAGAGAAAGACATACAAGAGAGAGCTACAAACTGTCTCATGAACACAGGTGTACAAATCCTCAACAAGAGATCTAATACACTGAGTATGTGGATAGAATCAAACCCCAAAATTTAGAGACATTTTTCTTGTTATTCAAGGTCTGTTCAGTACAAAAAAGAATTAATTAATATAATTAATCACATCAACATGTGCATAAGAAGCATTGTGAGCATTTATAGATGTAGAATAAAATTTTATGACAAATTCAAATATCCATTCACTATAAAATATATCAGCACACTAGGGAATACAGGGGGATTTTCTTCACCTGATAGACAATATGTACACGAAATTCTGCATGTAAGATCACATTTAATGATACGTAACTAGAAGTTTCTGAATGAAGACCAAGATTGAGCATGCCACTACAGTTTCTAACCAGAAACCATGTCATACATGTGAAAGATAAAATATGAAGTGAAATGTGTTGATTGAGACAGAGTGTCATAGCTAGAAGGAAATTGCAGGCATCTACCGGTCTAGGCTCTGGCTTTCACAGAGTTAGCTAAGTCTATCTCTGCTGAGCAGAGGCCAGGCAGGCTTGGTGTGGGGAAACAACACCGAGTGCAGAGAACTTTAAATGTGAGCTGTCACACAAGCGTCCGTTACATGCAGACCATCCTCATTTCCTTAAGGTGATTCAACCTAAGATTTCTCAGCTTTATTTTGGTGCATATATTCACAGAAAGCAAATTCTGATGTTTGATTTTTCCTCCCAACCTGGTGATATGCTTTTTGTGTTCTAATTCTTTCTTGGAATGCTGAACAGTATCATGCTAAAATTAGGAGCAGAAAAAATTTACATTCTCTATTATGCTGGCCAGCTTAGCAGGGGTGTATGGCATATGTTATATCAATTCAATTCATTTCTCTGAGACTTATTTTTATTTCTTTGAAAGCTAGAGCAAGATTAGCGCAAGAGAGCAAACGAGAGCGATATTCCATCGGTTTCATTCATTTGGCAGATGGACAAAATGGCCAGGAATAAGGAGCTTTTTTTTGTATCCCCTGTGCATCATGGAATCTAATGGAATCTAAGCACATGGGCCATCTTCTGCTTTTTTTTTTTTTATAAGCACATTAGCTGGAAGTTGGATCATAAGTGGAACAGCAGGGAATTGAACTGGCATCATATTGGATGCTGGTACCTGAGCAGCAGCCTTATTTGCTATGCCACAATGCCAGTCCCAGATGCATTTTTGACCTGATGTTGTCAAGTTACAATATAGATTGATTGAACGTAGCCTGATACTATATTAAGGGATATCAACACTGCACCACTGAGGAATATAAGCACTGTATTGTGATGTGATAGTATGTTAAATGTGAAGATCATTGACAATTTTGAAGCAACACAGAGATATATTTAAGTAATTGTTGAAATAATAAGGATAAATTATTTGTATCATTTAAAAAATTTAGTCATTGAATCATTTTTAAGAGAGACAGAAAGAGAGAGGGTGGTCTCTTTTGCTGATTGACAGCCCAAATTAATTTTAACCTTTCAGAGCTGGATTTGACTAAAGCCAGGACCCTGGATTTCCATCCAGGTCTCCCATGTGGGTGACAGGGACCCAAACACTTTGGCCATCATGTCTCACAGGTCTCCTGGCTTATTAACATGGAGCTGCATTGGATGAGCAGGATACGGAACTTGAACGAAGCACTCTGACGCATACATAGATCCTAATCAGCAGCTTGTCCTATTTTACCAAAATGCACACTCCCAGTTCACCCTCAGCTCTATGTCTGGTTAAACAATTTGAGATTTTTGAAAGCCAAAATGTAATTTTTTTTCCCTCTGTCTTTTAGATTTGGGTATCAAGGAGCAATAGGATGACAAATGAAACTTCAATTTCTAAGTACTTATTTATTTTAAGTAACTTTTCAACTCTGCCTTTCATTGAATTGAATAGCCTTCTATTTAGTTACTGGCTGCAACTCCATCTATTTGTGTAGCTGAACAAAGGGTCAGCCAAGAGGTTTTATTTGTTAGAGATCCCTATTTATTATACAGGTATCAAATGGGCATTATCTATATTGTATTTCATTTGTAGCTTTTATTTTATTACTTTGTTTCAGTAAGTAAAAATATTAGCTCAATGTCGGTGGCTCAGAGGAATGCAGGTCAATTTTGTATAGTTTTAGAAGGCAGAAGTTCAAACCCACTTTCTCTGGCCTAATGTCAGGTGCTGGCTGCACCTAGAGATTTTAGAAAATGAACTGTTCTTTGGGCTTCTGTGATGTCTCAGTTGATTAATCCTCAACCTGCAAGTACCAACATTTCCATGGACACCAGTTTGTGTCGCAGTTGCTCTACTTCTGACCCAGATCTCCATGGCGTGGGAAAGCAATGGAAGATGGCCCAAACCCTTGAAACCGTTTACTTAGATTGGAAACCTGGAAGAAACTCCTGGCTCCTGCAGCCCAGCTGCAGCCATGGAAGCCTTTGGGGAAGTGAACCAGAGCATGGAGGATCATTTTTCTTCTTTCTGTAAATCTGATTTTCCAATAAAAATAATTTTCAATTAAAAAAATAATTTCCCACTTTTCTAAACTTGAGGTCATTTGCATTCCTTGGTTTGTTATTCATTTCCACATGTCATAGTTACTCCCATGTCTTACTTGTGTTGTTATACCACGTTTTCTCATTTTTGCTAAAATCTTCCTTTGCCTTACCTTATTAAGAGAATTTGTAATTATCTTAGGTATCCTCTGGATAATCCAGAATCATGTCATTATGACAAATTTTTAAACTAATCATATTCATCTAGTCTCTTTTTCTTGGAAGGTAATATTCACAATTTCTTGTGTTAACCTCTGTAGCAAGTTAGCCTGAAAAAAATACACTATTTTCTGTGCATAATTTCATGGATTAGAAAATAAGCTTTTGTAGTATAAATGTATGATAGTAAAAATAAGAAATAGCTCAAATCTAATGCCAGCTCTATTATTTAACAGCATCTTTTTTTTCCATTTATTTGTTTTTTTTTTTAAAGATTTATTTTATTTTCATTACAAAGTCAGATATATAAAGAGGAGGAGAGACAGAGAGGAAGATTTTTCATCCCATGATTCACTCCCCAAGTGAGTACAACGGCCAGTGCCGTGCCGATCCGAAGCCAGGATCCAGAAACTTCCTCCAGGTCTCCCACATGGGTGCAGGGTCCCAAGTCTTTGGGCCATCCTCAGCTGCTTTCCTAGGCCACAGGCAGGGAGCTGGATGGGAAGTGGAGCTGCCAGGATTAGAACCAGTGCCAATATGGGGTACCGCCGCGTTCAGGGCAAGGACTTTAGCTGGTAGGCCATGGTGCCGGGCCCTATTTGATTTTGTTTTATGACACAGTTTCATAGGCTCTGGGATTCCCCATCCCCTCCCCACGCCCTCCGCCCCATGGTGGACTCCTCCACATTGTTGCAGTAGTACAGTTCAAATCCAGTCATGGTTCTTTCATTGCAAGCATAAACCATGTATAGAGTCTAACATCTTATTGTTCAAATAAATTTAACAGTTTCCTTGGGAGACCATCCCTGGTCTGAAAGTAGAGCTGGCAGAATATCACCCCATCCAATGAAAAGTCATGTCATAACATCAACAATTCACAATATTATGGAGTTGACAAGGTATTGAGTGACAAATATGTTAGAAAATGCAAGTTCTTAACCATCTCCTGTGACTACTTCATTGACATTTCAATTTTAGTTTATACACAAACATCTGCTATATGCCTTAAAATGGCTACAGAGTACTCAGTTGCCTCATGTCTATTTTCATTTTTCTATTTAGCTATTTATAGTATTGAAACATAATTTTTAGTGAACTTGGTAAATTTTATGATATTCCAATCTGGCTTATAACTCTAACTAGGCATATGTTAAAAAGGCTCAAAACAGTTTTAGGAGGGTTGTGCAGAGAAATCTTCTATACCTTAGTGAGGAGTAACCAATTTTTGTGTCCTACCTAATGAGGTATATGTGAGTCCAAGCTGATGGTTTCCTGTCTACTTCTAAGCTTTCCTTATTTATCTCTGTCTATCTAATTTAATTTTAATTATTTGGAGGGGCACCAGAGCCGCCCTACTGGTCATTGCAAGAGAGGGTGGGGATCCAATGTTGGAACTAAATAAGGACCAGAGAAAGCTACCCTCCCGCGTCCTGAAGAAAGTTTGCTGTTCGGTTTCTGAGGACCGCTCAGGGATCCCGGCCATTGTTCTGATGACATTAGATCCTGTGAGGAAGGATTGTGGCTTCTTCCTTCTCATGTGGGAGTTCTGAAAGGGAGTGGATCACCTCAGAGTTCTTGGCCTACAAGGGCAGTCCAATTCTCAGTGGTCGCCTTGGCAGTTGGGATATAGCCCTTGGTGCCCGTACTGATAGTCCTAGGTGAGGATATGGGAGTCTCCGGGGTTGGAATACAAGCCTCCTCCTGTCCACCTGCTCCACTCTGAGGTCCTTCCCCCACTCTGTGTATATGACCTCCTGTGAAGAGGTTGTCAGGATCACTCTTGGTTGCCCCTGTTTATCTTTATAGTTTTCCTAATGTCTAATGCTGATTCGAGTCTGTTGTCTATAAGTTACCTGTTACGTTCTTGATAGGCTATACTTAACGTCTTCCTCACACATTCTATGAAGGTGGAAAATTTCTCTGCTTTCCCACCCCATTACGGAATAACATAGGGTATTGAAAGTATATTAGGTTTTAGAGTTCTTTAATGTAGATCATAAGCAGTCTGATTCACAATGATTATTGGTGCATTAGTTACATTACAAATCTTATTGCATGTAATACAGGCTGTTTGAGGTTGAGATAATATTACAATTTACAGGTACTATTTATTATTGACATCCTTTCATTTTAAATTAAGGCAAACATGTGGTATCTAACCTTTTGGGATTGGCTCATTTCCCTTAGCATGATGGTTTTCAGTTGGACCCATTTGGCCATTTTGGGTTTTTTTTTTTTTGATAGCTGAGTAGTATTCCATGGAGTAAATGAACCATAGCTTTCTTATTCAGTCTTTTATTGATGGGCATATCAGTTGTTTCCAAGTTTTTGCAATTATTGATTGTGCAATTATGGCTATGAACATAGGGGTGCATGTAGATTTCTCATGTAACAGGTGTTTTGGATATATTCCTAGAAGTGCTATCACTGGATCATATGGTATGCAGATTTTCAGATGTTTGAGTGTTCTCCATATTGATTTCCATAGAGGCTGTACCAACCTGCAATCCCACCCACAGTGGAGTAGGGTTTGCTTTTCCCCACATCCTCGCCAGCATCTTGGTCCTTTAGCATAAGCTGTCTGTGAGGTCAAATTGAGACAATTTCTTGTAAATTGTTTGAAGAAAGAAGCATTATAGAGAAATCCATTGTGATATTCCTACACCAGCTCTTTGGGCTTCAAGAAGAAATAATGAAGATGTGTCTTTACTTTAAAAGACAGAAACATTAAAACCGATGGGTGGTGATGATGCTAGGTTGTAGGGTGTGGGGCAGATAGGTATGTGGAACTGGAACAGTCAATGTTGAAAACATTTTGAGCTGCCCAACAAGGACCTTGGATGGAAGAAGTTAGCAAGTCAAAAAGCAGAGTAAAAGCTTGTAGGCAGAAAATTCTAAAGCATAGAGGAAAAAAAATCAGGAAACCGAAACTAATTTGTGTATAGATGAATCACAGAATTAAGAAGATACAAACAAAAAAGCATTGTTCATAATAGTCACAGCATGACACACACTAATTTTCCATCTGCAGATAAATGGACAAAGAAAATGTGGTATATATGCATAATTGAATTCTGTTAAGCTGCAGCAGAGGAAATGCTGTGATTTACTCCAACATAGGTAGGACTGAGGTCATTTTGTCTTAAGTGAAATGAAACAGGAATACGGAGACCCAAATCATGGGTACTTTTGTTCTATGTGAAAGCTAAGAATTATATTTCATGGAGTCAGATTGTAGAATAATAATTCCTAAAGTCTAGTAGAGGTAGGAGAGAAATACAGACTTGTTAGTCATAGGCCATAAAAATACAATAGTATACAAGTAATTTATTCTAAATGTTTGTAGCATAAATCAGCAACTATGGTTAGCAATAATTTATGCTGTTTAAAAATAATTGCAAAAGATAATTTTAAATATTTTCACACAAACTAATGATAAGTGTTTGTATAAGGAACTACTTTATGCACTGGTTTTATCATAGCATTGCAAACATGTATTGATCTAACACATTTACTTAAATATAATTATGTTTTAATTGAAAGTAAAACAATAAAACTTTTTAAAAAGCTTTGAAATAATTGTAAAGATCCCAACTGCTCAAATATGTAATGTCTGCGATTTATTTTCAGAGCCTTGGAGAGAAAATAACATTTGCAAAGCCCAAAGGGATGGGGCCAGTTCTCTGCTGTTGAAAGACTCAGACAGCTCTACATGGAGAGGCCAAGCCCACTGAGGGAAGACCATGGGAGTATGCCCAGGGAGTCCTAACACTTGAATAAAGGAATTGGAGATTGGTTTCAAGAGATATAGAAGTACTGTGTTAGTACCAAAGGGTTAGAATGGACAGGATAGGAGAGGAAAGTCAACAGGCATCTTTGGGATGATTTCAAGTTTCTCTCTTGTATAAATGTTGACAGCAGGTATGGGAAAAGGGCACAGGAGTGTGAACATTGAGGATGTATGTGGGGCAGGGAGGGCATGGTGGTGAAATATCTGTTGTGAAAACCTGAACACTGAGATGTTTGTAAACATCTAGTGTAGTGCAGCACATTCTGTGGACAAAATAAATGCAGAAAGATATCATGATCATGATTTGGTGGAAGGGTTAAGCTGTGAGTCACATTGTATATGTGGATTATTGTAGGAGGATCGCTGCCAATTGAGGGGGGTGATGTTTGTGGCTCGGGCGCTTGGAGGAGGTCAGGCATAGTAAAGAACAAAGGGCTTTGCAATGAGAAAGCCCTGCATTTGAACAATCACAACTATGCACCCTGAAGAGAGACTGGCTTCAGGAAGGGCTCAAAAACCTCATGGAAAATATTATTAAAAGATATCTGCTTTGGTTCCAAAACATTAAAATCTCCTGCATACATGGATTCTTCAAAACATTCAGTAATATACATAATATCTAATTTTTTATCTTTATTAATATTTTGCATTATGTGACAGTTTCATAGGCTCTGGGTATCCCCCCACCCCTCCCCCTCCCCTCCCCCCTGGTGGATTCCTCCACCTTGATGCAGCATTACAGTTCAAATTCAATCAAGATTCTTTCCTTGCAAACATATACCAAGCATGGAGTCCAGCTACTTATTGTCCAGATGGGTTGAACAGTTTCTTGGGGAGACCATAAAACTGCATTAATTTCAATAATTTTTCACATTGAATTAGTTAAATCTTTCAATTCTACTGTTTTTCAAACTTTTAGAACTTTTCCAATATAATTTGTAAATTCAGAAACCTTCTTAGAAAAGCAATAATGTTTCTCATACAAGAATCTACTCCCAATGTAAATCATGAGAGTCGCGGGGGTAAGTAATGGGACGTTCTTTATCCAGACACTTCCGCTTTATCTGATGCCTCCCCACCCCCAAGCACACACAGCCTGTGATGTTGGTTGCTAATGCTTTGAATTATTCTGCAGTTCTTGCTCCTTTCTAACAGGAGTGTGAGCTCTTGCTAGGCGAGCACCTTGCATATTGCACATTAGTGAGCTGAGCAGAATGGTCAGAGCAAGCACCTTGTCGTCTTCAGTCAAGAACTTTTAAAGTACATAGACTGATTTAGACAGGAATGGAATGATGAATTGCCTGCACTTGACTGTATGACGGTTGTAAAACTCAAATCACCTCCTAAATCGTCAGTTATAAGAGGGACACATAAACAGAGGCAGACAGGGAGCAAATAATTCAATTTCCAAGAGCTCCATGGCCTGGTGTTCATTAGACTCAGTCTAATTTATCTGTTGCCCTGGGCTTGACAACTTGGTTCTTTCTGATTTTCATGCATAAATGATATTTCCTGAATTCCCACTACATGGTCCATCATTTGTCAGCTCCTAATGGGCTCTGTTCTGCTTAACTGTAGCCCATGGTGCAGCATGGGCTGCAGAATGCATTCAGTTGGTTTAATTTCTATAAATGCATGTAAGTAATTATCCAAGCAAGAAACGCCAGAACCCAGTATGAGTGGCAAACACTTATTCATGGAACTCAGCATCTCTGCACATCAGGTTCTAGCCACACCTGAGCGGGAATACCAGCCTCGTTTCCTTTCATGAAGCCACACACGGTGGATTTTGGGACTTTGGTGGTATCTTTATGAACTAAGTCAAAAATTGCCATGTCATGATATTATCTCTTCCTTTTGCTGTTAACGCACAGACTGTTTCGTTCACCTCATCTGGGCTTCTTCAGTGACAAAGAACTTGTCTACACCATCTAATCTGTCATAATGCACTAAAAGCAATTTACACTGGCCAGCTGAACTTACCAAAGTTTTCAAAAAGCATGTATGACTGAAGACCAGGACGGAACCAACTGGATAGATCTACCAGGCGCATGATCAACATACCAGCTATGTTTCGGCTGGATGAATTTTAACAGGAGGAAGAATACCAGATATAAAGTGCATAGACTGAATAATGTAACATGTGCTCAGAATTTGCTAAGTTTTACATTTCTTTTTAAAAAAGATTTATTTTTTATTTTTATAACAAAATCAGATATACAGAGAGGAGGAGAGACAGAGAAGAAGATCTTCCGTACAATGATTCACTTCTCAAGTGACTGCAATGACCAGAGCCGAACTGATCCAAAGCCAAAAACCAGGAGCTTCTCCCAGGTCTCCCACATGGGTGCAGGGTCCCAAGGCTTTGGGCCATCCTCGATTGCTTTCCCAGGCCACAAGCAGAGAGCTGAATGGGAAGTGGAGCTGTTAGGATTAGAGCTGGTGCCCATATGGGATCGCAGTGCATTCAAGGTCAGGACCCTAGCCGCTAGGCCATCACACAGGGCCCAAGTTTTACATTTCAAATTGAAATTTAGAAAGAAAATACACTACCTAAGATTTAATGGCCATGTCACAGTTCGAAAATAGGTCTTCAAAAGATGTATTAATTTATTTTGAAGTCCAAGTTGGATAGGATAGAAAGAAAGAGATGGAGAGGGAAAAAGAGTGAGATCTTCCATCTGTCTCTTCACTCTTGCAATGGCTGCCACAGCCAGGGATGAATCAGGATGGAGGCAGCTACTAGTGGGGATCCAAGTATTTTGAGCCATTTCCACTTCTTTCCTTGGTCATCAGCAGGGAACTGGATCAGATGTGCAGCAGCCAGGATGAGAACCAGCGCCCCAACAGGATGCCAGGATCACAAGCAGCAGGATTATCGGTTGAACTAACAGCAAGTTGTCTCCCTCAGTTTGACCCAGCCTCAGCGATTGCAGGTGTATTCCTGGTGAATTAGTGGATGGAAGCTCTCTCTCTTCCCCATTAGCCCAAACTGCCTGTCATACAGGTGAAAATAGACACATTTTACAAAATAAAATATGGTGCTTATTTTAAAGGGACGCTTGTGAGCAGATAACTTCTTCTCTCCCAACCACTCTGCTGGAATGTTACATTAATCAAATAAACTTCTTTTTATAAAGCTATCAGATTTTTATATTATGTTAGACCTTTCTCTCTAAGAAAATCACTACTGATTTTTTTTTTATCTAAATGGACTAATGCTGCTAAGCCACTTATTTTTGTTACAGCACTCTGTTCTTGTTGGATGGTTATATTAAATGCTTGCTCTTAGATTCAGTACCTAAAGCTCATTCCAAATTCTTACTTTTATACAAAAAGAATTTGCAGCCCAGTAAGACAAAATAGTTTCTTTCATATTAACTAGAGAAAAAATGGCAGCTAGAATATTGGAAATTCTTCTCTCAAACACTGTGGATTTAACCATTCAGAATGAGTTGGCATTTTTGGAATTAAATGATAAAAGCAAAAGATCACACATTGAACTTGGCTGGATCATACAAGGTAGGGAATATGTACTTGTGGATATGTACACAGAAATTTCAGTTTAACATGGAAGACTGACAACAGCTTCAAGACCTTCATTATACTATTTGTGTTGTAAGAAAGATCCTGGCCACTTATCCTCTGAGTCTTGACTGAATGTAAATAATGGTGTTCCGGTATGAGTGTACCATGTATGGGTTACAGTCCGTGAGTAAGGCAACATGAACACAACCACAGCCAGGAGACATAAGGAATCAACTCCTCAAAGACTCCTTGTCTTCCTCCCCTTGAAGGCATTCATTGCTCCTCTGTTGATCTGCTGATATTCACTGATCTGCTTCCCATGATTGTAAACTTTTTTCTTTATTTCCTTTTTTAAAGATTTATTTATTTCTATTTGGAACGACAGATCAAAAAAGAGAAGGAGACACAGAGTGAAAAATCTTCTATTCACTGGTTCACTCCCCAAGTGGCTACAGCAGCCAGAACTCAGCAGATCTGTAGCCAGGAGCTACAGGTTCAGGGTCCCAAGGCTTTGAACCAGCCTATACTGCTTTCCACTGCCACAAGCATGGAGCTGGATGGGAAGTGGAGGAGCCAGGACACGAATCAGTGCCCATGTTGGATCCCTGAGTGTGTAAGGAAAGGACATAGCCACAGAGCAATCATAATAGGCCTATCATTTCATCTTTTCAAGAATATTCCAAACAGGGTCTCTCAGAAGGAATCTTTATAGTTCAGTTTATTTCATTCTGTATGATACATTTAATGTAATTCCAGACTGCCATGGAGCATAAGTCATCCCTCATTACTCCCAAACCATGTTCCAACATATGGGTTCATTATTTTATCCATTTAGCTATCAAAAGACAGTGTATTTCCAGTTTCTGTTGGCTCAAAAGAAATGTCTACAAATATTCAGGTGTGGATTTCTCCAGATCAAGTTCATGCCTGGTTCCTTCCTTTACTTGAAGGGCAGATTTTACAGACAGTGAAGGAAAGATAGAAAAAGAGGTCTGTCGTCCACTGGTTCCCTCTCCAAATGGCTTCAATATTCAGATCGAAGCTGATCCAAAGTCGGGATAAAGGAACCTCTTTTGACTCTCTCGTGTGGGTGCAGCAGCCCAAGACTTTATTCTGTCCTCTGCGCTATTACAAATGTGTGTCCTCATTTGCTTTAATATTTCCTGTGACCCTTAGCATACTAGCGAGACAGAAGCGAGTAATTGCAACATACTATATGGGCTCTAAAATTAAAAAAAAAAGTTAGTTATTTCTCTTCTAAAAAAAGTTTGGATTTCTGGGATTTAACTTTAAATGCATGTTTACATGCACAAGAAATTGTAAACTAAGATCTTGATGAGATATGTTCACACTCTTTACAAACTATGTATCTATTCACGTACTTATTTAAGAATCAGAGAGAGAATTGCAGTTTCCTGGTTCATAGCTAAATGCATATCTCAATCTAGATTTCCCATGTGGCTATAGAAATTCAACCACATAAGCCTTCACCTTTTACCTTTCAAGGTGCACTTAAACAGGAAGCCAGAAATGCAAGCAGAGTTTGGACAATAATTCAGGCACTCTGACTCAGGTTCTGGTATCCTACCAGCATCTTAGCAACTACACAATTGCATATCGCAGCCATTCTATTCCTATTAGAATGCCAAAAATAATAGTTGAATAAATTGTAAACACCAAATGATAGTAAGAATATAAAGGAAATATAACTGGCATGTGAAGGTGGTTGCAATTAAAACTGATCAAGAACATAAATATTTTTAAACATTGATGAAGAGACCTATAAATTGAGATGCATATTTGTGTATTAACTGAATAGTTTTATATATTAGATGTCAACTGTCCCAAACTGTTCTGCAGAGTAAACTCAATTCTCAAAAGCCAAGAGGAATGCATGTACATGTAGACCAGTTCATTCTAAGAAATTCAAACGAATTAGAATAGCTTCAGAACATTTTTTAAGATTTATTTATTTTTATTAGAAAGTTGGGTATACAAAGAGGAGAAAAGACAGAGAGGAAGATCTTCCATCCATTGCTTCACTTCCAAAGCAGCTACAACAGCCGGAACTGAGCCAATCTGAAGCGAGGAGCCCAGAGCCTCTTCTGGGTCTCCCATGTGGGTTCAGGGTCCCAAGGCTTTGGGCTGTCCTTGACTGCTTTCCCAGGCCATAAGTAGGGAGCTGGATGGGAAGCAGGGCCACCCGATGCAAGGTGAGGACTTTAGGCCACTAGGTTACTATGCTGGGCCAACTTCAAAACGTTCTTAGAAAATATAATAGCATTAGAGGAATACTACTCAATTTTAAAATTCATTTTTAAGCTGTAGCAATCCAGTCTGTTGATGTTAAAGAAATAAACACTTTGACAAATGGAATGATGTAGAAAATAAAGAAAGAAAATGAGAACATGGTAAAATCATTTTATGATACATCTGCAAAAAAATGGAGAAATGTTGATAATATTTTCAACATATGATTTTGGATGAATTGGACATTCATGCTAAAAAGTACTATTCCACTTATGGAGCAATTATGAACAATGTTTCAGCATCAAATTAGTTTCTTATGTTGTAAGTGCTAACCCAAGGAAACATGAGGGAGCTACCGTTGTATAGTGAGTTTTGGTGAAAACTACTACTTGACATTCCATATCAGAGTGCTGATTTGAGTGCTAGCTGTTTTGATTCCAGTCCAGCTTCCTGCTAATGTGCCTAGGAAGACAGTGGAAGGTGGTCCAAGCACTGGGGCCCTTGCCACCCATCTGGGAAACTTACTGAAGTTCCTGGTGCCTTACCGCAGCTTGGCACAGAAATTATGACTGTTGTAGCCATTTGGGGAGAGACCCAGAGATGTATAATCTCTCTCTCTCTCTGTCTGTCTTTCTCAACAATCTGTGATTTTTAAATTTTACTCATTTCAATGATTAATTTTAGGAGCTTTCTTCTTTGGTTTTTAAAATGTTGACCATGGAGTTTCTTTATGTAAATAATAATTTTGCCTTTGAAGGACAGCTACATATCTTCCTTTACTATTTGTACCTCATCCATTCTTGATTTCATCTTATTGTGTGGACATTGACCACGGTGCAATGTTAAATGGGACTAAGTGAACTTTTTTGTGTTTTTTATTTTATAGAGATGATATCCATCTGTCAATTAAATATCAAATTAGCTATAGATATTTTGCTGATGGCATGCATTTTTAAACATTGATCTATTCAAATGCAATAATATTTCTTACTAAGGTATTTAGCAATACACATTGGTCAACCCAACTATTAAATAAACCTAAAACTTATTTGAAAGCTATGTGATATTAAACAAGAAAAATGTTAGACGTAAAGAAGTGCTGTGTGTGTGTGTGTTGAGGGATGTATAGTTACATATAAATTAAATCACAGTTACTACATGATACATATATCCGTTGCATCCACCATTAGTGTATTTTAGTTGGTATTAATTGCTCAAACTATTTCTAAAGTCCACAGACACATATACATGCTTTTCTAATCTCCAGTGTTATATTTCTTGGTGACAGTGCCTCTAAAGTCACAGGAATCATTGTGGAAGTATTGTTTTAAACCAACATAGCTAGTTTTACAAGAAGAGGAAATTTGGACACACAGAGACATTGCAGTTGGGGATGCCTACAGAAGAACCCATGACAATGTAATGACAAGGAACCTAGTAGGTTAACTGAAAGAGGCCTCAGAAGAAGTCAACCCCCCGACCCCCGCAACGTGTTTCTCTCCAATAGTCGGCCTCTAAATGTCCAAGTCTTTTCCAAATCTTCACTCTGTGTGGCTGCACCATGGCCATTTGTCAGAATCTCTCTCTCTCTTTTATTTTAAAGTTTTTTTTTATTTTATTACAAAGTCAGATATATAGAGAGGAAGAGAGACAGAGAGGAAGATCTTCCGTCTGATGATTCACTCCCCAAGTGAGCCACAATGGCCGGTGCTTTGCCAATCTGAAGCCAGAAACCAGGAACTTCTTCCGGGTCTCCCACATGCTGCAGGGTCCCAAAGCTTTGGGCTGTCCTTGACTGCTTTCCCAGGCCACAAACAGGGAGCTGGGTGGGAAGTGGAGCTGCCAGGATTAGAACCGGTGCCCGTATGGGATCCTGGGGAGTTCAAGGTGAGGACTTTAGCTGCTAGACTACGCCACCGGGCCCTCATTTGTCAGAATCTCTAGTACTACTGGCCATGCGGAAAACAGGCATATCATATTAGCCATGAAATGGGATTTCAGAAATGCCAAGGAAAATATGATGAATAAAATCTGGACAAGCATATAAATAACAGATAAAGCAGAGAACGTTTGTAATAAGAGCTGATCCTCTGAACCTGTAAGAGGAAAGGGTACCGATTACCATAAATAAGCACATTAAAATATTTACATGCTAGAAGTTATCATAAACAGATAGCATTGTATAAAAAATAAATGTTCAACTAGTACTTAAATTGCAAAAGTGATCATGAATTTGTCCTTTTCTCTTAATGCATACCCGTAATTTAATGTGATTTGTCATATTTTTCAGAAGTAATCTGGCTGGTATGGTGGCTTTTCCTGACATGTACATAAAGAAGAATTCACCCTATGGATATTTTTGAGCTGCTATCCAAAGTAAGCCTGCAGTCTCGACTCACACTGTTTTGCAATCATCGAACTGGTTTATGAAGCATTACGGACTAAACTAACTCTAAAGAGAGACATTCACCTTTCTAGTGTCTAGACAAAAAACATCTGATGGATGCCATCTTAGAATTTCTAGTAGTTTTAGCTGAACAGTCTGAAGATTTCAGGCATAGTGATAGTTTCATATAATGAATAGTAACATAATTGCTCATTGAATTCAGTCCTCAGGATAGTACATATCTAAGAAACAGCTAGGGGTAGATTATAAACAACTTACAGAAAAAATAACTAATGGCCACAGACATTTATAAGAGAATACATAGGAGGGTTCGGCATGGTAGCCTAGCAGCTAAAGTCCTCACCTTGCACATGCCAGGGTCTCATATGCAAGCTGTTCCGGCTGCCATGCTTCCCATCCAGCTCCCTGCTTGTGGCCTGGGAAAGCAGTTGAGGACAGCGCAAAGCCTTGGAACCCTGCACCAGCATGAGACTCAGAAAAAGCTCCTGGCTCAGCTCTGGCTGTTGAAGCTATTTAAGGAGTGAACTGGTGGATGGAAAAATCTTCCTTTCTATCTCTATTCCTCTCCGTATATCTGATTTTCAAAAGAAAATGAAAGAGAGAGAGAAAATACCTGGAAGCAAATGTCCCCGGGACCACTACCTGAGACCAGCAGTGGATAGATTTATCGGGTGTTCATGCTGTAATGGAATCTTTGAGGCATGCTGATTTACAAGAGAAAAGTCATTTTGGGGTCACAGTTCTGAAGCTGTAAGGTCTAGGTGTCTCATCCAGTGATGATCTTTCTGTTGAGAGGCCACAGGCAGCTGAAGCATCATACAAGAAGAGACTGATTAAAAGCACATCTCTGTGTGCCTTTTCTCTCCCTCTTAAAAACTGCCAGGATTCAATCATAGAGGCTCCTCCTAATGCCCTCTCTAAACCTAATCAGGTTCCAAAAGCCTTCTCCTAAACATCAGTCAGAATTGCTGCTGAATTAGTACCTCATAACAGGGATTACCTTTCAATCCAGGAAGCATTGGAAGACACTCAAACTATATCCAAACTAGAATAGTAGGAGTTAAAAAACACCCATACATGTCTTGGATAATGAGCGAATAATTAAAGTGACAGGACTAGTGGAAAATTGCGATTTTTGTCACTCAGACAACAGACAATACACATACACCATCTATAGAAATGGGCAAGGGGACCTCTAGGATTGAATATCGAAAGTTTCATTTGGATGTTTTTAGAAGTTTAAGGACCAAGAGAGAGCAATGCTTTTATCCTTCAATCATAATTAGTTGAAAATACAGCAGCCCAGGATCTTGGCAGATCGAAACATAAAACTCTTATGTTCAGTTAGTCCAGCGGTTAAGACTCTCAAAGCAGGAGAAGTCTTAAAATAAACAGCAACCGGGCCCAGTGGCGGGGCCTAGCAGTTAAAGTCCTTACCTTAAACACACTGGGATCCCATATGGGCGCCAGTTCTAATCCCAGCAGCTCCACTTCCCATCCAGCTCCCTGCTTGTGGCCTGGGAAAGCAGTCAAGGACGGCCCAAAGCTTTGGGACCCTGCACCCACGTGGGAGACCCGGAAGAGGTTCCTGGTTCCCGGCATCGGATTGGCACAGCACCGGCCGTGAGGTCACTTGGGGAGTGAATCACCGGACGGAAAATCTTCCTATCTGTCTCTCCTCCTCTCTGTATATCTGACTTTGTAATAAAAATAAATAAATCTTCAAAAAAAAAAAAAAACGCAACCATGAATAAGAAGCTTTGTTGAAATTTTAGAAAGAATAATGGTGATACCCAGTAGATCACACTCATTGGAACAAACTGGATTGTGTGGTGTGTGGGGATGACGCCTCTATAATGAAGCAGAGAGAAGACCAGCAAGAAGGACCTGAGGGGCTGGTTGTCACCCATAGCAGTGGATCCTGATATTGCAGTTGATGTCCACAAACTCATAAGAGATGTGCCAGCTTGGACTGGGGAGATTCTTTTTGCTGGTGAAGAGAACTGTAGCCTCTGTTGCCTGTTAGCAGGTAAAAAGCTCAGGAAACTAACCAGGGTAGGGGGCTAATTCTCCCCTTGCAAATGCCATCAATTGATGTCCATTCTGCTCCACATGCCATCTATCTCCATGCTTGTGGACTGAAAAGGCATTAGAAGATGATGGGCCACATCAACAAACACCACTTGTGAACTGCAACAACTAGGAATGTCAAGCTTTAGTAAGTTACGTCCTTATAGGCGAATACATTACTCATTTTAAATTCTATTGGAGTCCAGTGCAATGTATTAAAAGCTGTTTTGAGAGCAGGTGCTGGCAATGTGGCATAGGCATTAAGCAAATCATTTAATATTTTGGTTCCAGTCCTAGATGTTCCAACGCAGCTTTCTATTAATGTGCTTAGGAAATCACACATCTTCCTCATTAAAAAATCAAACAAACAAAAACAACACACACACACACACACACACACACACACTTTATAAAATGAAAAGAAAACGTAAAGCAGAAGCACAAATTGTCCACATTAACGTGGTGCAGTCTTCCATGAAGAGGCAGATAATAGAGAAGGTTATAGACTACTCAAACTGACTCAAGAAGAAACAGTTAATGTGAAGACTGCACAAGATGTAAAAGGATTTCATTACCAAAAACCTGAAAGTGCCAGAAACAGGAGACCTCACTAGTGAATTCTACCAAAAATATAATGAACGAGTTATACTGTTTCCTCCTGAAAATGTTCTTAAAATAATAGAAGAGGGAAAAGTCATTTCTCAAGGTTATTGTTACACGGATATCGGAACAAACAAAAGCTTCACAAGATAGAATGGTTGACTAACATATAATTATAAACATCTTCAACAGAGTACAGAAAACTGCATCCAGAAAGAGCAAAGTACTGCACAATGACAATGCAATAACACCGTTTCATTTTCGCTTATACTCACAGGCCTAATGCATCATTACAATGTTCAACAAGTTAAAAGGTGGAAGGTTGTGTTCTTTTTCAAAGAGTCGCTTAATGATCTTCTGTCCTCTGATTCACTTTCCAAGTCGCCACAATGGACCAAGCTGAGGCGCTCTGAAGCCTGGAGCTTCTTCTGGGTCTCCCACGTGGGTGCAGGGTCCCAGGGTTTGGAGCTGTCCTCTACTACTTACTCAGGCCACAAGTAGGGAGCTGGAAGGGAAGAAGAGCAATTGGGATATGAAAAAGTGCCAATATGAGATCCTGGTGATGAAAAGCAAATATTTACCCACTATGCCATGCCAATTGGTACATTTTCTCCAATATACTGATTTTCTCCAATGTACTGATTTTCTCAAATATACTAACTCCTAGTTTCCATACATTTTCTTCTGGGGAAAAATGCATATGGGTTAAATCAGGTCAAACATTTTGCAGTTATTTAATGGATCTGTAGGTGTTCGTCCTGTAGTTTGTGCTACGAATACTTAAAACAAATGTATGCTTTACAACTTCACTACTGAGTGTTCTACAGGTGATGAGGAATGTTTACTTTGCGCAGTGTTTTCCATGTCCTCACCTGCTTAGTAGATCTTCTGACTCTCCTATGTATACTGAGTGTGAGAATGTTACATGGTTACCTGTATTTCTCTCAATGCTTTCGGTTTTTACTTCATCCTATTTGGATCTTTTTACTCCCTACCTGAGGGTTTACATTTATGTTGTCTTCCTCATGGTTTGTCTCTTTTCATTACTATAAAATATCTGTTTCTTAATTCTTACAATCTTGTTTACAATCTGTTTTGTAGAACATTATTTCAGAAAGCTCCATTTATATAGTTTTCTACCAAATAAAAATTTCAACTTTTTATTTTAATGAATTTGTATCAATGTGAATTTTCTTTTGTAAGCACCATGCAGTTGAGTAATGGTTTATATTATTAAAGTCTCTTGTATTCATCGGTTTAATTAATAGGCAAATTATTTACTGATAATTTTAATTTTACTTATTTTTATATATTTGTTTTGCTTTCCTTCTAGCCTACTTTCCTTTACAAAAAAAAAAAAAGAAAAATAATTGCTAGAGGGACTGAAGGGTAAACTTTTTAAAAATTTATTTTATTACTTTGTGATACAGTTCCATAGGCCCTGGGATTTCCCCCTGTGCCTTCTGCTATTCTCTCCTCCCCACTGATTTTCCCTATGTTGCTACATTAGCATAGTCCCTCATAAACAGTAATAATTCCATCATTCTGCTATTTAAATATCCTTACATTGTAAACATGTACAATTGCAGAGTCCAGCATACTATTGTCAAAACACATTCAGTAGTTTCTTTTTTTATTATTTATTATTTTTAATTCATTAATTACATTGTATTATGTGACACAGTTTCATAGGTACTTGGGTTCTCCCCACCCCTCCCCAAACCCTCCCACCATGGTGGATTCCTCCACCTTGTTGCATAACCACAGCTCAAGTTCAGTTGAGATGCCCCCATTGCAAGCATATACCAAACATAGAGTCCAGCATCTTATTGTCCAGTCAAGTTCAACGGCTTCTTAGGTATACCCTTTCTGGTCTGAAGACAGAGCCAGCAGAGTATCATCCCAATCAATTGAAAGCTCCAACATACCATCAGCAAAAATTTACATCATTATGGAATTAATTGACATAGTAATGAGTAACCAATATGTTAAAAGTAAATGCGATTTCCTAGCCACCTTCTGTGACCACCTCACTTACATTTCAATTTTAGTTTATACACAACATATAACATTCATAACATAACATGTTATACATAACATCATATCATCTTAAATTAAGGCAAGCATATGGTATTTAACCTTTTGGGATTGGCTCATTTCCCTTAGCATTATGGTTTCCAGTTTGGCCCATTTGGCCACAAAGAACTGCATTTTGTTTTTTTTTAATAGCTGAGTAGTATTCCATGGAGTAGATGAACCATAGCTTTCTTATCCAATCCTCTAAACATCAATGAGGTACCACCTAATGCCAGTAAGACTGGCCCACATGAATAAAAGCACCAACAACACTTGTTGGCGAGGTTGCGGGGAAAAGGGAACCCTACTCCACTGCTGGTGGGGCTGAAGGCTGGTACAGCCTCTATGGAAATCAGTATGGAGAATATTCAAACAACTCAAATTCAACATACCGTATGATCCAGCAATAGCACTCCTAGGAATATATCCAGAACAATTGTTTTATGAGAAACCAACATGCACTCCTATGTTCATAGCAGCACAATCATTAATTGCAAAAACATCAGTAGTTTCATTAAGAGTTGTGTTTCCTTTAGAAGTAGAGTTGCATACTGCATTATATTCTCACATCTGGATATGATTACAGAGTTACTATATATCCGCTTAATTGAAAAGCCATAAAACAATCAACAATTGAATAAAAATAGAAAATTTACAACAACATGAAGTTAAATAACATGGTACTGAAATACCAATGCATTACTGAAGAAATGAAAAAGAAAATTAAAAACCTGTTGTAGTAACCATTGCTACTGTATATCACTGAAAAAATTAAGAAGGAAAAAAAAACTTTTTGGAAGGAACATAAAGATAAAAATATCCAACCCCTGGCTTTTGTTTCAGTGCTGTTATTTCCTGTGTAAAATATCACTTAGATTCCTTGAACTCCTGAATATGCTTCTTGTTGTTGTTAAGAAGCTTTATAAGAAGTTTTTAAAATTATTTATTCCCCATTTACTTGATGTTATCCTCAGTTAAGTTTGAAGCTTATAAGGCCTTTTTGCTTCCTTTGCAGGGAAGGCATCAGTGATATTCATTGTGTCTTGTGTCTTCTTTTGCTCTTGGTCTTTGCTATTCTGGTTAGCAGAGTACTTCCTTAGGGCCAGTTTCTAAGCTCTTATGCCCACTGCTCTACTGGTAAATTTTACTGATTATGTTTGGAAATCAATTCATTTTCAGTCACTGTGCCACTCCCTTCGGTGCATTTCAGATCTGGGCTCTTGTGTTGGGCTTCCACCAGTTTCCATTGGCCTACCTCTTGGTTCACTACTTTCCACCTCTTGTGATCCAGTTCTGTGGCTGCACCTTTGCCTGCATCGCTTTTCTCCCACTCCAAGTTTGAGCAGTGCCCAGACTAGAGGAGACAGTAACTGTCCTAAATCATTGGGTTGTCAGCGATGATGGTCTTGCTGGGACCCACTGGCTGTTATGTCTGAAAATAAGCCAAACCTATTTTGGTTGAAAACAGTGAAATGCCAACTCAGTAAAATATTTCCTATGAGATCAATGCAATGTGTTGAGCCAGAACTGAGTTCTCTCCTGGTGCAAGGCTTGCACAGGTTGCTATAGTTCCATCACGCCCCACAGCTTTTCTTCAGTACACACAATCACACCCAATGTCACGTTGATAGAGGTCTAGGCCTGTTGGCCATTAGGTCTGGAGGCTACCCGTATCTATTTTCAGTGGAACCCGTAGGATACCAAGTTGGTAATTTTTTCCCCTGTGGTACAGGGCAGTGCTTTGAGCCACACATGAGTTCTCTCCCAGCTTAGTGTATGTGGAGCTCACTTTTGTTCCTCCAGCCACATACTACCTTCCCAGCCTTTTCCTCAGTATACAAAATGGCACCTGATGAGGCACTGGTGGATGTCTGGGTCTGCTGATTGTTAGGTCTGAAGATCACCTCCTCCTGTCTTGGGTGGAACATGTAGGATGACACAAGTTGGTACTATTTTTCATGTGGGAGAAGTCAAATGTGTCAATCCAGAAATTTGCAGCTTTTTGTTGCCCCTCCAGCCCCATAGCTTTTTCCTCATTACTGAAGATGGCACCTAACATGATACCAATGGGGGTCTAACACATGAAATCCACCTTGTTCCTGCACTTCCTGCTTGGTTTCTGCAATTCTACAACTCTCCTCATGGTCAATTCAAGCAAATCAGCAGGACAGACAGTTCTATGCCTGGGTTTACCTCCTGAGCTCCTGGTGAACTCCCATCCCCACCTGGCTGCTGGTGGAGCTCTGATCACCAATTGCCAACCACTGCTGAGGCATCTGGTCACTGTGACTCTGTGCTACTGTCTCTGCTGCTTCTCCATGTCCATGGGTCTCCAGGTATCCATCTGGTCTCACTCTGTCCTCTCCTATTTCCTGGGATCGTGGCTGATGTGATTCACCCTGGGTAATGATTCTCCATTCGTTTAAATGTGTCCTTACCCTATTTCACCACCTTGTTTCTCACCTGATATGTAGCTTTGAAGTGGGAAAAAGCAAGAATACTCAGTACAAGCTGGCCATTGAATTAAAAACAATGAGTAATATTATTATTATTATTTTTATAGCTGGGTACAGATGAGTAAGATATCATTTGAAGTGTCCATTTTATACCACACTTCCAGCATCCTGAGCCGTAAGTCCTGAATCTTGCCTCCACTCAGTTTCCAGCTTTTACTAATGTACACCTGGGGAGTAACAGATGATGGCTCAGGCCTCCTTGGACCTCTGCCAATAAGTGGACATGGAGTTTCTAGCTCCCACTTTTAGCCTGGCCCAGTCATAGCAGTTGCAGGCATTTGACACTAATTCGCTAATTAGGGGATGAAAAGTGTCTTTCTCGCAAGTAAGCAAATTTAAGACTTATAAAAGGAAGTATATGCATTTTATATATATGTGTACATATATGTGTGTGTATATATATACATAAGAACAACCTCAGAGGAATGAAAGACGCCATTCATCACAGAAACCTGCTTGTGAGTATTGAAATGAAGAGATGGGTCTGAAAACATATTTACAGAATTTGACAGTAATCTACCCATATTGTTAGCAGCATATTAATATGTATCTGATAAATGCCATGAGTTCCAGTGGATTTATCATAGTGAAATGTTATGTGACATGTAGTGTTACATGAGAGATAAAAATTTGGCTGCAAAAGGAGAAAAAAAATGTTGGTTAGTAAAACTTCTGCTGATCAGAAACAAGATCCTCCAGTGAAGATGGTAAAAAAGTGGGAATCTAAATTCATTCTCAAAAGAAAGGAAACTAAAGCCCATTATGTGAGAGCATCACATCCAGCGGAACTACCTTGCAAAAATCAAACTCAGTCATTTCAAGTTCAGTGAAAGTACAGTTACCTCAACCTTTGTGCCTTACAAAATGTACTGATTAACATTCATGAGGCTGATAGCAAGTAACAATAGCTGGGAACATCAATTTTCTCAAAACAAAAGAAGAACTCAGGTAAATATGAGAGTTAAGACTTGTATTTTTCTCTTTTTCCCTGAGTTTATTTTACAAAAATTCATGTTAAAGCACATGAATTACAATATGTGTGTTGAGATATTTAAGTACTTTACCCACTCAGAAATGGCTGGAGCTAAGAAAATCCAAAATCAGGAGCCAGAGGTCTGTCTAGGTCTCCCACATGGTTGCAGTGTCCCAAGGTTCTGGGCCATCCTCTACTGCTTTCCCAGGCCACAAGCAGGGAGCTGGATGGGAAGTGCATTAGCTGGGACTGGGACTGGCACATAAATGGGATCTTAGCACTTGCAAGGTGAAGATTTAGTCATTGAACTATTGCAGCAGGCCCAAATTTCTCATTTTTTATTGTAATACCTGCATTTTGCTGTTTTTAGTATTTTCTGTAATTCTTTTTTTTTTAAAGATTTTTTTATTATTATTGGAAACCCGGATATACAGAGAGGAGGAGAGACAGAGAGGAAGATCTTCCATCCGATGTTTCACTCCCCAAGTGAGCCGCAACGGGCCGGTACGCGCCAATCCGATGCTGGGATCAGGAACCTCTTCCGGGTCTCCCACGCGGGTGCAGGGTCCCAAAGCTTTGGGTCATCCTCGACTGCTTTCCCAGGCCACAAGCAGGGAGCTGGATGGGAAGTGGAGCTACTGGGATTAGAACCGACGCCCATATGGGATCCCGGGGCTTTCAAGGCGAGGACTTTAGCCGCTAGGCCACATCGCCGGGCCCTATTTTCTGTAATTCTATAGGTCTTCTCTATTTAATAAAATATCACAACTCTCTTCAATTCTGCATTTCAGTTTGACCTTTTTATACTCTCCCTGTCTTCATCAAATACAATGTTTGTAGACACTTTAAAGTAGTGACTTATCACTCCATCATTATCTCAGTCTACCAATGGTATCTTAGGAAGAATTTCTTAATTTTGATTTTCTAATATTGCTGCTTCTCGTTTTTTTACCATAGTTTTGTTTTTTTTCTGTTACATTTTTACTAAATGTCAAACACCCTGTTTTGGCCTTTGGCTAATTAGAGAAAAATAGAAAATTTCTCAAATTATATTTTAAGTTAATTAAAATATTTGGGATTATAATTAATTGGATTTAATTCTTGTAAAGAGAAATTAGGATGGTGAATTTCGGTCAGTTCTAAGGATGAGCCCTGTGGCCATCATAATGACGTAATAGGTACAGCTACTATCTGTAGTTCTAGCATCCCATATTGGTGGTGGGGTTGAGCCTTAGATGCTCCACTTTTGATGCAACACCCTGCCAATGTGCCTGCAAAGCAGCCAAGGATGGCCCAAGTGCTTGGGTCTTTGCACTGAAGTGGAAGACCTGAAAGAAGCTCCTGGCATCAGACTGACCTAACTTCAAGTATTGTGGCCATTCAGGTAAATAATGAGCAGGTGGAATATCTCTATCTTTTATCTCTCTCTCTCTCTCTTTCTGTTTTTACCATCCTTTTGTAATTCTGACTTGCTTTTAAAAACTGTATGCATCTTTCTGAATACCTTACTTGGATATCCTGCTTGTAGTTTGTGACATTTTCCTTTTTAACTAGTAGGAACAATTGCTATTCTTTCTGCTGAGGTTATTTTATTCAGTCAGCTGGTACTCACCCCAGCCTCAGTTTTATACCCATATGCAGGCACTTATTAGAATTTAGCAGAGTAGTGACATCACTTTAGAGACAATTGAGATATCTACACAGATCAATCCAATCTGGTATTTTTTCCAAACTACTTGAACTATCCTGTTCTTGCTCAGATCCTGTCTCCTCAGCTTAGACCTGGGTCTAGGTTGTGTGTTTCAGGTCCTTTCATTCAGGAATGCATGAGTCATTCCCATCACTGAACCAGGGAAATCGTGGGGTCTCCCATTTTTCTTTCTGCCTCTCAGATATTATTTCCACACAGCAAAAAACCTGGAAAGTTAGTGATTTATCGGTTGGGCCTGGATCAGTTGTTTCTTACATGGGTGTAAATTCACTTCATGTTTCTCCATCATGGCTGAAAATAGGAGTCCTTGAATTCCTCAATGATTGTCTTCCCTAATACTTCACACAGTTTCACATCACTGCTCCTCTGGGGTCTGACTGGTATTAATTGTGGACCAATTTCCAGCATCTACTAAGGGATTGCTGCTTCTGGTCCATCAGCCTTGTTGACTCAGTAGCTTGTATGATGCCTCTGATTTGCCTACTATAATTCTTTGTTGAATGGATGTTGGATGATTATCATAATACTATTCGTTATCCTAAATTGTCTATTTATGTTACTTCAGTTGTCTTTGTATGCTTATGCTGCTCCAAGGATTTCAATGAGCCAATCATAGCCTCTGTAATGAAGAAACACCTGCTCTACTAGGTGGAAAGCCAATGAAAAGGTAACAATTTGAGCGAGATCTCAGGAGTATGGCCATGATACTTGCAACATTTTATATTTCTCTAAGAGCAAAAGAACACCAGGCAATAAAATTGGCTTTATGATGTGAGGTTTAGGTCTCTTCCATCAAATGAAACAATGGAATTAGATATTCATGGAATGTCGATTTTGATTAAAGAAACAGAAGGAGGAGGGATTTTGTGTGGAATTAGAAACAGCATGATCAGTTAACATTGTTTACATAACATTTGTTTAATCTCTTTAAATGTGGGTTTTTTGACCACCTCAACCATAGGATAATAATGTACAGCAAGAAACACAGTCATCTTTGTCTGACACCTAAAAAACATGAATGTTGGGCCCAGCACTGCCTGTGCCGTGATCCCACATAGGTGTCGGCAACTGTCCCAGCAGCTCCACTTCATATCCAGCTCCCTGTTTGGGGGCTGGGAAAGCAGTAGAGAATGACTGGAAAGCTCAAGCTCCTACTCTTGTGTGGGAGGCGGAGAAGCTCCTAGCTATGACTTTGAATCGGCTAAGCTCCAGCTGTCATAGCCACTTGGGGAGTGAACCAGTAGACAGAAGAGAGATCTGTCTTTCTGTCTCTCCTTTCTTTGTATACCTGCCTTTTCCAGGAAAAGTAAATACTTCTTTTAAAGAAAGAAAGAAAGAAAGAAAGAAAGAAAGAAAGAAAGAAAGAAAGAAAGAAAGAAAGAAAAGAAAGAAAGAAAGAAAAGAAAGAAAAGAAAGAAAAGAAAGAAAGAAAAAAAGAAAGAAAGAAAGAAAACAAACTTTACTTCCTTTTCTCCTTGATTTTGTTCCCTTGCTTTAGCCTAAGTAGGATTCATGGACATGCAAAAAGAAGGAGCAGAGCTAATTTTTCATTCCTGAATCTCCAGTGGAGAAGCAGAAGGACACATTTTCAGAAGTTGTCCTTGAAATTTCCCATGGGTAAAGAAGTAGGAATGACAGCCAGAAGGTGTTTCTTTTTTAAGATTTAGTTTTTCGAGCTGGGATGCCAAGGCGTATTCAGGTGTCAGCATTTTCAGCAGCAGCTTACCCCATGGCACCACAGTGCCGACACCCTAGCCTTTATTTTTGAAAATTCATAGTGAATTGCAGAAGTATCTGATGCCAATCAAGAGCATACTTTAAAAATTATAATTGAGAAGAAAGAGACCGGGAACATGGCGCTCAGAGCGATGGAGCTGCGGAGATGAGAATGAGGCACCTCTGCTTGGCTGACAGCTGGCCGCCAGAGTCTACTGTGGCATTTCTACACAGGGATCTCTCTAGGAGGGACTGAATGTAGAGAACCACAGGACCCAGCCTCCGGCTGCTAGAGCTCCGGTGACCAACCTCGTAGCCAACCACGGACTCGCCAGCCTTCGGAACCACAGGCTCCGGTGATCCAGGCTCCAGCGATCCGTTTCCAGCGCCAGCCAGACATCCAGCGGTATCCTCCACATGGACGTTGTGACCACCAGGGGAGAGCCTGGGTCCCTGTGGGGAGCTAGGAAGGCTAGAGTGGTCTGGGACCTGACAATCTGATCTGGGTGATTGAGACCAGCTGCAGGCGGAGGGAGTCCGGGACTCAGGGCGCCATCTTGTGTGGAGAGGCGGAACGCGGAGTTGACAGAACAACACACAGGCCCCTTTCTGACTGTTCATAAGGATCTGATCCAGGAGTGGATGGGAGCACCGGCTCTGCTCCCTGCAGGGTCGGTGTGGTCCCTGGAACTGAAAGCCAGCAGCTGCAGTTGTCCACCTGGAGCCAGGTGTATTCAATGAAATAATACAGGAAAACTTGCCTAAGCTGAGCAAGGAATTAGAAAATAATATACAGGAGGGCTACAGAATTCCCAACAGAGTTGACCAAAAACGAACTTCATGATGACACATGATAACCAAGCTCTCTTCAGTTGAACAAAAAGAAAAAATCCTTAAATGTACACGAGAAAAAAATCAAGTGTCATATAGGGGAACCCCAATTAAACTCACAGCTGAAACAGAGGAAACACTACAGGCCAGAAGAGACTGGGGTGACATATTCCAGATTCTAAAAGAGAAAAATTTTCAGCACAGAATAACTTACCCTGCAAAACTCTCCTTTGTCTTTGAAAATGAAATAAAATCCTTCCACAATAAAGAAAAACTTCAAGATTTTGTCTCATCTAAACCTGCCCTATAAATGATACTCAAGGATGTTCCCATGAAAGAAAAAAGAAATAGCAACCACCAGAAACAAAGGCAAATGTGGAGAACATCCCACTAAAAGGCTAACAGAAGACCCAATCATAGAACAACACATCGCCAAAATGACAGGACCAAACTGCCCCTTATCCATAATAATGCTGAATGTAAATGGCTTAAACTCATCAGTCAAACGCCATATATTGGAGGATTGGATCAAAAAACAAAACCCAACTATCTGCTGCTTACAGGAGACGCATCTCACCAACAAAGATCAGAAAAAAATTGAAAGTGAAAGGATGGAAAAAGATATTTCAAGCTAATGGTAAAGAAAGACGAGCAGGTGTAGCCATTCTTACATCAGATGACATAGACTTTGATGTGAAAAGCCTCAAAAGAGACAAAGAAGGATACCACATAATGATCAAAGGAAGCCTCCAGCAGGAAGAGATCAGCATAATAAATGTTTACGCTCCAAATGCCAAAGCATCTAGCTACGTGAAACAAATATTAACGGGCTTAAAGACAGAAATAGACTCCAATACGATCATAGTGGGAGACCTTAATACCCCATTAACGCAAATGGGCAGATCAAAAAAACCAGAAACTCAGCAAAGAAACAATAGAACTCACCCAAACTCTAGAGCAAATGGACTTAGTTGACATCTATCGAACCTTTCATCCTACAGACAGAGAATACACCTTTTTTTCATCAGTACATGGAACTTTCTCCAGAATTGATCATATTATAAGCCATAAAACAAGCCTCAGCAAATTTTAAAAAGTGGAAATCATACCATGCATCTTCTCAGACCACCAAGGAGTGAAGCTTGAGACCAAGAATTCAAAACACCAAGGAAGACTTACAAACATATGGAGGTTGAATAATATGTTACTAAATGAGCAATGGGTTAGAGAGGAAATCAAAGGGGAAATTAAAAAATTGCTGGAAACAAATGAAGGCATCAACACAACTTATCAAAACTTATGGGACACAATCAAGGCGGTGCTGAGAGGAAAGTTCATTTCAATCAGTGCTTATGTCAAGAAACAAGAAAAGCACCAAGTAAATCAGCTAACCTTACAGTTGAAGGAACTAGAAACACAACAACAAAGCAATCCCAAGATGAGTAGGAAAAAAGAAATCATCAAAATAAGGGAGGAAATAAACCAAATAGAGACCAAGAGGACTATACACAAGATCAATCAATCAAACAGCTGGTTCTTTGAGAAAATCAACAAAATAGACTCCCCACTAGCTCGACTAATTAAAAAATGGAGGGAGAAAATACACATCAATAGCATCCGAGATGAGAAAGGAGATATAACTGCAGATACCTCAGAAATACAAAGAATCATCAGGAACTATTACAAGCAACTATATGCGAACAAATCAGAAAAAATAGAGTCAAGAAGCAATTAACAATCTAAACAGCCCAATAACATATACTGAGATTGAATCAGTAATTAAAGCCCTCGCAACCAAGAAGAGTCCAGGACCAGATGGCTTCACTGCTGAATTCTACCAAACATTCCAAGAGAAACTTACCCCAATCTTACACAAGCTTTTTCAAACAATAGAAAAAGAGGCAATCCTTCCAAGCTCTTTTTATGAAGCTAATATCACCTTAATACCAAAGCCAGAGAGAGAAACAACAGAAAAAGAGAACTACAGACCGATATCCTTGATGAACATAGATGCAAAGATCTTCAATAAAATACTAGCCAACAGGCTCCAACAACACATCAGGCAGATCATTCACCCGGACCAGGTGGGATTCATCCCAGGCATGCAGGGATGGTTCAACATTCGCAAAACAATAAATGTGATACATCACATCAACAAATTGACAAATAAAAACCATATGATCCTCTCAATAGATGCAGAGAAGGCATTTGATAAAATCCAACACCACTTTATGTTAAAAACCCTAAACAAGATAGGCATAGAAGGAACATTCTATAACACAATCAAAGCAATTTACGATAAACCCAATGCCAGTATCATACTAAATGGGGAAAGATTGGAAGCCATCGTGCTAAAATCTGGAACTAGACAGGGATGTCCACTCTCACCGCTACTCTTCAATGTAGTTTTGGAAGTCCTTGCCAGAGCTATTAGGCAAGAAAAAGCAATTAAAGGAATGCTACTTGCAAATGAGGAATTGAAATTAACGCTATTCGCAGATGACATGATTCTCTACATAGGAGAACCAAAAGACTCAGTCAAGAGACTATTGAAACTCCTAAGAGACTTTGGCAAAGTAGCAGGATACAAAATTAATTAACACAAATCCATGGCACTAGTGTACACAAATAATTCCACTGCTGAGAAAGAAATTGTAAGTACAATTCCCTTTAAAATAGAGGAAAGGAATCTTAAATACCTAGGAATTAAGCTAACTAAAGATGTGAAAGACCTCTATGATGAAAACTGTAAATCATTTAAAAAACAAATAGAAGAAGACCACGAAAAATGGAGAACCTTACCATGTTCTTGGATTGGCAGGATCAACATTATCAAAATGGCCATATTACCAAAAGCAATATATAGATTCAACGCAATCCCAATCAAAATCCTAGCAACATTCTTCTCAGAAATAGAAAAGATGATACAGAAGTTCATCTGGAATCACAAAAGACCACGAATAGCTAAAGCTGTCTTGAAAAGTAGAAATCAAACTGGAGGAATTACAATCGCAGACCTCAAGACATATTACAGAGCAGTGGTTATCAAAACTGTCTGATACTGGTACAGAAACAGAGAAGAAGATCAGCGGAACAGAATAGAAACACCAGAAGGGAATCCACACATGTAGAGTCAACTAATCTTTGACAAGAAAACTGAAAACAATCCAGGTAAAAAACCTTGTCTATTCAATAAATGCTGTTGGGACAACTGGATAGCAGCTTGCAGAATAAAGAAGCAAGACCCGCACCTGTTGCACTATATAAAAATCAGTTCTAACTGGCTCAAGGACCTCAACCTACACCCAGAAACCATCAAACTATTAAAGGAAAACATAGGAAACACACTCCAAGATATAGGAACAGGGAAAGACTTCTTAGAAAAGACGCCTAAAGCAACGGCAATCAAATCCAAAATGAACAAATGGGACTGCATCAAACTAAAAAGTTTCTGTGCAGCAAAGGAAACAGTTAACAAAGTGAAGAAGCAGACAACAGAATGGGAGAAAATTTTTGCATTCTACACAAGTGATAGGGGACTAATCACATTCAGAACTCAAAAAACAACACATGCTGGCATGGATGTGGGGAGAAAGGCACCCTCCTTCACTGCTGGTGGGAGTGTAGGCTAGTACAATCATTGTGGAAATCCATATGGAGAGTGCTTGGAAAATTGCAAATAAGCCTGCCATATGACCCAGCAATCCCACTCTTAGGCATATACCCAACAGAAGTGAAATCTGCATATGAGAAGGGGATCTGTAATCCCATATTTACAGCAGCACAAACTACAATAGCAATGCCATGGAAACAAACCAGATGTGCATCCAAGGAAGAGTGGTTAAAGAAACTGTGGTACATCTACTCAATATTATTCAGCTATTAAGAAGAATGATATTATTCTATTTAAAACCAGGTGGTCCCAACTTGAAACCATTATGCTCAGTGAAATGAGTCAATCACAAAAGAACAAATACCATATATTCTCTCTCTTATAAGGAAGCCAACATGGAAAGGGTAACTCCAACAGTCCAATCTATACTGTTTTTTGAGTGTTTGTTTGCTCTTTTGGCTGTATCTCATATGTTTTGATTTTTTTATTAAATTTATTCATTAATTACATTGTGTTGTAATTTCATAGGAACTGGGATTCTCCCCCCACTTCCCGACACCCTCCCCCTATGGTGGGTTCCACCACCTGTTGCATAACCATAGTTCAAGTTCAGTTGAGATTCCCTCTTAGCAAGTATATGCCAAGCATAGAGTCCAGCATCTTATAGTCCAGTCAAGTCCAACTACTTATTGGGGAGACCCTCTCTGGTCTGAGGGCAGAGCCAGCAGAGTATCATCCCGATCAAATAAAAGCACTAACATATTATCAGCAACAATTAACATCGGTATGGAATTAATTGACATAGCATTGAGCAGCCAACATGTTAAAAATAAATGCGATTTCTTAACCACATTCTGTGACCACCCCATTCACATTTCCATTTTAGTTTATATCCTACATATGACATAACATCCATAACATAACATGTTATGTATAACATCATATCATCTTAAATTAAGGTGAACATGTGGTATCTAACCCTTTGGGATTGGCTCATTTCCCTTAGCATTATGATTTCCAGTTTGGCCCATTTGGCCACAAAGAACTGCATTTTGTTTTGTTTTTAATAGCTGAGTAGTATTCCGTGTAGTAGATGAACCATAGCTTTCTTATCCAGTCCTCTGTTGATGGATCCTCATATGTTTTGATGTTTTATGTTTTTATATCGGTTTGCTTGCTTCCAAATAATCTCTTTTCTCTAATAGAATTCATTAAGTGCCCATGAAGTATACGATGGCATCATAGTTCCTAAGAGACTTCTGTGTTTCGTTTTAGTTAAGCATGTGTTGCTTACTCAGTGGCACATTATTTTATCAGGGTTCTACAATTTGTTGTTGATGTTGTCGTTGTTGTTATGGTTGCTGTGATAAATGTGGCTGTTATGAAATGATGTCAATTCGAAAAATAGTAAAAAAAAAAAGTAATTTTCTTTGATGGTTTAATCATATTATGTCCCTTTAATAGGAGTATTTTCTTTTTAAAAACTGGTGTGTTCAAATTGTATAAAAGGCCCTTTCTTTGATGATGATGGTCATGGTTTTTATTTGCCAATTTGTTATGATAATATTTTTGTTGATTATATAGTTATTAGAAGATGAACTAACCTTCCATTTAAGAGATATAAAATATATTGTCTTGATGTATTATCATTTTAAGTTTTGCCAGGCAAGACTTAACAACATTTTGTGGATGACAGGAACTCACTTGTTGAGCTGTTGTCTCTGCCTTCCTGGGTTTGTATTAGCAGAAAGTGAGGCAGGAGGCAGAGCCAGTGTTGACCTCGGGCTGTGTATGCCAGCCTGCATCTATAGACTGCCAAGCCGAAGGCTCTTCGGAAGAGAACTTTGCGAGCAATAAGGTCAACTTAATTTTTGAACAATATCTGGTCAGAAAGCAGAACAAATCAAGTAAATAATTTGGCAGTTACCTAAAAGAATAGAAGGTATTGGGGGAACATTAAGCATAATTTTATAAGGAACAAATCTTGGTAAACCAATTTTATTTTCAACTTTGATAATGTGATAGACCATATGGATGAAAGGGAGGAAATTTGTTATACTTAAAATTATATAATATAGCTGGACTTCACTGAGATTTCTGATAATCACCAAAAAACTCCATGTCTTTTGCCACCCCTCATCTGTTAACACAGCTGCTGAGAAGGTACTGAGAAACAGAGGCGCGGGGATGGCGGGGAGTAACGTGCCAGCAGTCACAGAATGTGGAAGGGCGGGGCTGGCATTTACAGAGCTTCTTTTATACAGAGCTCTTGATTCTCACAGGAGATACGACTTTGATTTATAGTTGCATAAAGCTCGAGGAGATATGGGCTAATGTAACTGTCATGTGGCTAATCTGAGGTCCAGATCTCTCCCACAGGTTTCCGTTGACCCTGAGCAAATTACTTAGAGTTTCTCCTTCTATAATAAGGGAGTGGTGGGTTCTTCCTTGTCTGTAGGAAGAGCACATGAAGTAGTGGACGTCGGAATTCCTGGGAAAAGGAAAGGCTTGGTCAGCATACGATGTCTGGCCTCCAGGAGTGCTTAGCTGCTGTGAAGTGTGTGTTACGTGTGCACGAGGTAGGGTGGTGCAGGGCTGAGGAACGGAGATTTCAGAACTCGGTTGTTTGAGTGCAAACCCTGACCTTTTTATTTTATTTATATATATGAATGTAATTATATATATATATATATATACACATATATATATATACACATATATATTTTAATTTGAGAAGCTTTGAGAGACAGAGAAGGCTCTCATCTGCTGCTTCACTCCTTCCATGCAGCACGCAGCCCGGGGCTGGGAGCTGAGCTGAGCTGAGCCTACATCTCCCACCTAGGCGCGGGAGCTCCGTTAACTGAGCCCCACCACAGCTAGCCGCCTCCTGCGGTATCGATTGGCGGGAGGCCCGAGTCAGGAGCGGAAGAAGGGTTTTGAGTTGGGCATTCCGAGACAGAGTGCAGGTATTTTAATTGCTCAGCCAAATGTCTACCCACCTCTTGCTTGTAATATTTTTTTTCAGTCACTTGATTAAAGAATATGCAAGCTAGAAATATGTTTCATAGCTTAAAAATTGAAATCTTGTTTCCCTGAAATAAACATGGAGCGGTTTCTGTTGGGATTGAGTAATGTACAGAGGCCCGAGATGGGGTCGGGTAATCCTGAGAACAGTCCTCTGAGCTACCACTCACTGGGCCGATACTTGGCATAGTCTTGAGCATTCCAGAACTGTCTCCTTGGGAACAGGCTCTTGGCCCAGCACAGCAGGGCGCCTGGTGCTGGTTCCCAGCTCTCACTCCAGACTCCCGCTTCCCGCCGACGCAGACCCTAGGAGGTGGCAGTGAGGGGTCCAGGTGGTTGGACCCTTGACGCTAGCATGGGAGAACTACATTGCAGGCCGAGCTCCTGGCTTTGACCTCAGGCCAGCTCTGCCACCATGAGCATGTGGGGAGTGGACCCGTGGATCAGAGCTCTGGGTCTCAAGTAATTTTTTAAATATATAAAAAATTAAATATACATATATAACCTTGGTATGGCTGTGCAGTATGAGTATACTTAATACCAGAGAACTATATGCTTAAAAATGACTGAAGTGGCAAATGTAGTATTGTGTACCACACTTTATATCCTAATTTGTTCTCTCAAAAAGCCTGTGAAATAAATATTACCAACATTTTAAAATGAAGAAACAGATTTCCTCAGAGAAGTTCAGATCAGCTGCCCAGCATTACCCGGCTAGTGTGCTACCCAGCAAGGGCTTGAGCCTGGCTCTGGACGTTTCTGCAGCTGTGCCCCAAGAGGGTGTTGTGCTGTTCTGACAACCCCCGTGGACCCCTAGACTCTGCTATGGACAGTCAGGAAATACTAGCCTTCTGAAACTATGCGACAGCTGTTTAGATGTCAAACTCCATAACTTGTTTGTCCTTATGCAGTTGTCTTTTCCTGGAAACATGTAGCAGCACGTTTGGATTAAAAAGGATAAATAAATGTACAAGTCCTAGAAATATATAGTGTTTTATATTCCTGTGTCATTTTCCCTTTTGAGATCAATTAGTAGGTTTTTCTTTTTTCTGAACTTTGGTAATAAAGTATGTATCTCAGTGCTTACTACTGTCCTTAAAGTGAATATTCCAGCTATTTCATTTTATCTGTAAGCATTTTGTTCTTCACTAGACTTTTTCATTAGCATTTTCTTCATTTTCCTCATGAATAAAAGGTGAACTGTCTGCAGGCCAAAAAAAGAAAAACAAGATTTAGTTTTTCATTTTTATCAGAAAGTCGGATATACAGAGAGGAAGCGAGACAGAGAGCAAGATCTTCTGTCCGTTGATTCACTCCCCAAGTGGCTGCAACTGCCAGTGCTGTGCTGATCCGAAGCCAGGAGCCCAGAGCCTCTTCCAGGTCTCCCACGCAGGTTCAGGGTCCCATGACTTTGGGCCATCCTCAACTGCTTTCTCAGGCCACACGCAGGGAGCTGGATGGGAAGCAGGGTTGCAGGGATGAAAACCAGCGCCCTTATGGGATCCCGTTGCGTGCAAGGTGAGGAGTTTAGCTGCTAGACTACCATACCAGGCCCCAGAAGGTGTCTTAACAGGCAGCTGAAGCTATGTGGGGCAGTAGCAAGTCTCCAAATCATGAGACATTAGTAGTACTTTCTTATGCATGGATCTTATTTTCCTGGCTATGTTGCAGAGAAGTGTCATTATATACAGATATATACTAAATCTGAAATTATTTGATATTATTTGAAAGATCAGGTTCTCATTATGAAGAAGATTTTAAGGCCAAAACTCCTGGAAGAGGTAATCTTTTTATATAGTTATGTATTGCAAAGAAGCAGAATTATGCCCGTGAGCAACTTTTCTATCTGAAGTGAATGCTGATTTTGAAATCAGGTATGACGATTTGCTAGAGAAGGATGAAAACATAATACTTCTCACTGAGTATTTAACAGATGAAGCTTTCCCTTTAACTAGACTTTCTGGCATGTGAGAGTGAGGGGTGTGTGTGTGTGTGTGTGTGTGTCTGTGTGTGTGTGTTGTGAGGTGATGAGGTTTATTTTCTTTGTACATTGACTGAAAATATATGGACAATTGGTTTGAGTTCATCAGTAGAATTAATTATTTGCTCCAGCAGCACAAATTGCCAGTATGACCAGAATGAATCCTTGATTATTTACCTAGGAGCACCGAAGTAATTATTTTTTTCTTAGATAAAGAAATTTTTCTATGTTAATGGCGAGTTTTACGTGTAAGGATGCTTCTCAAATATGTCTCCCCAATTTTTAACAGCTTATGAAGTAGGTAAGCATGTGTGTACATGTGTTCTCACAGATAAACTGAGAAGTGAAGACATGCTGCAGTGTGCACCTCTCCCCTAGATGAAAGAACGACTGCCAAGAAAACTGTTACATGCATTTTGACAGCAGAATATTAGATTCTTCTACTATTCACGATGACTAAAATGCAATGATACACTTAAGTAGCAGCAGAAGGAGTTAAGACTGTTAGTGCATGATTAGACAATTACAATAATATTGGGAAAAATATTGGGATGGATTAGGGAAGTGGGAGAAGGAATCCCTGTGCCTATGGAAAATATGATAGATAGATAAGTAAGTAAATAAATAAATAAATAAATAAATAAATAAATAAATTAGGGCACATATTTATAAAATCCAATGTATATGTAAAATTATTTTTAAAATTTTTACCTTCTTTATCTCATTCAGATTGTCTTAAATAAGCCTATACCATAAAACACAGGTAACATGGGATAATTGATCAGGTTGTCCCTGGAACTGGAACAAGCCAATGTCCATCTTCTCATGAGCAGTTTGTAGCTTGACCGTGGAAATAGAGTCGTGGAAGCAATCAACAAGGCCTAAGCATCTAATTATCCACCAGTCCATGCAAAGAACCCACAACATAATCCCAACCAAATACAACACAAGAAAATACTGGATAGAAGAGCAATAAATTAAATTTCCAGAATGACCACATAGCACCAAAAAAACAAATACAAGATTCTGTTCAAACTGAAAAAGAGACTAGGAAGTAACTACCTAAAAACAGAAGAAGCAAATGTGGATGAGTATGTCATATCTGTAAACATTCTTTAAGACAACATAAAAAAAAAATGAAGAACTTGATGTACTGATTGAAAGGAGAATATGAAGAGAGGTTAAAGAATGATTGTAACGTATCTGCCACAGTTTCTGCCAAGCTCCTGATCAAAGTTGACAGCAGGCACTTGAATGAGCGGGACCAACAGTAAGGTGACAGCACACGAAGTTGGGAGGGCCAGGACCAACTTCAAGGGTATAGATGCTCTGAAGCTGAACTCATATCTCACTCTTGGTTCACTCTCCAAACCCCATATGATTTTCCTGGAGCCAAAACAATTCTAATTGGCTGTATATTCTTTGCAACATAGGCCTCCATGGCCATATGAGCCGTCCAATCAGCAGCTGCTTGGTCACAATAGCCCAGAATCCTGCAGCCTCAGAATTCTGCAAGAGCCATGGTGACAGACAGACTCCTCTGACTGGTGCAGAAAGGTGGTGAGTGGCCCAAGCTCTGCTCTCTGGCGTTTTATCCCACAGTCCCGGGCAAGGAGGCTGTTTAGAAGATGGATCATCAATGTAAGAGGCTGGGCATCCCTTGAGTGTGGAGTGTAGCAGGTCAGAATCAGCTAAAAATGTAATGAACCCTAGGACTATTAAAGCTCTTATTAATACTAGAATATCTCCAAATAGCCAAATTAAACACAGTTCTCCATTAGAGATGCTGTTTAGAATTATATTTATAAGGTAGAATATCCAAATGAAACTAATATCAGTATGACTCACATCATGCATATTTAATATGTAAATCTCTCAATCATTTTTGCTTAGTAGCATGCTGTGTCATTAAATAAGGTCAACACATTATAAAATAGGCAACCTTCTTTTATTCTTTCTATTTAAATATTTTTTATCCTCTACCATATATTCAAATCCATCTAGTCCAGTTATTTTAATTGTTATGTGTGTTTTTAGAGGCAATTGTTTGGTCTTGTCTTTCATGAACTAGGTCAGTGTCTATCTGAACTGAAGATATGTTGCTGTATGGACTTCTACTCTAATGAAAGGAGGATTCCCAAGAAAACTGTTAAAATATCTTGACATTAAAATACTATGCATTCTACCATTGTCTATACCTACGATGCTTTGATACACTAAATTAGCAGAATGTTGGACTTGTTGCTGTTGGTGAGGGATTATACTACTGTGATATTATGGGGGGGGATAGTAGATGGGATGGGGAGGGAGAAATGGGAGAAATGTTTCATTAAAAATAAATAAATATATTTATATGTACTAAAATTAGATGAATGTACAAACATCAAAAACGGAAAGCAAATAGAATGTATAATCGATGTTAGAAACAGTTACAATGATTATTATTGAAGTAACTTCAATGTAATCAATTCCCTATAATTCATTCCAATATATTGGTGAACTTACCTATTTTTAAAACTATTTTTACTGTAATGGATACATTTTCTCATCAGTGCTCTAATGGTTCAACCGTAACCTGATTGCTAGGCAGGCTTTAGGCTAAGGCAGAGCAGGCCCCTGACTGAGGTCAGCATGGGCATCACATTCAGAATACGGGCACCACCTGCAAAGACACTGAGGAGAAAACATGTTATAATCAGATCCTGGTTAGTCACAACTTACCCTAGGGTGCTCGTGGAATGTATGCTGGGCCTGAAGATTCTGACTTGGATTCTAATGGTGTGCCATGAGCAAGGCAGTTCATACCATAAACCTTTGATGCAGAATGCTCTGTGCCTAGCTAGCAGGACACCACAGACTGAGTCATTTTTAATGGGAAGGAATTCATAAATGCAGTGACCCATAGATCTACAGGCTATGAAATCCAAGATCTGAGGGCCAATATCTGCTAAGGACATCCTTACTGTGTCATCCATGGTAGAAGGATAACGACAGTGAGAGGGCAGACACAACAGCAAGCAGGACCTAGGAGACTCCTTCTGGATCAATGGCATCTTCCCATTCACAAGGCCAGGTCTTCATGGCCAAAACTCCTCTCCACATTTCTATGCTCAGAACTGCCACAATAAAGGTCACATTGCTAAATGTTTCAGAGGGTTCATTCATTCAAAACAAGCAGTCATCTAAAACCCAGACACTTCTGAAATGAAATATATGAATGTCCCTAATGTGACAGTAGGACCCAGCCCCTTTTGTTGTCCATCTTTTAGGATGAGTCACTTATTAAAAAGGGATCCACAGAGTTGAAGGAATGGTACAAACAGATGTACAAGGTCCTAGTCATTAAACTCTGAAAGTCACCTACTTTTTCAATAGAGAAAACCATAACAGGTCAGAATCATCTAGGAAGTTTGAGAGAATTTCAGATCTGAGACAGAAGGTAATTAACATTTGTATATAAGCCATTAGGATTGCCCAAGATCATTTCACCATCATACAATTATCTAAAGAGCGCAGCATTGTTAACCACTGCCCAACCAGGAAATTAGAAACAAGCTGAACATAAACTCTCTTCCCCAACTTGAGCTCATAAGAAATTTTGTTCCTAATATGACTAGTAGAGCAGGAAACGATAATTATTTATTTGTAAAGTGTACACTTCGCAAATAAACACCTGTTCTCTTATACCGCTGAGATCTCAATGATGAGTGACTTAGTTTTGGTGGGGGCAGGAGCAGGCTGGCTCTATAGTAACTTTTCTGGTTCCACAGTTCTCTCTTTCCATGGAGAAAAAAACACATGATCATAAATTATTTGTCATGGAAATGTTGCATCTGATTTATAAAAAAAATTACTTATAGGAGAAGGTCTTTTATTTTAGCTGAATGCATTAAACATGGGAATATTTCAAGTTTCAAAAACAATTTTCAATCATCTGTAGTCTGGAATTGGATACAGTGAAAATAATCTCAGAATTTCTCCTTAAGGGAGATTTAACAAATACAATTAGCATGGACCTTTGAAGTTTATAGCACATATCCAGGAGCAAAGCAGGAATGTATAAGCACGGTTTAAATAACAGAGCAAGTGGAATCTCATAAATGTATAAAAGCTGGAAGGTCCTGCATTTCTTTCTTTTTCACAGGAAGAGAATCAGTCTTGACTTTAAAGAAACAACTCAGGTTCTGAGCAAAAGGAAAAAAAAAAACTCTTTGAATAAATATAAGATCAACAATTGCAAATCAAATTTAAGTTAGGGAAAACTAGAGATACTTTTTCTAAAATATGACTTGGTATTTTGGCTCATTTTTTCAATTTGACAATTACAGCAGTATCTCATCTTCTGTGGTGTATGATGTCCAGACGCTGACAATGAGATTGGCTTTAGAAAAACAAAACAGTGGCTGATGAAGTACTTTCTCATGGTCAGCTAAAAACTCCCAAGTGTAGGGTAACCTGCTTCCTTGCAAATCTCAGGATCAAACTAGAAACTCAAGAGTGGGACAGGTATACTGACTTTCTAAAGATAATATCTGAGGAGATGCAAGCATTTTTCTTTTTAAAAAGATTTATTTTATTTTTAATGGAAGGCAGATTTGCAGAGAGAAGGAGAGACAGAAAGATCTTCCATTTGTTGCTTCATTCCCTTTTCAGATTTTACCAGGGACCTACTCCATCTTCCTATTAGCTCATCTTACCCCTCACATCCCCAACCTCCCTCGACGCTAAGCTGCAAATAGGGATTGGATGATGATGACTGCTTTCTGTTTGCTTTGCAATATGAATACAAGCTGACTTGTGTATAAAGACTTTCTGTGCAATGCAAAGAACATGATACATTAGACGTTAGGCTCCTGAAATATTGAGATATATTAGCGGTTGATACAACATACAGAAAAACTGACTGCAGTGACAAGCCCCTGAAGAGCATGTTATGTGTGTTTGATTCCAATCTGAAATGAGTTACTGTGATGTAGATTGGTAGAGCTAATACTCAATCAATGCCAAATTAAATTGCATTCCAGTTTTCATCTCTGAATGATAGACAATACAAGGCATGTACTCTATCTCAAAGATTCTGATACATCTAAGTTGTATGGATTCCTCTTTGCACAAATAGGAAATGTGAAAAGTGTAAATGGTCAGCTTAGGTTGCTTTCAGTAACACAGACTAGGTTGAAGCAAAGAAATCATTTTCTGAAATATCTACAGTGGAGGTTCTATTCATGGGCATCCATCATCATTTGTACCCAGAGGCAGACAAAGGATGCAATTTTACTGCCACAGCCCTACAGTGTGGTTCTGGTGAGAGGAGTCAGTTACGGTCTCTGGTCCATGGTGAAGTTATCTTTTTTTAAGATTTATTTATTTTTATTATAAAGTCAGATATACAGAGAGGAGGAGAGACAGAGAGGAAGATCTTCTCTCTGATGATTCACTCCCCAAATGGCCGCAATGGCCGGTGCTGTGCCAATCAGAAGCCAGAAGCCAGGAGCCAGGAATTTCCTCTGGGTCTCCCATGCATGTCTGCATGGGTTCCCAAGGCTTTGGGCCCTCCTCAACTGCTTTCCCAGGCCACAAGTAGGGAGCTGGATGGGAAGTGGAGGTGCTGGGGTTAGAACCGGTGCCCATCTAGGATCCTGGTACCTTCAAGGTGAGGATTTTAGCTGCTAGGCCATCGCACTGGGCCCGTGAAGTTACTTTTTAAAATAGAAAATCTTGCTTCTTCCCATTTCTTACCCATCTTCTTCTCTTGAGAAAGAACATAAGGACAGAAGCAACGTATCAATTTCCATGTCATACAGTTACTGTCATAACAAAAGCAAGGAGACATAGCCTGTGCTAATCCCATCTCTGGGTTACTCTGAAAGAGATGGTGCCAGAGCTTTCAGTTAATCAGAACTGGAGGTGGAAGCCACTAGCCCCACCCTCTGGAGCCCTTTGGTTCTGGGCAAGTGTGTACATCCCTCTCCATTGTGAATGATTTTTTTCCTCTCTACCCCTTTCCCCCTCCCTGAGATGGTGCATAAAAGACACCATTTCCACCATTTCTGTGGGTATTTCCTTCTGCGAAGTCCCTTCCTGTTGCTATGGCAGGAGGAGGTCTTTCTTGCAAATAAATCTTGCCTTGCATATTAAACTTGTCTGCATGAAAATTCTTCTTTCATGTGAGACAAGAAATGAGATTGCTGTTATCTTTTGGCATCAAATTCCTGGCAACACCTGTAGTGTGAAAACTCAATTCTGTGACCCTCTTGAAATTCTGTAATCCGAACACTATTCTAAAATACATATCTTTTAAACAGGCAACTAATTATTCTTCTGTTTATAGCTAGGAGTTTTTTTTCAATCGATTGCTGTATTAATTTTACACATCTAAGTTCTTTTTTTAAAATTGATTCATTAATTGCATTGTATTATGTGACAGTTTCATAGAATGTTTGTATATACAGAATAGGAGATCATTTAGGTAGCTTGAGAATTTTTATTGCTTTTCCAAACTTACACTCAACACTTTTCATAAACATTTTATTCATTCTTATTGTAAAGGCAGATTTACAGAGAGAAGAAGAGACAGAGAAAGATTTTTCATCCACTGGTTCACTCCCAAAATGGCTGTAACAACTGGAGCTGAGGCAATCCAAAGACAAGCAGCAGGAGTTGCTTCAGGGTCCCCCACGCAGGTGAAAGGCCCTTATGTTTTCAGCTGTCCTAGACTGTTTTCCCAGGCTATTGGCAGAGAACTGGATCAGAAGTGAAGCAACTGGGACAGAATCCCATGTGGGACGTGGTCACTTGCAGGTAGAAGATTAGCCAATAGATTCATTTCAACTGCTCTTGAATTTACCATTCTATTACAAAGCTGGAACTCAAACCCCGATAATCATACGTAATGTGAACCTCCTGTGTGACGTCTTAATTATGCTGCCAAATGTCCACTCTAGGAGTTTATTTTTAAATTCATGAATTATTAAACTGTCCGTATTTTCTGTCTTTACATGGAAAGTAATGGAAGACTACCACAGGTGTTACAAATAAGGTAACATGACAAACTAAATTTATTATTTTGGCAAGATCATTGAACCTCTATCAGGATTGGTCTCTACTCAGGAGATGATGGTTAAAAATCAGAAATACCTCACCACAGACAAAGGGCATTTTCAATATCTGCATTCATTAGATAAAGGTTATTTTTCATGTCTCAGTTAAAAGTAGGTGTCAGCTCTCTTCATATATCAAATGGTAACATTTCTGCATGGGCTACCTACTAAATTATGTATTTTCTTTCAGATTGTTCACTTCCTATCTCTCACCTTCATCATACCTGTACAGTACATAAATATCCTAGAAATATTCATTTCTATTCCCCTTCCTTTTTTTTCAGCTGACTGTACCCTTAACTCTGATCATTTTGCGTTTTTGTATTCACTTATTTCAGAAGTAGAATAATGAGGCTACATACAAATATAAGAAAATATTGAATTACTGGCTTCCCAAGCTTAAGAACTTAGGCTTGAATACTAGTTTCTTAAATACTGACTTATTTATTTGAATGGTAGTGACAGCAAATGTGAGAGGAGTGGAGACAGAGGAAAAATAGGTGTTTTATGCACTTCTGTACAACACAAATTAATCTAATGGCTAGAGCTGGTCCAGGTCAAACATATTGCTTTCATACAGGTTTGCAAACATTATTTCTTCTCTAAACGGTTTAGAATTTTTTTTTAAATGGAGAAATATGCCTCAGTACCCTCACATATCTTGAATTTCACTAATCACATAGTAAGAGTGAAAAATAGAAAATAGTCGTGGAAGTCATTTAATGTTGTGTCATTCGAATGAGGAATCCTGGTTAGGAAAGTCTTAGATAGCTAGGTGGGGCAGAAATGGCCTCTAAAAATGTCACATGAATCCAAAGTGTCAAGATACACCTGAAGAGTGCTTTGTAGGCAAAAATTGTACAAATTTTGATCTTTGGGATTTCACTCTGGTAAGTGAACGAGCAAAGGCTCAGAACTAGCATCTGTGAACTGAAGATCAAAACTTGTGTAGAATGCATCACGGTGGGTTTGCTGCAAAAGGGGTACTCCTGTGTGAGACAACAGGCTTAAGTCTCTTCATGCAATGCAGATATCCTATGAGTACTGTATGAAGTACCTGCTAAGGTTTAGGAAGGAAGCATAGGATGACCCATGTTCTTGGACTATGGCACTTATATGAGTGACTGGGAGACATGTTGCTATCTTTAAACTAGCCCACTTCTGGTCATTGCAGTCATTTGGTGGATAAACCCTATGGTTGGAAGATTTTCTCTCTCTCTCTCTTTCTCTCTCTATCTCTCTCTCACACACATACACACACATTATCTCTCTGTACCTCAGCTTTTCAGATAAAAATAAATGAAAAGCAGAAGTCCTTTCTGCTCTTCCATTGCCAAAGCCCCACCACCCCATCACTATGGAAGGAATGTCACCATCTCCTAGAGCCACAAAAGTACAAGGTCCTGAACTGATGATAAACCAGAGTTTGCTGGCAGGTACAGTGGAGCAAGTTTGTGTAGAAATTGGCAAAATATGAAGGAATGTTAGAAAAAAAAAAGCTTTCTTGGATTGTAGCCTTGCAGCTAAACCTAAACTATAAATCCAGTGAATCTTGTAATTCTCATAACTCAATGTTCATTCTAGCACAGAAATGAGTTGGTTAGTGTGAAGGTTGTTAAACTGCTTTGTAACATACTTTCTCATATGTTTGTGATTTCCCTGTACACTTGTATGATCCAGAAAGCAAAAGCAAAATAAAAACCCAAATGTATTTACTTTCAGTAACAGGTGTTCTGGGCAGTGATTAAGAAGGCCCTTTGAGGGCCTGGAGTGATAACCTAGTGTCTAAAGTCCTCACCTTGAATGTGCCAAGATTCCAAATGGGCACAGGTGCTAAATCGAGCTGCTCCATTTCCTTGCAGCTCCCTGCTTACAGCCTGGAAAAGCAGTCAAGGATGGCCCAAAGCCTTGGGACCCTGCACCCTTGTGGAAGACCTGGCTCCTGGCTTCTGATTGGCTTATCACTGGCTGTTGTGCCATATGGGGAGTGAGCCAGAGAAAGATCTTTACTCTCTGTATCTTCTTCTCTCTGCATATCTGACTTCCAATAAAAAATATAATAAATATGCAAATAAATAATTATTAGAAAAAAGGAAGGGTCTTGGCCCACATGACTCCCATGCTAGAAGGCCTCATTCATGTCCTGGCTCTTTCATTTTCTTTACTTTTTTAAATAAGGTTTATTTCAAAGTCTGAATGCCAGAAGCTGGAAGAAACATAGATGGATCTTGATTTACTCCCCCAAATGGCTGTGATGGATAGGCCTGGGCAAAGCTGAAGACAGGAGACTACAGTCGTATTTGGGTCTCCCAGATGCTAGGCAGGGATCCCCGCACTTTGGTCTTCTTCTACTTTCCCAGGCACATCAGTGGAGAATGAGAATTCATAACACTGTCCCTAAGCGAAGCAGGTGTCGCAGGCGCCAGGTTAACTTTGTGGTATCACAGTGCTGGCCTGGTTCTTCTATGTTCATTCCAGCTTCCTACGATTGTGAAGCCTGGGAAAAAAATTCAGTTGCTTGGGTCTATGCCACGTAGCACGGGAGACAGTGAATGAGTTTAAACAATCAATTCCATTAAGACTTTCTAGCTCTGTTGCTTAGGAAAAACAAATAAAAGGTAATAGTTATAGGAATATTAACACTATTTGCTATAAATCACAGCACATTCATGACTAATATTCTGTAATATATTCCTCAATATCATATTCAGAACACCCTGGTTAAAGTGAGGATGAAACTATGAAGTATGTGAAACAGTTACTGAACTTATATAATTCAGTGGTTGGAAAATTATTTTCAATATCATTTGGAATTCTTGGCAATCTCTCAGCTGGTTAGTAGAAGTATTAAATCCTCAGCACACGTCTCCATGAAACTGATTAATCTTCATGGACAGAACTAATTTTATGGTACCAGTTTTGTGATGCCTTGAAGTAGCTGTTTCTAGTAGACATCCTGCCTGCTTGAAGAGTCACCTTCATTATACATCCTTTTTCTTCACAATGGAATTCAGGATTCTCAAACATTGACATTTATCACCAAATCATTTTTTTATTCACTTTCTTTGCACTTATTTTTCTGTTTGTTTTCTTGACTCAATGCCAGTCTTAATTATTTCTCCAGTTCTAATCTTCCTGTATCCCTACCAATTAATTTTTGTTTCCCAGCCTCCTAAAAGTCTTGAAATTCAAAATACTACATATGCAGACATGAAATACATATATGTTTATATATATTTATATATTAAATATATAAACATGTCCATACATATCCTCATCTATTAATTAATGGAATTCAGTGTGTATGGAAGATAATTGTGCAGCAATTTGATAACAGGTGATACCTCAAAGGATTAGATTCCTATCACTCTTTAGGATAACAGGATGGAGCTTTGGACTAACTTTGGCCTGGCTCACACCTTTTATTTGGGCTATGTTAGAGAGTGAAACAGTCATGGTGAATCTCTTTCTATAACTCGGTCTATGTATCTCTCTCTGTTTTCTTTTCTTTTCTTTTCTTTTTTTTTTTTTTTTTTGCCTTTGCAGTGTCAATCAGTCAATCATAAGTGAAACAGGAAAACTGTGGCTTTTTTTTTGACAGCTGAAGAAATTCTTCTTAAAGGAACGCCGCATGAAGTAAGGGTGTGTCAACTAAGGAAGGCGTTCACTGATGAGAAATTCAGAGAAAAGGAAAGTGATCAAGTGCAACCTGATAAGATTTCTATCCTTGATAAATTGTATATGTCATATCACATTGCATGGTCCTTACTTTTCTGGTTTGTGTCAGTGCATGCTGTGATGATCACTCAAAGCCAGTCTCACATAATGATGCATTTCCCAGGACATACTCCTTGTACAGACACACACACACACACACACACACACACACACACACACGTCCCTGCTTGCAGGCTCTCCATAGGATCAAGGATTTGAAGATCATGATATATTAACACAGCAGTTTATGATGCACATATGATGGTGTATATGACAAAATAATGGTTGAAATAAATTAAAAAACAAAAGTTAGAAAAGCATAATAGAATAGAATAATTTAGTAGACATAAAATAAGAATTGCTATAGAACAAACTTAGTAGAAAGGAAGGCATCACATTTAACAGTAAAAAAAGTGATGGTAAGAAAGATGTGATGTCATTATAACTATCTTTAGAACAAAAGGAAAGTGAACTCAATACTTTCCTCAAATAAAGCACTAAATCAGACTTACACATTGTCTAAATGGCTGATACAGAAGTGAAATTGGGAACCTTAAGTATCTAAAGGAATTCTGGAACAAAATAAAAGCATGCCCTCAAAAAGAATTCTGTAATCTCCTTATGACACTGTTGCTGAACAATACCTCAAACTGGTTGGAAGCACTGTGGCTCATCTCTGGCATTTGTGGCCATTTGGGTAGTGAAACAGCGGATAGAAGATCTTCCTCTCTATATCTTCTTTATATTTATGCCTTTCCAATAAAAAGTTTACAAAAAATGAAGAACCCCAAAACTAGGTCTGCTTGCTCCATATACAGAAACCCAATCACTATCATGTGGTTGATAGAAGAAACTAGACATTTACGGCAGAGTGCAAGATAAGAAGCTTGGCAGCTATTGCTAAATCCGTGGGCAATCTGAAGAGTCAGAGGTGAAGGCTCTTACAGAGAGACAATTGGGGCTGAGAGTTGTGCAAGTTTAAGGTTCCTGATTGGCCAATTATGTCACAACCTTCAGGGGATTTGCAGTGATCTAGTGGGCCCCAGCCTATCCTATTCATGTTACTTGAATCCATAGTTACAGGATATTCTTGCAGACAATACTGGTCATTAAGGTAATCTTAACTATAGGAAAAGTAAATGACTTCTGGGATCATTCCCTTAAGCCAGTAAATTTCTTTTTAAAAGGCAAGACAGGGCCCACCATGGTATCTCAATGGCCAAAGTCCTTGCTTTCATGTGCCAGGATCCCATATGGGCACCAGTTCTAATCCCAGCAGCCCCGCTTCCCATCCAGCTCCCTGCTTTGGTCCAGGAAAGCAGTCTAGGATGGTCCAGAGCCTTGGGATCCTGCACCTGTATGGTAGACCCAGAAGAATCTAGCTCCTGGATTCTGATTGGCTCAGCTCAGATCATTGCGGCTGCTAGGGGAGTGAGCCAATTGATGGAAGATCTTTCTCTATGTCTCTCCTTCTCTCTGTATACCTGCCTTTCCAGTCAAAATAAAACAAACCTTTGCAAAAAACTTGACATTAGAAATGATACTATAAAGAGCAATTAAAATGAAAGGTGTAGAAGTTGATCAATATTTAGTGGATTCTAACTTAGTTGTCGAATTTTATCAAGCTCCAGTTCACTATGTGGAATTTAGGTGAAAGTGAGTAACAGAGGACCCAGAGCCATAGCTTAGCAGCTTAAGTCCTTGGCTTGAATGTGCCGGGATCCCTTATGAGCACTAGTTCTTATCCTGATGGCCCCATTTCCCACCAACTCCTTGCTTGTGGCCTGGGAAATCAGTCAGAGATGACCCATACATAGCCTTGGGACCCTGCATCCACATGTGATATGTAGGAAAAGTTGGCATCTCATGGACTCTCACCAAGACTGCCTTAAAGAACCCTAAAACCTACAACTCTGATAAGGCACAGACAAGGTTGCATTTTCTCATGATCAGGCTCCAGACTGACTGCAGAAATATGGTCATGGAAACAATGAACAAACAGAAAACAGAAGGACTAATAATGTACACTGAAGCCAGCAATTAGAAAGAAAGAGAGAGAAAGAAGAACAAAAGAGAGAAAGGAAGAGAGAAAGAAAGAAAGAAAGAGAGAGAGAGAGAGAAATACACTAATTTTAAAAATGGACAGATAAATAAATATTGCAAAGAATGCCCTGCATGTTCCAATCCAAAAATCAACAATATAAACAAACATAATATTTCCAAATAGTTATAAATATTTATGTTTATGCTCATTTATAGAAATAAATATATAAACATAAGAAGTGCAAAAATAATGCATAACTAAAATAAAAAAACAAAAATATGCGTAAGTACATAAAGTCTGAATAATTAAAATATAAATAAATAATGGAAATAATCCATTGCATGATCTGATTCCCAAATCAACCTCATTAATAAGCACATAGAAATATTATATTTATAAATATTTATACTCCTATGAATAACAAATAAAAAGTGAATAAGTGCTAAACATAAAAAAAATAAATAAATAAACATCAACCGATAAAAAATGCAGTGGATGCACTCCATAATCCAAACCCCAACTCCATCCATTCACAAGATGACCAGGTTACAGAGCATGAAATGAAATTCCCCAAATGAGCAAATAGCAGCAAAGGGTAAACTCAAGGTGCTATTCTAGCACAAAGTGCAGATTAGGAGTTCAGTACCTAAAAGCCAAAGGAAGAAAAAGAGGGTGTATGCGTGTGAGAGCTGTCAACAATATTTATAACGATCTTTTCAGTATCACCCAGAGCACAGAATACATAGTGGGTAAAGAGTAAGAAGAGGAGTTCCCAAGAGGGTGTGGGGACAGTTGATGAAGTTCAACCTTCATGGCATTGTAACTCAGCATGTTGGATCCACGCGACCATTAAATCAGAATGTTACACACACCAGTGACAGTCACAAAAACGCTGTATTGCATTGAGAGTCAGGGCAACCAACCAATCAGGACCAACTCCCCTTACAAGGGTGCACCCATACCAGCACAGAGTTTTTATAGGACCCATTTGCAATGGTTTGTATGGCATAGCAAGGGAGAAAATGCTGAACATTCCCTGCCAATCTTGGATGGACAGCCTATCCCTATCTTTTTGGTGGTGCATTAACTGAGATACCCACATTCAGGCCTTTGAGCCACCTGTGAGATAACCCAACTTGGACCTTGATTCCTTGGAACTGAGGACCGTTTGTGCTGAAGGTCATGTATGCAGATCACCCTGCAGTGTCGCACAGTCTGACATGGTTTCATAACCAAGCAAGCAAAGCAGAAGTTACCAAAGCAAAAAGTATTGTGGTTAACATTGAGCCATGTTTACTTCATCTTAATTTTCCACTCTACAAGCTGCCACAGTTTCTGTGAAATTGACAATCAAAGTTGGATAGCAGGCATGGGGACTCATGTGTTGGACTCACAAGAAGGTGACAGCACACCAATATTGGTGGGCCATGACCAAGGAAAACATCCCAGCTCTGAAGCTGAGCTCCTGCCTCAGCCTGCACTCTTTCTTCAGTTGCAGAAGCACATGAGGCTGTCCTGAAAACAGGGAGCATTTTAATTGGCTGAGTCTCTTGGACATCTGCAGCAGCCATGCCAACGTCTGATCAGTAGCTGCATGGTCATAATAGCCCAGCATGCTGCAACCACAGCATTCTCAGAAAACCATGGTTACAGACAGGCTCCTCTGAGCGGTGAAGAAAGGTGGTGAGAGTTCCAGCTCTGCTTTTTGTGGTCTTTCCCCCACAGAACCTGCCAGACTCCATGGAAGGCAAGAAATTGTGAGTGTATGGGGCTGGGCGACATGCGTGTGGGTGTGTGGCAGGTCAGAATCTGCTCAAAATGGAATGAACCCTAGGACTTTTTAAACACTTGTTAGTGTGTTAAAATGCTTCATAGATTAAAATACTTGCATATCTCCAATGAGCCAAACTGAAAATAATTCTCCATTAGAGATGGTGTTTGGAAATTCCTACATAATACAGAATAGCAAAATCAAGGTAATTTCCATATGCATCACCTCTCCCAGACAGAGTTCATATTCGAACTCTTACTGAGTTTTCCACAATGGAATACAGAGTCATCAAATTAATTACTGTATTTTAAAATTGGTCACTTTATTTTTTTTCTTTTGATGTTAAAAAATTTCATTATGCTCTGACAAACATGGCTTAAAAATTGAAATGAAGAAAAATGTGTAAAACTTCAGAGAAACCATTAAGTGCACCAAGATATCACTAATGGATGAGTGTCCTCAGTGGACTGAAGTTTGAAATTAGCAACATGAGGTATTCCAGAAAATTGTAAGCACATGAAGACTTAAAATGTGCTCCTGAATAAACAGTGAGGAATGGAAGCAATGAAATTCTTAGGATACTTAATAGGAACCGTAAAATTCCTTCAACAAATGATGTTTGGAAAATTAGCTATTCTCAGAGAGGAGTGGTATCTGAGGCATATCTCTCCCCAATCCATAAAATCTACTCAAAAGAGATTATCAACTACTTCAATTTCAGAATTCATACTGTAAGAAAGAAAAACATGGTTTCTGGTTATTGATGTGGGTGCTGCTTTCTTTTGATATAACTTCCAAAGCATGGGCAAGAGTAAAAAACAAACAAGCCAACAAACAAAGCAAACAGGATCGAGTGAATGTAAAGGATTCTACTATAAAGTAAAGGATACTGTCAAGACATTAAAGCTAATATGTACAGAACAAAAGATAACATCTGTAAATCATATAACTGGTGAAGGGTCAATGTTCAAAATATTTAAGGAATTTTCAAAATTAAATGTCAGCATGATTTGCCACCCAATAAAAAGAATCAAAGATATTTTTCTGCAACTGCAAGGGCATCTATTACAAAATAACGAATCAGGTGATTTGTTAGGAAGTAAAATGCTGCTTTAATTGTGAATCCTCTTAAAGCAAACTGGTGTTTCTCTCATGCACATTTTAGGAAAAGAAGCTGTTTTGCTGTTGATGGTTGGACAATAATGTGTTGTGGTGATGGTTGTTATTGATGCATATTAGGAGGTGTATGCGCTTGCTGTGCTTGGCTGTCCATTTCTTTCTCCACATTTCTCTGAAACATACTTCTTTTTTAAAAAAAAAAATATTTTATTTTTATCACAAAGTCAGATATACAGAGAGGAGGAGAGACAGAGAAGAAGATCTTCCGTTCGAGGATTCACTCCCCAAGTGACTGCAATGGCCGGCGCTGCACTGATCTGGAGCCAGGATCCAAGAACCTCCTCCAGGTCTCCCACGCGGGTGCAGGGTCCTAAGGCTTTGGGCTGTCCTTGACTGCTTTCCCAGGCCATAAGCAGGGAGCTGGATGGGAAGTGGAGCTGCCGGGATTAGAACCAGCGTCCATATAGGATCCCGGCACTTTGAAGGCCATGGCTTTAGCTGCTAGGTCACCATGCTGGGCCCTGAATTTCTCATTTTCGATGTTTCTGTTGATTTCTCTTCAGACTCTCCTTCCCATTGTGGAATCTGTCAATCATAACATGTGCAGATTTCTTTATCTCAATAACTTATTTCTGAGTGCTTCTGAGTAATCCTGTGATCCTTTTCTCCCATTCATTTTCAGGTATTTTAAATAAGTCAACAAAATTGTAGGTTTTGTGCTTCATTCTGCTTTCACTTGATTTTCTTCAGTTCTTTGTTATTATTTTCTCCTTAGCAAGTGCTTATTTGGTATTTAATGGCAGTTAAATCTGATTGCTGTTGTAAAAATTAGAGATGAGGTCACGGAGGCGTGGCCTAGCAGCAAAAGTCCTCACCTTGAACGCCCGGGATCCCATATCGGCACCGGTTCTAATCCCGGCAGCTCCACTTCCCATCCAGCTCCCTGCTTGTGGCCTGGGAAAGCAGTTGAGGATGGCCCAAAGCTTTGGGACCCTGCACTCGCGTGGGAGACCCGGAGGAGGTTCCAGTTCCCTGCTTTGGATCGGTGCAGCACTGGCCGTTGAGATCACTTGGGGAGTGAATTATCGGATGGAAGATCTTCCTGTCTGTCTCTCCTCCTCTCTGTATATCTGACTTTGTAATAAAATAAATAAAATCTTTTAAAAAATTTAGAGATGAAACAAAAATGATGGAAAGAGGGTAGCTGGGAAAAGTGGGCAGGAGGAGGGCGTGGCATAAGAACTATCAGTAATTTCCTAAGTCTATATTGCTATACGTGTTTGGAAATTTCCCAGTCGACATAAGTAAATTCAAGCAAAAAAAAAAAAAAAAAAAAGACAAAAACTACTTAAATTTATTTCCTACAGTTGTGAAGAGTAAATGATGCAATAGTAAGGTAGCAGGCAGATTGTGTGTCTGGTGTAGGTCCATTTTCTCATCCATGATGCCTTGTAGCTGTTTTGTCGTCTAACAGGTAGTGCAGGGCCGTTTTCCATGGCCACATTTGTAAGCGTAATCATGGAATATGTGAGACAACCCCTTCACATCAGTGCTTTTGAAGTTCTGGTGTCAACATACAAATTCAAATGTACACATATTTAGACTATTGCAAGGTTCAAAAAATAAATCTCAAGAGAAGACATACAAACAGTGTGCAAGGATCAGTGTTATGATGTAATGGATGCAACCACCACTCACAGAGATGTGCCAGTATTAGATAACGGAGAATTAGTCTGAATGCTGGCTGTTCCACTTCTAATCCAACTTTGGAATACTTTACCTGGGAAAACAGTGAAAGGTGACATAAGTACTTTGATTCCGGCCACTCATGTGGGAGAACAGGTTGGGAATCTTGGTTCTTGGTTTCAAACTGGCCTTTGCTGTATGTTATGGCCATTTTGGGGAGTGGACAAGCAAATAGAAGATTTCTCAGTCTGTTTTTTTTTCCTGTCATTCTGCCTTTCAAATAAGAAATCCAGTTAAAAGAAATGCTTGACAAGTATAAAAGTGCTTAATATCACTAGTCCTGAGAAAAATACTATTATAAATCAAAATGCAAAACACCATCTTTTCATGCCTATTGGAGCGACTATTATCAAAAAAACTAAGAAGATAACACTGGGTGAGAAGGTGAATGAGAGGAACCTTTGTGTATTGTTGGTAGGAATGGAATTTACAGTCATTGTAGAAAGCAGGATGGAATATTTAATACTAAATAAAGCAGATGTAAGGATAAAATCTCAGAAGTCTCACCACTGAGCGTGTCATAGGAAATAAAATCTAGGTCTCAGATATGTGTCTGTACTTATTTGTTTATTACAGCAGTAGGTTTAGCACTCATAGAAGTACCTGTCCACACACGGATGCAGACAGAAAGTAGCAAACACATATTATAGAAACAGGAAAAAAAATTCTATTTTCACATTTATGGAAACACAGGCACACTGGAAGGCATTGCTTTAAATAAACATTACAGGCACTGCAAAATAAATACTGTAATCTCATTCATATATGAACACTTATAATGCTTATTTTATTAGAGGCAGAAACCAGAAGGTTGGAGGTTGGAACCTGGGAACAGGGACAGATGTTGGCTCAAGGTAATAGGGTTTCAGCTATGACAGTGGAGTTCTGGGGATCCAATGTAAAGTCAATCAAGTTAATGCATTTTATACATGAAAATTGAAAGAGTAGTTTTAAGTATTCTTGTGGGAAAAAGGGAACTCCGTGAGATGATGTTTAGGTTAATTAGTTTTTATGGTAATTATTCTATAATATATGTGTATCAAAATATAAGATCATATGACTTAACTATGGTTTTTATTTATCAATTAGCTTCTGACAAAAAAAACTGTATATTGAATGCTATGCATTTTTAATACAATTGCTCCAAAGAGAATCATTTTGGGTACAAAGAGATTAGGGATATTATTCATCAACATGGTGATATTGAATTGTTGGTGACAGAATGAACACATTTGATCAGAGTAATTAATAACCGTCAACTTTTATCTTATTATTCTTATTTTAAGATTTATTTGTTTTTATTGGAAAGGCGGATATATACAGAGAGGAGGAGAGACAGAGAGGAAGATCTTCTGTCCAATGCTTCACTCTCCAAGCGACCGCAATGGCTGGTGCTGTGCCGATCCGGAGCCAGGAGCCAGGAGCTCTTCCAGGTCTCCCACGCGGGTGCAGGGTCCCAAGGCTTTGGGCTATCCTCGACTGCTTTCCCAGGTGACAAGCAGGGCGCTGGATGGGAAGCTGGACCGCTGGGATTAGAACCGGCACCCATATGGGATCCCTGCACGTGCAAAGTGAGGACTTTAACCGCTATACTATCGTGCCGGGCCCAACTTTAATTTTCTAACAGATTATTTAGAATTGCTGAATCCCAATGAATGAAAAAAAGCACTGTGATTTCTTGTTGTTGTTTCTCATCTTTGTAAAGCTGCAATGTCAAGATTTACAAGATTCAGAAAAATAGTGTCTGTGTGAATATTATGGCAAAGGGTTAAGCCGCTAATGCCTGTATCCCTAATAAAGTGCTAATTAAAATCCTGGCTAACCACTTTCCATACAGATCCATACTAATGCACTTGAGAAGCAGCTCCAGCACCACAGTCCCTGCTCGGTACCCATTACACCTGAGGGAAAGATGCTGGGTCCTAAATCCAGCCTGTTTGAGCCACTGATGTAGGCATTTGGGGAATGAAACCCTGGATGGAACTTCTCCATCTCTCTGTTACTCTTTCAAAGAAGCACACAAATACATCTTAAGAAAAATTATATTGAGGCAACTGTTTCTCTATGCTTGTGAACTGTTGAAGAGTAAATTTCCTTTTTAACTTAAACACATATAAACTGGAATTGGCTTATCACAGTAACAGACTAAGCTGCTTCCTCTGATGTCAGCATTCAAGTTAGCATTAGTTTGAGTGACAAATGTTCCACTTCTAATGCAGTTCCTTGTTAATGAATGTAGGCAAATAGAAGATGACCCAAATAGTTAAGTCTCTAAACCCACACGGGAGACCCAAACGCAGTTCCAGGCACCTGGCTATACCGTGGCAGCGCCCCAGCCATTGTGGCCATTTATGGTGTCAGGTCTCGCTTTCTGTCATAGGACTCTGCATTCCAATAAAGCAATTTTGTTAAATTTTTAAGCCAATAATTATTAAGAATTTTGGGGTGTAATTATTTGATTGTCCCCCAGTTTTTATTTGTGTCTGATTTATTTCACCATTGTGATAGTTCCTTAAATATTCATATTTTCCCATTTTTCACTTTGTTGTCTTGGTTATTCCAGTTCTAAGTTGCATTATCATTTGTATGATAATTTCCTCCTGAATGATTTATTTGCTGCATCTTTTCTGTATTTGGGCTTGTTTGCCTATTTTATTTTGAAAATTTAATTTCTTGGGGTTTATTTACAAGTTTTGATTTCATCTTCTCTTCCTAATATATAAATTCTTGCTTTTTTGTTTATAAAATATTTTCTAAGAATGTTATTCCTTTGTTGTTGTTATTAATGTTACACATGGAAAGTAGAGAGAAAAGGAGAGTGCATTGAACAAGCGAACTGGACTGATTCCAAGGGAGAGCCAGGCACTTTTTTTTTAAGATCTCCCATTTGGGAGAGACCAAGAACTTGCGTGCTATTCAAGCTCAATATAGCTAGTGGTGTAATCTTTTTTTTTTTAAAGATTTATTTTATTTTCATTACAAAGTCAGATATACTGCGAGGAGGAGAGATAAAGAGGAAGTGGAGCTGCCGGGATTAGAACCAGCGGCCATTTGGGATCAAGGCAAGGACCTTAGCCACTAGGCCATGCCGCCGAGCCCCAATGGTGTAATCTTCATATAACACATGTGTCAGCTAAAATTTCTGGCACTTTGTGAGTTTTTCTTATTCTTGTTTCTGTTTTTCTCTGATACCTCCAAGCATAAAACTTCATTACGTAGTACCTATTACTGATACATTTTCATTTTCATGGAACCAGAGTATCACCAAGGCTGTTTGAACTTCCCTGTTTAGCATTCTTGCTGAGTTTTGTTACAGTATAGCATTGTCATACAAATTTCTTCATGTATGTGTCAGGTTGGTTTACTAAATGATATCTCTTTGTACCAATACATATAGGAAACTAAGCATCACATTGCCCAAAGGTGTTTCTATGTCTACTGAGTTCTTCTTGTAACTTCTGTTATAGTCTCTTGTGGGTTTGCAGATTTTACGTTTTTCTTTCCTCTTGTGTAGATTTATGAGAATCCCTTTCGTTTTCTGAATTCTTATCTAATATGAAGCTGTATTGTGGCAAACACTTCTCATTTTTCCATAACTTTTGTTCTATAATCCTTTAATAAGCCTTTACAGTATAATGAAATCTAACTTACACAGTTTTTATGCTACTGTAAATTTTGTCATGTCTAAAAATGCTATATAATCTGTAATAATAAGGAACATTTTTGTGTCCTCTTTTAATCTGATGGAAATTAACTTTGTGATGTTTAACTTCTTGTTTTACCATTTGAGCGACTGGTTGTCACAGTTTTTACTGCATGCTGCAAATGTTGCCATTTGATTATACATGCCACTGGCAACTGTGATGCCCAGACTGTGCAGCTGGCTGTGTTTCAGACATATTTTTCTATCTGGAAAATACTAGCGAGCAAAGTAGACATGATCTTATCTCTAGTGAAGCATGTTCATGTTAGTGAACATCTATAACAAGCAGCATAATGAATTGCTCTATTTGTAGGTAGGGAATGTTTTTCTCTGCAAGTGTCATTTTCACGTTTGTAATGTAACTTACCACATGTAGAAATTTGTCCTCTTAAAAAATTGACTTCCATGGAGTGATTGAACTTCACGTCCTCCCTCCAGTTGCATTGATGGTATCAGTCCAGGTAACTACCTGGGCTTTTTCGGTCCATGGGATACATGTTCCACACCACTGTCCAAGGCTCAGTCTTAAGCGGTAAGCACAGCAAAGAATCACAGCTGGTTAAACTGGCTCAGAGGTTTTAGGATGATTTGCAGATGATTTTCCATATACTATTCAGTAACAGTAATTTGAGCAAAACCAGGAAAGCTGTAGATACCCAGGCAAAGAGCATTAAAAAATGGTGATAATGATTTGAGAAGATTTAGAACATGGAAATAATTCTTAATAATATGAAGAGAACACATTTGATATGTTTTGCAGGTGCAGTTCCCTTGTTCCTCAGCACCACCCCACCATCTCCTCTCTTGCTTCGCTCTCGTCAGTCATAGTTGTGTAGACATAATTTTGATCCACTTTCTACTCTTAGGCTTAATTTGTCACTAAGTATCATATCCAAGAATAAAAACCAAAAACAAAGTCACAAAATCATGCCCTGTGAAATTGTACCATAAAAGTAAAAATAAGTAATATGATAGAAGAAAAAATTTTAAAAAAGAAAAAGAAAAACAGCAGCGATGCAATTCCATGATTAGTAGGGAAAAAAAATCATTAGGGTCCAAGTCATGGCCTAGCAGCTAAAGTCCTTGCTTTGCAAGTGCCAGGATACTATGTGGGCTCCAGTTCTAATCCTGATGGCCCTGCTTCCAGTCCAGCTCCCTTCATGTGGCCTGGGAATGCAGTTGAGGACAGCCCAGAACCTTGGGACCCTGCACCCACCTGGGAGATCTGGAAGAGTTCCTCGTTCCAGGCTTCGGTTTGGCACAGCTCCAACCGTTGTGGTCTCCTTACCTCTCTCTCCTCTCTCTCTCTCTCTCTCTTTCTCTCTCTCTCTCTCTCTCTCTCTCTCTCTCTCTCTCTATATATATATATATATATATATATATATATATATATATTTGACTTTGCAATAAAAATAAATAAATCTTTAAAAAATAATTAAAATAGGAAGGAAATAAACCAAATAGAGACAAAAAGAACAATACATAAGACCTATGAATCAAAGAGCTGGTTCTTTTAGAAAATCAACAGAATAGATTCCTCAGTAGCACAACTAATCAAAAAAAGAGGGAGTAGGTGTGAATCAATAAGATCAGAGATGGAAAAGGAAATATAAAGGAGATACTTCACACATACATAATTTTGTTTGGGACTGTTACTAGCAACTATATGTCAACAAATCAGAAGTCCTGGAAGAAACAGACAGATTTTTTGGACACACATAGCCATTTACAAAAATTGAATTATGGTGCAATTAATAATCTAAATAAACATACAACTAGGACTGAGATTGAATCAGTAATTAAATTCCTCATAACCAAGAAAAGCCTTGGATCAGATGGCTTTGCTGCAGAATTCTATCAAATGTTTTAGGAGCTGACCCCAGTCCTCCACAAGCTATTCCAAACAATAAAAAGAGAGGCAATCCTTTCAATCTCTTTCTATGAAGCCACTATAACCTTAATACCAAGCTAGACAGAGACACAACAGAACACAGACACAGAGATCCTCAACAAAATACTTGCCAATAGTATCTAACAGTACATCAAGCAGATCATTCATTTGTACCACGTGAGATTTGTCTTAGGTATGCAGGTTTAGCATTCGCAAATTAATAAATATGACTCACCATAAAAAAACTGAAAAATAAAAGCCACATGATCATCCCAATAGATGCAGAGAAGGCATTTGATAAAATCCAACACCACTTCCTGCTAAAAGTCTTAGCAAGGGGCATAGAAGCAACATTGTACAAAACTAAAAAACGTGCGAAAAACTCAAGGCCAGCATCATACTCAATGGGGAAAGATTGGAAGATTTTCCACTAATATCTGGAGCTAGACAAGGATCTCTACTTCCAATACTGCTATTCAATATATTGTTGAAAGTCCTTACTAGAACTATTGTGAAAGAAAACCAATTAAAATAAATTAAAATTTGAACTGATGAATTAAAATCATCCCTGTTTGCAGATGGCACGATTCTCCACATAGTAGAGCCAAAAGAATCAATAAGTCGATGACACTAGTACACATAAACAACTCCATAACGGAGAAAGAAATTGTAAGTACAATTCCCTTAAAACAGTGGAGAGGAATCTCTCATGTCTTGGAATTAAACAAAACAAAGATGTGGGAGATATCTATAATATAATTACAAAATGTAAAAACAAAACAAAGCAAAACAAACAAATAGAATAAAGACATGAAAAGATGGAGAAACATATCATATCCTGAATCTTCAGGATCAGCATCATCACAAATGTCATTATTACCAAAATTAACATGCAGATTCAACACGATTCCAATCAAAATCCCAACAACATTTTTTTCTTCAAAAATAGGAAAGATGACACAAAAGTTTATCAAAGTGCCCATGGAGTTCATCAAGTGCCCATGGAGTTCTGATCTAAATATAGATTGCTGCAAGTCAGGTCCCACGGCAAGAGATGGTGAAAATTCTCTGTTCTAGGCATGTTGGCATTTCATGGATGAAGTAACAGCAGAGTATATTTAACATGTTGTGAACATGGATATGGCAAATTGGCAGTTTCTGTCAGTTGCTGGCAATAGTTTAGAGTGATGACAAATATTATTTTGATTTTTTTTTGTGTGTTATTTAGTTATGAGGAAAGTGTATGGTAAGCAGTCCATTTGATGGTTTACTAATTTGCTTGTTGTTGAGAAGTCCGAGTTGATTATGTATTTAATATGATAACCATTTGTGTGCTGTGAATTGCATTAAGAGTTATGTAGGGCAGAGATGATGCTTACTAAATGTACAAAATGGATTGATGAGATTAGCCAGTTAAATCTTTTCACTAGTAAGGCACTCAACAGCCCATGAGATATTTATTAAAAATGTCAAGTAAATCCTCTTATTTTTGTATCATAGTATCAAATAGCAGTAAAATAAACATGTTAAGATCCTTTATCTACTGCTATGTTTCACTGTAAAATTTACCTTTGTTAAAATTTGCTTCTGTTCAAATTTGTTGAGATCGCATGTAAAAGTATCCTAATATTACTTTGGCTGGTATTTTCTAATTACTGTATAATATTTTGGGAATGCAAATTTTATTTGAATGTAAACTACAGTTAATCATGTGCCATTTGTTTTTCTTGCTCAGGTTTTGTAATTTGATGGAATGTTTTTATTATAGTTTAATAAATGTTTGCTTTATTAAAAAAAAAGTTTATCTGGAAACACAAGAGATCATGAAAAGCCAAAGCCATCTTGAAGAATAAAAAGCAAGCTGACGGAATCACAATTCTGGACCTCAAGACACACTAGAGGGCAGTGGTCATCAAAACAGCCTGGTACTAGTACAGAAATAGAGAAGTTCAATGGAACAGAATAGAAATCCTGGAAGGGAGCCAACATATCCACAGCAAACTAATCTTTGACAAGAGGATTGAAAACAATCCACGGAAAGGACAAAAAATGCCGTTAGGACAACTGGATACCAGCTTACAGCAGTAAAAAGCAAGACCCACACCTATCACCTTATACAAAAATCAGTTCTAAATGGATTAAGGACCTAAATCTGCACCCATAAACCATCAAAATTTTAGAAGAAAAGGTGGGATGTACCCTCTGAGACACAGGAATTGGGAAAGACTTCTTGGAAAAGTCACCAAAAGCAGAGGCAGTTACATCCAAAATAGACAATTGGGAATATATTAAGGTCAGAAGCTTCGGCATAGCAAAGGCAAAAAGTAACCATTGGAATGGAAAGTGAGAAAAAAGCAGTTTTTAAGTGGAAGTTCAGTGTTAACTTATCACATGAGAGGAACAAGACGCAGTTTCATATGCTATAACACTATGCTGCATAAGAATACACTACAGTTACAATGTATTGTAAACATCCTTGTGGAGAACCTGCAGTTAATTTCAATAAGTTTCTTTTATGGCTAACACCTTTAAAGTTTCTTTATAATTCTACATACATATTTATTGTATTTTCCATTCCTTTTGACAAAACCATCTTGTATTTTAATATCATACTAACATTTTTTTTTTTAAGTTAGTGCTCTGTCATTTTAGAATGGCATACTATTTGGAAAAGCTGTGTTATTATAATAAGCTGTTTCTTGAAGCTTTTTGTGTAATAGTCTCATTGTATTCTGTTTTGGAATACATTAAAATTCTTTCTTTTTTTTACTAAATTATTTTCTTTGCAAGTGCTCTGTGTTCCTTTATAAACTGTGTCTTTTGCAGACAGCATATTGAATTTCTGCTTTCTTGAGATGTATGAGGTGACCTTTTTGTATTGAAACATTAAATGCCTATTTATTAGAGTCATTTTAGCATCAGAATACATTTCTCCATTTCTGTTAATTTTAAATTTTTATACTTCTTTTCCTCTCTTTTGTTTTACTATTAGGAAGAAAGCTTTTTTTCTTTTTCTTTAAATACTTGCTTGTCTATTTGGAAAGCAGAATGACAAGCGAGAGGTGAGAAGTGGAGAGCGAGAGAGAGAATGAGCGAGCGAGAGGGAATTCTTCTGTGTGCTGGGTCACTTTCTATCCAAGTCCTGGGCAGGCTGAAGCCAAGAGCCAGAAACTCCATGCTCGTCTCTGACATGAGTAACAGGAACCCAAATACTTAGTCATCTTCCACTCTCTTCCCAGGAACATTAACACACAGGTGGATTGGAAGCAGAGTAGCTCAGAAAATAAATCACACTCTGGTGAAGAGATCATGACAAGACGTGGTTTAACGTGCTGCACCACAACATGGGCACCGGATGAAAAGCTTCAGTTCTCATTGCCTACATATTTTATCTCTTCCCTTTAGTGGATGCTCTATTTATCTCCTCCCTGCTGCTGTGTAATGCTTAGCATCTTTGATGTTTCCTTCACAAACATGTTACCAAGCATGTTAGCTCACCCTCCTCCCCACTCTAAACCATCTTGTCCCATCACCCTCATGACTCAGTGATGTCTCCCAGACTTTCAAAGCATTATTACCAAGATATGCTTTATTTGTAATTATTTTATTTAAAAATTTACTTACTACTTTTTGCTACTTTATTTCTTGTTATGTTCTCATAATATCCTGTCATATTGCAGAAGTTCCATCTAAAGCATTTGCAAAGTGGTATCTTATAGTATGAACAATTTGAGGTGTTGAATTTCAGAAAATACATTGTCTTTCTACTTAAGTGACTTTCTAACTGGATATAAATTCTTGGCTACAAACTATTAACTTTAAATATAGTATTGCATTTTCCTCTACGCACAATGTTGCCTTTGAGACACTTGACTACATATAGTTATTAAAACTTTGTGGAGATATTTTTTTCTTCATGATGGATTTTATACTTCTTTCTATTTCATCTTCTTGTATTTTCTATTATATACCTGTTTTTTGGTTTTGTTTTGGCTTTTGTTTTTGCAGCAAAGGGTTTTATTAGCTAAGGAAGAGAGTCTGAGGAACTGCTTCCTTGTGGGAGATGGCCTGGACCACTTCCGCATTGTAGGGTGACCACATGAGGGAAATACCTGCCCAGGTCATGTAGAACTGGGGTTTTCAACCCATTTCAATTAAGGTATTTTAGGAAGTTTTAGTTCACAAAAACATCACTGTTAATGAAACTTTTCCCTGTATTAGTTTCAGCTGTCATAACACAGAAACATGTATTCTGTGATTTAAGCAGTAGAAAATTCTAAGTAGTAGAAATTCATTATTTCACTTTTAGAAAATCCAGTCCAAGTTCAAAGGCTATCAGGATTGTTCTCTGCTGTGACTTCTTCCTCTGACTTGAAGATTACCTCTTTCTGTGATTTCAGGAGGTAGAGAGTGGAATGGGGGTGGAGGGAGGAAGAGAGAGGGAGAAAGACCAAAAGAGAGGGAGGGAGGAAATTAGAGAGTAGAAAGAGCAGAGAAAGAGATGAGAGAGAGAGAGAGAGAGAGAGAGAGAGAGAGAGAGAGAGAGAGAGAGAGAGATTCTCTTCAGTATATCTTGTAAGAATGTCAACCCTATCCCATCAGAACTCTATCTTCATTTAATCTGAAATGTTTTGTAGACTCCACAGCCTCAATTTAGTGGTTAAGGCTTCAACTAATGAGCTGTTCTTTTGCTAATCCTATTTCTATTCACCTATGTCTACATCTATACTCTATATCCTTATACATAACTTCTTGTACCTTTTTCTATATTGTGTTAAAGTCTGCATGTACTGTGCTATGTTTCTTAAAATCTCTGATCTGATTTTCTTGCTCATTTATTTGTTCTTCATTTGCTTCATTTGCCTTTATCTTAAGATTTCTTGGACTACATAGAAGTAGAAAGCATATGATCGTGTTAGGGTTTAGTTAATTTACTCATATTGGATAAGGATATTTGTGAGATGCTGTCTTTGGGGGCAGATATGTGGCTATCAGTTCAGACGCTGGCATCCAACAGCTGAAATCAGAGGTCCAGTCCTGTTTACACTGCACATTTCAGCTTTCTGCTGTACACTCACTGGTGGTGGCTGAAAGAGCAGGGTTCATAAAACTTAACTAAGAGACTTGGGGTGAATTTTGGGCCCCGGATTGTGGCATTGCCCAGCTGCAGCTGATGAAGACATTAGAGAAATAAACTAGTCAATGAGAGACATACTTTCTCTATTCCTCATATAACTATTTCCCTTGTCCTAAATTTAAAGTATTCATGTGTTTATTGAACTCAACTTTATTGAGCACTGCCATGTGAAAGACAATGTTTTAATTTTGATATCCTAGCAGAATGTATAATTGGTTGTTTTATCCATTCTCTGAACATTTCCATTTAAAGGTCAAAGTGGCATAAGAAAAGCAGCAAAGATGCACCAAGCAGCAAAAGGACTCAGGGAATGCTGTGAGTACGCTCCTGTGTACACTGTCGCTCTGTGGTGGCCTTCACCGGGGTGTCTGCAGGAGCTGGGAAAGTGTACTTGGACCCAATTCATTAGTAATTAATTGGCTAATGCCTGGAAGGCATGTTCTCAATCAGAAGGTTTAACTTCGTCTAGTTCTCCTGCATGGGTAAAAGAAGTGAGGTCACTGGTATCATCGCCTACTGCATCTCAGGATGCATTTTAGCAGGACACGAGAATCAGCAGCACAGCTGAAACCTGAGGCCAGGCACTGTGATATGACATGAGGGATGGAATGCAATCTAAGTTGCCATGGCTAATGCCAAAGCATATATTCATGGTATGTCTAAACCTCCTTGAGGTTCCTAATGTGCCTCTTGAATCATAAAGCGTCCATGGAAGATTTTCAAAAGGGAGATACTTGGTCAGTTCAGATCCTTGGAGTGGATAAGCTTCTATCATAAGACTGCAGAATTTGAGTTTTTCATCTGATGACATTCATAGGTTTCTTTTCCTTCTTGATTGGTGAATATTAACAAGATGCTGCATTTACAGCACTCTACAGACACATGCTTGGGTTGGCTTATGTTCTGCTTCAGTGTGCTCATTTGGGCATGACAATCAGTACACTCAGAAATCTTCTGTGAGAGCCCTAGCCTTGCACAGACCAAGGTAGGCAGCAAGATATATCCACATTCTGGTGAATTTTTATTTGGGCTTGGAATTTAGAATTGAGTTTTGCCATTCCTTCCCCACATCTGTTATTCAATTCCCTGCCATGTAAGTCCTGTACTTTATGAATTTTTTTTAGTTTATTGCCACGTTTTACTAATATCATTCCCTTAACTTTTGCTTTTTTAATTCAGCTGGTTTTAAATTCATCACAATTCTATATACGATTTCACTAATCAGCCAGATCATATTTCTGTGTAGAAATTGTTGCTCTGCTCTGTAGAATTCATTTCTGAGTACTTTTCATCTGTCTTTATTTTTTTCATTTTTTCATGTTGGAAAATTCTTGGTTGAGAATTATGCAGTGAGGGCAGGTGTTTGAAGCAGAAGGTAAATAACTATTTGGAATTCTCATGCTCCGTTCGAGTCCCCACTTCCTGCCAGGTGTATCCTGGGAAACAGCAGGTGAAGATTCAGGTAGTTGGGTCCCTGTCATCCATGCTCTTAGTTGGGTCTGACCCAGCGCTATCCATTCCATGAATCCGAGGAGTGAACCATATTGTTTACTATTACGGATATACCTGCACCCCAATCCCTCTTTTTCTCGGTTTGGAGTCCTGCTCTAGGTCTTCCCCCCTGCAACTATGCTACTTCTTTTCCACTCATGTTTTCATTAGGTCCCTTTAGTGTTCCTCAAAGACAGGGGTGGGGCTGATGTGCTTGAACAGCCCATCAGGCTTTCTGTCAGTGAGCCTTCCAATCAGCAGATGTGAATCAGGTCGCATCCTTCTGATGGAAGAGAGTACCAATGTGCCATCAAATGAGAGGCACACACAGGGTACCTACCTCCACTCTGCTGCTGACCTGAGCTTTTAGATTCCCCCACAAAATTGTGGTATGTTTGGATACAGTTGAAATCATATTTTACTACTGCTTAAAATCAAATTCTGAGACTAATTATTAATTCAGTGGAAAACGTGTTAGCTTTTTGGTGAAACATTAGCTGAATGCCAGAGATTGGCCTGTGGGAGGTAAGTGCCAGATGCTGTTAAACGGCACAGAACTTGCACAAGATCCTGTGACATACAACGTAAGGACTCCAGAGCCTGCATATGTTGGCATCACGTAAAGTGTCTCAGTTCAGACCCTAGAGCCTCATTCTGTGTCAAGTCCCTCCCTGTGCTCTGTTGTTGGACCTGCTCATTTATGATGTTAGTGTCCTGACCACCAAGTTACAGACAGGGACTGGTTGCTGCTACTTTTGACCCACATATCTGCATTGACTGGAAGTCTTGGGGGGAAAACATGGCTGCTGCCGACTACCTGTCATTGTTTTCTCAGGCAAGGCTTCTTAATAGACTTGATTTTCAGGTATGTAAAATCACAAGTACTAGTTGACTGTGGTGACAAATTTTAGAAATGTAGCTCACTTCATTTCTTAGAAACATAAGCTAATGTGTACTATTTCTTGTTTATTTATGCCATCCATCAAGAGACATTATTTCTGCCACATGACCATGGACATCCACACTGAAACAAGCATTTTTTTTATCCTTTTCCTCTAACCACCCTTTGTTTACATGCTTGTTTCTAGATGGCTCAAACACTGCAGAGTTCTTTTTTCAGAGGAAACAAAGGCAAATCAAATTTCCCTTTAATAACATTCTGCGTCTCCTTTATGGATCCATAAATCGCAGATGTCAAGATTACCTCTTATCTCTGACCCTGCATTTTATTTATGGCTCCTTAAAGTGGATAGAAATGCAAGCAAAACAAATGGGTTCCATTTAAAATAAATGATGGAATTGTCGATATGCTTATCTGGATTAATATCTTTAAATAAATTTCACCACAGCAAAGATTAATGTATACTCTAGAAGATGAATCCATGAACAAACTTGTCATTTATTTTCCATTCATTCTTTTAATGTCTTCAGTGTTTGAAAGGTTTAACAACTGAACATGAATCTTGTAAATGTTGACTGTTTAATAACATTAAAATCCAAATGCTTATGACAATCAAATCTGCTTAAGAAAAACCTATAGCTACACCAAATTTTATATAACTTAAGATGGTGGTCGTTTATTTATTTTTTTTAAGATTTATTTTATTTTTATTACAAAGTCAGATAAACTGAGAGGAGGAGAGACAGAGAGGAAGTGGAGCTGCCGGGATTAGAACCAGTGGCCGTATGGGATCAAGGCGAGGACCTTAGCCACTAGGCCATGCCGCCGATCCCCGTTTATTTCTTAATCAAGATGATAGGAAGAAAACTCCTGGCTGAAGTTGTTTGCAGTACCTGTTACGCAGTTTTGGTGCACTGACAGACCTAAGTGGACATTCGTGATGAGGATTCCTTTCCACTATTCAGGATTCAATGTTGCAGTGTGTTTAGAGAGTCTGTAGTCCATCTGCAGGCACAGAGGCATGCCAAAGGAAATAACACATGGAAAGAGGGGAGTGTTTTATTGAACAAAATTGTTGTTGATAATTTTACTTCTAAATAAATGGCTAGAGTTTGGGGAGAATTGGCCTTTTGACCTACTCTCCTAGCAGAGTAATTCAGAGTTATCAAGACGTAGAAGAATGGTGATCATTGGCCAAAATATGCTCTCATACATAATGTCTTTATTTTCCTGGCCATGTATGTCAAAAAGGATATCATAAAATATACCCAAAAAAAGCCTGCTCCTTACTCTCTGTGGCAAAGTCTCCTATTATTTGAGAATTTACTTCCAAGACATCTGTTTGTAAAATTCCTCTTAAAAATTATCCCAAAAAAGAATCTCTATGTGGGATCCTTTTGCCCCTACCAAGCTGGCAGCAACAAAAGTGACTCCAGATTAGGTGTCCCAGGGAACAGTGGAACGCAGACTGCCTGGAGTAAGCACAGTTTAGGGGCTAGAGAATGTGGGTTTACATGATGTATGGGCTATGGCACAAGTGAGGGTGAGTGGGAAGATCAGGGTCCAGGAGAGGTATGAATACTGAGGGACATCAATGGACAAGACCACTATACTTTCAGGTAAGCTAGAATGCTGAGTCTGAGCTATTTGGAAGAGGGAATGGGAAGAACTTTAAAGATCAGTCTGAAGTACCAGCACAGGTGGGAGACCTGAGCTGGGGTAGTTAACGTTGACCATCTCTGAGCATCACTAACTGACACATACTAAAGCTAAGGCTGGGGATTACTAGGACAAGATCACAGTACGACCACTGAGAGATGGATCAGGGGAAGGGTGAAGTTACGATGGGCAATGATAACTAGCAGGTCAGAAAATTGGGTCTTATGGTAGAATATGTGGGGTGTGTGATCTCACTCCTGTGGAACTGCAATCTCCCCTGGCGTGCTCAAGAATTGTGGATGAGAACAGGCCAGGTTGGGGAGCTAACGGGATGTCCTAGCTGAGTTGGGACGCCCACTGGTGAGGACGAGAGCAGTATTGAGTGTAACTGGTTGCTGGACATGACTCCTTGTTGTGGGTTTGGACGGAGTCTGGGGATCAGTAGACTGGGTTATGTTCTAGCACAAGCTAGTACTCATGAGAGCCAGGGTGGGTGTAGAATGAGTTGGGCTAGGTCTCAGCTCTCTATGAGCAAAGAGAAAGCGGTGTCTGGGCATGGCCCAGGTGTGGCTGGGCTGCAACACCCAACAGCAAGAACCAGAATGGATGTGGGATGGCTGGGCAAGGCCGCTGTTCCCGCCACGATGAGAGGTAGACAAAGACAACCTGGAGCAAGGACCCACCCCTGTGTGTGAGACTTGCCACTGGGGAAGATCTGATAGAGGAGCTTGGGAAAACCCTTCATAGAGACACAGTGCCTGCAGATGAGCACAAGAACCAAGGCAAAGGCAAAGCAAATCAGGTCAGTTTATAGTACCTGCTGGCATATGTGTAGGTCACGTATGGGTCAGCTCATAACACCTATTGGCAGATGTGAGAACCAGGACAGGATGCAAGATGGGCCACGTCAGGCCGCAACATCAGCCAGTTCTGGGGCCAGGACAGCATTCTGCCTGGGCTGGACTAAGCTGCAACACACCAGCAAGAGTCAGACTGAGCCAGGCTGCCCAACGCCAAAGTGGATGCCGAGGTGAGGTGGGCCATGCCAGCCTGGGGTTAGTGGGTACCATGTCAAGGAGCCCTAGGGGTTTGGGGATCCAGCAGGGCTCAGGTCACCTGGAGGACCTAGGCCTTCCTCCAAGGTGGGTGATGGGTTTATGAACCCTGGGGTTGAGGGATCTGATTGAACTCTGGTCACCTGTTGCCAGTCCCGGGGCCCACCTGCGAGATCAGTGCTGTGTTCATGAGTCCCAAGGCAGGCGGATTTAGT